>NW_020450917.1:0-36263 GCF_003343035.1 Apteryx rowi | reverse complement strand
GCACCCCACAACGGTACCGCCGCCAGCAACGTCTCCCCGCTGCGCCCTCAGGTAACTCCTGCCCCGCACTTTTACAGGGTGTCCTCGCTAATACTGTGTTTTAACACCGCCACCCCGTAAAACACTAACAAACCAGCCCCCCCCAACACACACACAGAGGAGACAATCTCTCCCCTCCCCCACACGCCTGGAAAAATGAAGTATTAACCTTGTGAGCTCGGCAATAAGGAGCAAAAATACCTAATACACATGGACAGGGGCTTTTCCCCACAGCTGCCCTCCCCCCCGGCACGTACAGTGGGGGGTTGTGTGCCCAAGATACGCCTGTGTCACACGGCCCCATTAGCCTGGGTGACTCCGGGTTATTAACTGCTGCTGCTGCTATTATTATTATCATTATCATTCCTGCTTAAGTTTCAGCCTGGTTGGAAATGTCTTCCCTGCGAAGAGGTTCGCAAAAATCAGCTTTGGCAACGGTCAGCTGAAATAAACCTAAATTCACATTGTTTGGACCCTCGAGAGCATAAACAAGAGGGAAGGCGCGATTTTTTTTGTACGCCAGAGCAGGCACGCTCTAATTAACCAAATTGGACATACGCCCCAGAACCGTTTTCTGTTTTTCAAGGCTATTCCAGTTTTTAGAAAGTGGTTCCCTCTGCACTGAGACAGCAAAAGCCTGGTTCTCGGTGCTGTAATTTGAAACATCAGATCGCAAGACAATGGAGTGTTTTTTTCAAGTTTTAAAATAGCTGGGAGCTCACCAGTCAACACGGCACACAATCGGAAATAAATTTCTCTAATCGTAGGACCTGGCTGATGTAAAAATAATGTTGCTACAGCACCGTCAGAGCACGCTAAAAAATGTGGGCTTACACAGTCTCCATAATTGTGAATCAGCAGAATGGATTTTATTACTTATCAGGGAGCAATTCAACACCCAGAAAAACGCAGTTGCTCTTTTGCCTGGAACATGCCCTCCTCTCCTTATTTTTCTCTGGATGCGCGCGGCTCGGTCCTGCGATATTGCATTCAGTGGGGAGAAGAAGGGAGCGACACAAAACCCCGTGCACGCAAATGATGCAACACTGCCCCGGTTGCATGTGCTTCCCCTCCCCCGCGCCTCCGCCGGAGCGAGCGCCGCGGTTTTTTCCGCCTGTAGGGTCACTTTGTGGTTGATTGATTCTCCTTTCGCCTTGCTCAGTCATTCAGATTTGGAAAGTAAATAACAAGTTGACATCATTACAGCTTTCTGCATTACTGTGACACATTCCTCGGCTACCGCGCGATGCCGACTAGCTGCGCACCACAAAACCGCCGCCGCCGCCGCCGCCGGAGCCGCCGCCGCCGCCGCGCAGCGCCGGGCTCCCGCCCCGGGGCGAAGCCGCCTCGGTTATGCCCAGCTTGAGCCGCCGGCCTCGCCTGCTGCCCCTGTAACGCAGTGCCCCCTTCGTTAAGCCCTGTCCCCACCGCCACCCCGCCCCGGCTGTGAGTGCAGGCATGCCTCGCGCTTCTTTTTTTTCGGTGGTCAAAGCATGCGGCTGTCCTGGCCTCCTAGCTTGCACCGGGCAAGTAATAAGATTATCTGAGTGCTGCCTGGATGTCTGCTTTGATATGCTAATCCCGGTAACCACGATAGTCACTTAGCATCATAATTCATAATTTTTTTTTCAAATGACCTTTCTGCTTTTTGTCTTATTTTGACATTAAAGGGAATTTCATGCTTGTTATACGTTTAGCCTAGAGCCTATTTACTTGCTGTCACTGAAAGTTCTTATGGAAAAATATGATGCCATTAAAGGCAGCAAAACAAAGACCATTGCTATGTACATCAACATATATGTTGAAACGAGAAATCTTGAAACATAGGAAATGTTATTACAGGCTAACTTTAAAGTGATTCATTTTCATCTTCAGGATCTAGAGATTACAGTGCAAGGCAATTATCATTTAGACAGACACATATTCAAATTCCTCTCATTCTATACAAACGCCCATTTGTTTGGTTTCTTTTTTTTTTTTTGGAAAAACTATATTAGGTTTTAAAGGTTTGTGTTACTTAAGCTAAACAAACAAAAAATATACTGAGATGGTACTGAATTTTACTTCCCACGCTTTTTCTTTGTTCCTGCTTTTTTTTTTTTTTTAAGTTCAATGGGCTTACAAATGATGTAAGCTGATCAAAAAATTGAGTCACGGTCTTAAGTCAAGATTTTTGTAACTGCCATGGCTTGGTCATTCAGCAAGGAGATTGTTATCATTTACACTCATTTTATGTTCTGTGGAGAGTAATCCAGCTTTGGTAAAATTGGGTGAAACTCTCATCCACTCCAGTTGTCCCAGTTCTTGCCATTCAACATTGTTTTGCTAGCTCAGCACTGTGAGTTTTATAGTTGCAAAACAGCGTTGTATCACAAGGAAACACCAGAACATGTGGGATTTCTGAAGTAGCACCTGGCTAGGTGAGTGGTAGTATTCCAGGTTTGCCTAAATGCAGCCTTCAAAGCCATGTTTGATTTTTCAGCAGCTGAGGAGCAGCACATGCTCATCCTCCCCAGCCTGGATGCTCTGGCCACGTAACCTACCCAGTGGCTGAACCTTTGGCTCAGCAAGCCGTCATGTCGCAGCTGGGCACCTGGCGGCTTGGTCATCCAAATGTGCCTTTCTCCCAGGCCAGAGCCCTGCCACACACTGCCTTTTGTGGAGCGGCCGGGGAGGCAGAGCTACTCAAAGGACAACAGGTAGGATGTATCATGGGGAACCAAAGGTATTGCAAGGGCATGGAAGTTGCAACATCATTTTGATAAAATGGAGTGACTTTTACTCCATTTTAATTGGGCACAACTGCTGTGTGTTAGCACCTTAGTGTAACACCTGCAGCAAGTAGGACAAGAAGAAGAGGGCAAGTCTGAAGAGTGTCTGGCTATCCTTGCTTTCTGACCTGCTTCCTTTCCAGTTCTAAATTGTCTTTACATAGCTGTGTCTGAGAGAGAGCAATTGCAGGAATGGTCTTAGCTACACTGGGAAGCCAGGCAGGCTACAGCTAGCTCCTAGAGAGAAAAGGTTAAATATTGATGTAATGTTTGCCTAGAACTTAAAATGAAGTCTATCAAGGAACTTGTTTTTTTCTAGCTACACTTGGCTAAGAGTACCAGCACAGAACTGATGAAAAAGACTTGTTTTTTCAGTTAAAATAAAATAAATAAATAAATAAAATGACGATAGGGAAAAAGATAGAAGAGTGAATTATTGCTGTTATTATTATAATGATTTTGACCTTTGTGTAACAGAAGATCCCCAAATGACCATGTATAAAAGAAATCCCTAGATTTTTAAGAGTCTTTTTTTTGTTTGTTTTATGACTTCAGACACATTGACTGTGATTTGCAGTAGTGCTCAGGTCCTATAATTCCAGATGAAGGAAGCCATAGTTGTGGTTTCTTACCCTTGCTAAAATGGAAACCCAAACCTGAAATGATCAAAGTCAAGGGCTGGCAGTGCTGGCCTACTGCAGAGATAATGGGATCATAAGACAAAATATTTTGCATTTTAAAAGATTAAAGTCATTGTCTTTTCTAATGCTTCATCACATTGTATTGTGTTGGTAACTGTTTCTGACTCTGGTTTCCTCCACACCATGTTTTCCTATTCTCTCACCATACAGAGGAAAGTAAGTTCTTTTGAATAAGAGAATCACTTAAAAATAAACAATTGGTTTTACTTTTATGGATCTATAGTTAAATGCTACTTCTCACAAAAAAATCTGAAATACTGATTAATTATTTGCTCCTCTTATGAACTGTAAGAAATGCAAATCTATTAATCTCATAAAGTTTTAAAGAGAATGAATATGAAAATTTTTGATATGATAGTGAAGACCGAATTGGTGTTTTACCTTGAGTACATGCCTCAGGACTACTTGAATACACCTAGAGTATGTAATTCTTATGTTGTAATAGGCAGATATTCTATACACTGAAATGCAACATATTAGGCACTAGTCCTGCAACACCTAGAAACATATTAAATATAAATACTTAGCTTTCCTCTTATGTCCCACAGACAGTTTGTGGTAGGATGGGAGAGGCTTGCATACCCACAGTGGCAAGCTTTGATTCTTATTTTGTGAACATCTTCACAGTATTTGATATTTTTCAGATAAATTTTCCTATAGAGCCACTCATTTGAGCAACTGCTCCCCAGCATCAAAAGGTTTCTCATTTAGTTATTTATTAAGAGTTATGATTTTAAAAGGAAATTCTGATCAACTAAGATACTTTCAGGAATTGAGACTATCATTGGTATTTTTTTGTCACACGTTATTTAACTAATATCTTTGGACTAGACTGAAAAGTTTTACTAACTTCTGGAGCACTTGTGCAAGCAGACCCATTGAGTAAAACAACACTATTCGGGAGAATAAATGCTGATAGAAATGTGTAAAGGTGTTTAAAAATCTTCACGTTTGTTCAGTCTGAAGCCAAAATGAAATCAAAAACCACCATAGTGAGAGACTTAGTCTCAAGTTTTGGAAGTCAGTTAAGAGGTTTGATTTTGCAAAGAAAGCATGGTCCTTTTCCTGTTCTTTGTTAAAGTGACTTGTAGTACCTGCACCTTCTGCCGATATTTTTTTGTCCACCTTTTCGAGACGTGATGATCTAGATTCTTTGGAATCTGACAACAATCCAGTCATTTCTAGTGGGAATTTTGATGCTATTTCACTGTAAGAGAAGTTACCAACAGGGATACACTATTCATAGTTTCTTTCCTGTGCCATTATATAACCAATGCACATCTACCACTGCTCAGGGACATTGCATGTTAGATAAGTGTTAAGTCAAGTGTATTTTTGTTTCTTTATATAAGATGATAAGAACATATTCACTGATTCTTCTGAAGTGCAATTGCAAGAATCTTACATTGAAATAAGTTGGGGAAAAACTCCTATTCTATATATAGAATATATTGTTTAGTATGTGGAACATGTATATTTGTTACTGCTTAAGGTAAAATAATTCATCAACTCTGATATATGTAATCTACACTCCTCTGATCTATTTAGTGGGTTGGCATGATGGGCCTAGCTAGCTATATGAGTCCCTTAGGATTCTCAGATGGAACAGAGATTTTTATGTTGCTCTAATTTACTCTTAGAGACATTTTGGCCTCCTGCCAGTCTAGATAGAAAGAACAGAGAGGTGATCGTCTCTTTCCTTGTGTTCCCAGTATTGCTGTCCCCAGCTGTGCAAAATTAATGTTTGGGACAGCCTTTTTTCCTCCCATGAAAGATGCTATAACGGATAGTGGTTCTAACTAGGAGCTAGTTGTAGAGAGTGAAAAACCTAGAGAATTAACAGGACCAGGTCTCCTGCAGAGAAGCCAAACCTACATAGAGGTTGGGTTATGGATGTGAGAGATGTTGGACAGTTATCAGCTCCCTTAGTTGCTCAGGTGTTCTGGAGGTATATTAGTACTGAACTTCCGAGCATTGTCACAGTGTTGTCAGATGTCTCCCCTTGTCCTGTGAGGATAGTCTTATTCTATGAGGCCAGCATCAAGAGTGGCCCTGGTAGCACACTTCTTGAAGTGGTTAAAGTGAGGCAGGAACCTGAAACCTGCTGGTAGAGACTATCTAACCTTCCTGAAAAGGTCTCATTAATGCAGATTATAGAAACAATCCAGTGGATAGTTTGTCAGGAAAAACCCTCAAGAAGATTCCAGTCCCTTGCATGAGGAAAGCGTACAGAGCGTGAACGAGCAAACAAGAATTTCATGAAACAAGATGTTGCTGTGTCTAGATAAGCAGGTGGCTTGGCGCAGGTGTGTACAATGACACAACGGGTTCTGGGACCCAAACATCTCTGTTGCACCAGCACCAATAGCCAGATGCATCTCAGGACTGGGGGCATCTAGCTCTAGTCTGGTCCCATGGGCTGCCCGTCATGTGACAGCTGGAGTACCTTCGATACACTCCTGAAGCACATCTCTGGTTTAGTTTAATCCAAAAGGAAACCAGTTCTCATGTGCAGAGACTGCTCTACTGTGTGTACCAAAGTGCGGTGAGGGGGGAGAATCAGGCGACTGATTTCAGAAGTGCGCTCCTGATTCAAACTAAAACTCTATTGTAGACGCAGACTGTGATAGTTCCTGGTTTCTATTGACTTTATATTGTATAATATTTTCTATACTTTAAATGATTTCTTGTAATTCAATAGGATTTCTCTGTAAAATACCTTACATGTATGGATCGCTTTCCTTGCCAAATGCAAACTTTTTGATTCAAGAACTGCAAAATGGCTTTTTTATTCCTTCTCTGTAGCTACTTAAGCATGCAAGGTATGCTGTATCATTTCTAGATGTAAGCTGCTATTTTTAGGAACAAAGAATAGAGTTTCTGAAGAAACTCATACAAGTGATGTTAATGGTGGCAGAAAACAAACTGAATTTGAGTGCCTAGGGAGGTGTCATGGCCAAAGAAGCTGCTGTGATTATTGTACAGACAAAAAGGAAATGTAAAGAAGGAGAATCAAGGTTATACTATCTATTTGGCAGTGGTGTTACTGCTATTAACATAGTCCCATTCAGTTATCTACAGTTCAAGAAGGATGATGATAAATTGGAGAGACTACAGAGAAGAGTACTGATAATGATTAACGGATTGGAAAATGGCTTATTTTTAAAGATAGTGATCTGCTTAACTTATCAATGAAGTAACATCACTCTAGAAGAACTGATGTGTGGTTCTGTCACACAAATGTATCTACAGCTGGAAGTTAAAGACAATGTAGGCATAAATGCAAGTTTTTAGGAGCAGAGAAAATAAACCAATGAACCAACTGGTGTGGATATTCTTTAACTGTAATCTTAAATCAAGCATAGCTCCTGAGTCTCAATAGGGACTAATATAAAGAAGTCCTATGGCTCATTTTATGATCTTACATGCTCAGACATTAGCTATCACAATTGTCCTTTCTAGCCTTAAAGTCTACAGATCCAGACTTCTCAGAAGTGGTATTTTTGAGATGTCAAAATGTCTGGTTGGCTGTCTAATTAAATATCAATGAATTTAATACAAATTTCCATTTAAACTGAATAACATGACAACACAGAAGTTTTACTTTGCATTCTAAATTTGCATACACAGTATTTTTACAGGTGCATGCAAAGTGACTGTTGTTCTATTTTTAAGGGAAGTATCTTTGTATAAAATAATTTTTCCCCATAGTTTTGTTTTCTTCATATTCCAAAGCTTTTCTCAGGGAGTTTATTCAAGAAAGAAGGGACAAAGAAAAATATAATGATCCAAAACCTCTTTAGCAGTAAACCAAACTACTACAAGGTTAATGAGTCAGACCTGCTTTTCAGTCTTACTTTTCATATGGTTGTAGTTGACTTCATATGGTTTATGGCCTCCGTTCACTGGCTCCAGTGCTCTACAAGGATATAAACAAGGGTGCATGATATAGAGAAGAAACTCAGCTCATTTTTATGATTAACTTTAAAATGCAGCACTACTAAACACATGACATACAGTATTACAGTATTCAAAATGCAGTATTAGCAAATATTTAAAAATCCAAGATATACTTCCACACTTTGGCCAACAATTTCAAAACCTGGGTATTTAAATAAAGACCTTCAGGTACCAAATCTATTTTTAGTCTCTGTCTTGTTCCCCTTGAAATCAGCAGTGTTTTTGCCATGACTTCAATGCGAGTAGAATAAGGCTCTTCACTTTCAATACCTTATAACTACTGGAAAAGCAGTGGATATAATAGAACCTTTTTAAGTAATCTTTTTTTGTACTATTGCAGTTCCTAAATAACATAGTAGGTTATTTGAAAGATGGAGCAGTGATGGAGAAACAGGTTCAATAAATCAGTTCAAATCTCCATTACAACAAAAATGGTTCCTTAGTTCTTTAGTGTCCTTATTTTTTAAATCAAGTATTCCTACTTTATCTGTCAATGCTAGTAAGTGAGCGGGAAGTTCTCTTTCTTGCTCACCTTCTTTTCTTTTTCCCTTCCCTTCCCTTCCCTTCCCTCCCCTTCCCGTGAAAATGGGAATTGTTTTGACTGAAGTTACAATGTGAAAACTCAAAGCCTGGCAGCATATACTTGCTGCACCCCCATACTGCACATGGATGCCACACTTCTTCCTTTTTATTGAATTCTGTAGTGCTGATTTTTGCTCACTAATTTCAGCATTTGCTTTAATGTTGATATTAGAAACGTAAGTTAGGAAAGATAATAGGAATGATGTAGTTCCTGTATGCCCCTTAGCCATCCTCCTTGAATATCTCCCTAATGTGTCTAAGTTTAACTATGCAGTTTGAGACTTCCAAAATCAGACTTGAAAGCTTTGGCTTCAAACTATAGCTTCCTCTGTGTTATGTCACGGCAAATTTGTGACTGGCAATATTTTTACAAGCTGCAGTTGCTTATGATTCCTCTGTGCATTTGACTGTGTGTATATGTAACTGGTTTTTTTTTCTTTTTTTTTTCATGATAAAGAGGAGAAACATGAAGATAGACTATTATTAAGATAGATTACATCATTGTTTTATATTTTCTGTATCAAGTTCTTTAGTTCTTCTGTTTTCAAGACTATGAAGCATTTCATTTAAATTAAATCAAAGTTTTGTAATAAAGGATGCAAATCTGTGAAAGAGTCAGCCTGAAATATTTTGAGTCATTTACATAGGATTCTTCTTTTTAAAGTTATTTCTATACTTAGCCTTAGAATAGAATTAGCTGTTTAGCCCTAAGCTTTTTTTTTTTTTTTTAAGGACAATAATGATCAAATTCTGGCTTAGATAAATTACATCTCTAACTCTGTCAACCATGAAAGACTGAAAAAAGCAAAACCAAGATATGTGAGGTAAGCACAGAGTTTTCATAAATGTACCAAAAGTGGACCTGAAAGTACACTTGAATATATAGTGTTTAAATTTACTATTTTTAAGTAAAACTTTGAATTCAAAATAACCATTATATATAATATCAAAAATTAAATGCTTTTGAAAGAAAGATTAGATGAAAAATCAACTTGTTTTTTGTACATGGTCTATTGTAACTCTAATTTCAGTGTTTTCTATTTCTATATGCCAACAAATTTAGTTTGATCCCTCTGTGTTAAGAATAGAGGCATTGTCTTTTATATACTTATTGTGATGTATTTCGTAAGTTTACTCACTTGTTTTCCTTTTACTGCTTGAAGGAGCCTGATACTGAAATTACCTTGAGGTGAAAATATTGAAAACAAAATACAATATATATACAAAAAATTGTTGTAACAAAGTGATATTATCAGGCTAAAAGCATATCAGATAAAATGGCATTGCTACTCTAATTTCAGCACTATAGTGTTCACAAAATCAGCTTCAAAATTAGAGTAAGACCGTGTTATCGTTCAAGCTGATTGTTCTGTAACTTTCAAGATAGAGCAGAGATCACTTTTTTTTTTAGTCTTATGGACTCTTGGTTCTTCAAATCACAATCCAAGATGAACTTGGACTTAATTGGGAGTAAAAGCAGCTGCAAGGTTCACAGGCATCATACAATTTCAATTATAGTCTACATTTGCACTCATTAATGTTTATTTTTACTCTTGTATCAGTAATGAGTAGCCCAGCTAGAAAGATTTATTTGCCAGCTAGAATCACGTGAATGTTAGCAACTGGAATTTGGTCACTAAATAGAATATAATTACTTTTTATCTCTTTCTTTTGTTTGGTGCCATGAAATTCTAAACAGCTTGCCTCCCATAAGGGTGAGCTTCAATGCAAACTTCCCGATTGCTTGCAAAGACACAGATTGTCTGAATCTTCTGGTAAGGGATATATTAACTTTGTTTGATATTTTCTTTTACTAAATCTAAAAAATTCCTGTAAAAGAAAACAGCAAAGCGTTTATCAGATTTATCATCCAAAACAAAGTCATGAAATTACTTATTTTTCGATATAATTTGAGGGTTCACAACCATAAATGAATATTTATATATATGTATTTACACACATCAGCAAACACAGACATAATATACAAACATGCTTCATTTAAGAACACATACCCTGAACCTAATCCATAGCCTTTAGCTTCATGAAGAGTCCAATGAAATCAATGGAACCAATGTGCTGACAGTCCTTTGCTACATCCTAATAGCTTAAAAAGAAAGGCCTTGTTGCTCCAGTTGCATTGCAAGATTTCTATTGTTTACTTATATGCTAAGACCTGTATTTCCATCCATCCATCCATTTATATACATGTACTCTGCACATCTCAGTAGTAATCAAAGCCTGAAGCTTGGAATTAATCCATGTTCAGTCCCAGATCTACCAAAACCAAGGAACAGAGTAATAATCATTTCCTTACACTTTTCCTTATGTTCATTTTGAGAGTAGCAGATCAATTTTATGTTGAGTTTTCTTTTTGCTTAGAAAATGCTGTAGTGAAAGGAATTATAGAGAAGCAATCTCCCCTTTTATTTCAGATAAATACAGAAAATCTGGTACGGATCCCCTGATTGGAAAATACCCCACTCCCTTATCCTCTGCATCACAAACATTTCAGAAGTGAGAATGCCCAGAATTAGTTTAAAATACCAGAGTCCCATTAAAGCCAATGGAGTTCTTTCCATTTATAGTAGCCGAGGGGGTTGTCCTGAATTTCTTTCTGAAGAAGAATGTGCAAAGAAGATTTCAGATATTTACTATGAAGTGGTGGACATGTTGAAAGCTTAACATACTGCAAAGAGATGTTCCTAAAATATGAAAGAATGACCAAGAAAGAAAAAGGCATCTTGTAGATAATAWCTAATTTCCTTTTTTTCCCCCTCTAAATTGAATTCTACACTTTTGGCAGTGAACATAAGTATCTGATTGGCACGATTGTCTTATTCCTAAAATGGATTGCTGATACTTGAGGAATGCTGTCAATAAAAAATGGAATCATTTAAAAATGCTTATAGGTGTTTCTAAAATTAGCACCCCTTTAAAGAGACTATTTGCATGACTGATCAATGGATACACATATGCATGGGAGACACTGGTTAATAAAATAAATGAGAAAGAAAGGAAATACTTTGGGAGTTCTTTTTTTTCTATACTTTGTGTGGAATTTGAAAAAAAAAATTTTTTTAATCCCAAGTTCAAAAAGACCTCACTAACTTACCTTACTCACACCAGCTGCCATTCTGCTTTTACCATTGTAGATGAGTGAGTGCTTAAAAAAGGAGAACAAAGCACAGTGGGCTCCAAATTCTCAGTATAGACATTCCCCCAGTTTCTGAAAGTTTTAGGATGGAGTTCTGGCTTCATTAAAATCCATGGTGAAAATACTGCAGACCTCATAACAATGAACATTTAATCTTAATGTTTATTTTTACTTATTTATTTTTTAATAATAAAAGCTGGCACATTAGGGAATGTATGAGATTTCATTCTACCAAAGAAATCAATTAAACAAAGAAAATAGATTAATAAATGAGCTTACCAAAGTAAAACTAGAGTTATATGAAAGTACATCATATAAAATGAACAATTTTTTTTCTTAAAAAGTTTGCACAAAAAGTTGCCTTTATAGTTGTCACTCTAAGAAGGTTTGATAGTAACAACTGAGACAGTAACGTAATAAAAAACTCACTCGTCAAAAGTAAAATGTGACATTTGGGCAAACTTTATCAATGAGCTATTTAAAAGTATTTTCATTTATATTTACATTTTCATTTACATTTTAGGATTAACATTTTTTTCTTCTCTAGTTAGGAATCTGTAAGCTCAGTACGGCCAAAAATTATTATTTCCTTTGTGAGAAGGACGTATGGTTGCTGAATAATACATATTGTATTCATAAGATAATTCATAAGTGGTGGTTCTTCTCACCCCCAAAAGCTGAATTTTTTCCATATTAATAATGCATTCATCCTTCACATGCCCTGTGAGATAGGGTAAGGGAAGAGAAAATGGCAAAGGCATAAAGTAATATTAGTTCCCCAGATTTTGATTATGGCTGCAGCAATATAATCATGCTTAGAAAATTTTGATCATGAATCACACACAATTAAAGTCTAAGTTTAAAACGTGATGCATGCAATGTGAATCTATAGGCACTTATTATAGCTGCAGAGGGCATAAGCCGCCACTTGGGAGATGGTTATAGAAACCATGGGCTCAGCTCCCTTGTGTGAATAAGCTCTTTCACCCCTCAGTGAAGACGATCTGGATTTTCATGAGACCTCCTGTGTGCAGAGTGGGTAAAGAAACTGCGCTGATGCGGGAAGATGTCAAAGGGGGGCCGCGGTGGACCAGCCATTGGGCCAAGCCACCTCCCTGGGGTACCGGGGCAGGCAAGGGGTGGGCAGCAGACCTCCTGCCAACCTGAATTTTCTATGATTCTGCCATTCAAACTTCATATGCTAATTCTTCTGCTGGAGCAAGGGAATTGGGGCAAGAACAGCACCTCTGTTAAAACTGGGATATCCTCAGAAGCCTCATTTCTAAGATTCTTATGTGATGCTAAAGTATTTGTTTTACTTCACTTTAAGAGTGCCAGAAGGCAAAACCATCCTACATACAACATAGGGAAAAAGCAGGAATTCAACATGTCCAACAACAATAAAAAAGGAGAATATTTGTTTAGAAAATTGAGTATTGTTTTAATGGCCTAATATTAATTAGCCAGGTTTGAAAATGATGGTCAAGTTATTAATAGAGCTTAGAGGCACTGCGTACAAAAATACAGTTGGGTTTGTATTACAAATTTTTCATAAATAGAAAGAAAAATCTTGAAATTTTTTGCTTTCAATTTTTCTTTGCTTGTTTTTTCTCATTCTTGCATTGTGCAACTTGGATTGGGAAAGGCCACCTCTGTCTTACAGTGCTGACTCCTTGCTGTCTAGGCTTTACAGACTTTTACTTGTTGATAATGTGCTTTGTGTAAGAGAGACCAAGATTAGGCTCAATAGTTCTACTTGCAGTCTGCCCCTTTTCATGTTGAAATCTAGTGCAGAATCATTAAGAGGTGGGTTTCTGCTGAGATATTTGGGTCTAACATAGCGGCAGCTGCCTGTCTGAATGTATTATTTGATTAAACTTTTAAGTGCCCCTTTTCAGCCTGTGCTTGCGTGTGTGCAAACTAAAACAACTCAGATGTACAAGTGGTTTAGAGATGGCTATGATGACTGTCAGTAAGACTCTAATTTCCCTCCTCAGTTGCTGCTCTGTGCAACCCTTTATGCATTTATCTTTTCATATAAATTCTACTTACTTTAAGTGCTGATTTATATTAAAAAAGTCTACAAATGTAGCCATGAATTTATACATGTTGATGTGTACCTTTCAAATTAAATTAATAGGTAAAAAAAAAAAAAAAAAGTTGAACTCATAGCCTGCTCATTACTTAACCATCTTCAGAAAAAAAAAGTGTGGAAAATATATATATTTTTTCTTCTGGAACTTTTCACTGAGTTTTCTGTACTAGGCTTTAACGAAAATTTATCAGGTATGATACAACTTGTCTACTTATCACTTGCTATCCACTTTATCCATCTTCCAGCTTGTTTTTTTTCTCCTTGTCTCTCTCTACTACTATTAATGTACTATATTCTGCTCCTGTGTTTTTCCTAAAGTGTCTTGATGTTCTCATATTTATACCCAAAATTGTAACAGCATGTCCCCCATTACAAGTAAAGTATAATACCATAATGTCCCCAATGCTGAAAACACTTAGCTTTATTTTACTTACATTATTTTGTAATTATTACAGTCAATAATGCTGCCCTATTCCAGAGTGCCAGGACGCCAAGAGCCTGCCTGGCGCTTTGTGGCTCTGAGGGAAGCACACAGGATGCACCCCTGTCAAGCACTCTTGGATTTACTTGTGGTGAGTAGCTGGTACTGGTCTTCTCACTTCTGGATAAAATGTTTGACCACTGAAATCAGTGGGCATTACTCCTTTGACTTTGATAGGAGCCAGTCTGTATCTGCATAAGCTTCGAGGAAAATATAATTTAGCTCCCAAAAGTTGTTTCTTACTTCTGGAAAGTTTTTTACTCCAACTGGTTGTTAAGCAAATATTGTCCTGGATTGTAAATTCATTTTTCAGTCTCAGGTAAAAATATTCCTGACAAGAACTATGGCTCTGAGGTTTCTGACTTGGGAAAGAGGGAAATGTGCAATATAGTGGGTCATAATAAAATATAGCTTCTATTCCCTGTCTTTTGCATCCCTTCAGTCATTCCTAAGGGTACAGTTATAGATTCAATCACTCCTTGTCCTTCCTATCACTATCGTAACCCCTTCCTGCCTTAATTTGCTCACGGTGCAAATCAGCTCCAACTTTCCTACAGACACAAACATATGGATTTGAGATGTGGGTTGCTCTTGCAGAAGGAGATGGCATCTTTTACTTTCGCTGAAACTGAACAGGCAATTGTCACAATTCAAGCTATTGTGCTAAATTAAAAAAAAAAAAGAGGGTTATAAAATGAGAGACTGCGTATGGGTGGCAAAACTGGGCGCTATGTAAATGTTGTGCAGAGCAAGAATACACTTATAAAATAGGCAATAGAGAATTAGAGGAAACTATTTCAGTTTACATTCAAGTATATTATGGGACTGTTTATAGGGCCTAAAAGAACTTTCCGAGCAGTAACACATGTAGTATGAGACCCAGAGGTGATAGAATCTATAAAGGTGAATAGACATGTAAAACCAGAATAACTTGTTAGCATTTACATTGTTGCTGCCTTCAGGCTATGGCAACTATTTCACTCACCTTTTAGAAATTTGTTCAGTGTTTTTCTGTGGGGTGGATTAAAAGACAGCATTTTTTTAAGGTCAGGGAACAATGTCAATGATAAATCAAGCTAATCTTGTACAATTCTTTCAGTATAATGAAGGACACATGTGAGAACCCTATAGAAAAAAGTACTGTTATTAATAATGGACTATGAAAGAAGGTGGGAAAGGCTTGGTTTATGTTCTTGTTCCTCCTCTTTAATTATAAAGTTCAGATGATGTACATATCTCTGGAAAGTAAAAGAGGGAAGTTTCCCGTTTGTGTTATGTTAGAAATTTATCTTTTATCACCCTTTTCTAGGTGACTCCTTGGAGTCTGTAGACTTCTGGACAGAAGAAGAAAAGAGGGAATTCTGACATCAGAAAAGTCTATGCAAATGAAGAGGGAAGGTGAGTTTTATTCACACTGTTTGGTTTTAATTTCAACTCAAGTACTGAAAAACACTCAGGAGAAAATTTATCTCGCTCTCTTTCTTCAGGGCAGAAAAAGTTCAAAGTGAACATGTGAGGTCTCCAATTACTCCTCCAGCAAAGTTATGAGAGAATTAGCCTTCCTGGTAGCTTAAAGGTTAAAAAAAAAAAAGAAGAAAACCCCTTTCTCTCTTACATTTTATCATGCGTTTATCCTTCTTTATAAATTATTGAGAAACACGGCAATTAATACTTTATCTTTTAAAACATTCTTATCTAGATTTTTGAACAAATGGAGAAATGGATGGGGCATTCATCCATCTTTTTATTACCTTTTTCCCACACTGGGGAGTGCTTCATACTTCCATGAGCCATAACAAATGGTTCCATTTGCTATGGGATTTGCTCTCAGCTGGGACAGAGACTGTGGTATGTCTTTACTACCAAAAAGATGCATGTTTTAAAGCAAGGAAATCAATATGCATTACTATCCTGCTCTAAAATCCCAGTGGAGTCAAACATCATTTTTACTACATGGTACCTCAGTGAGGCCACCACTAAACTTTCCGAGGTGGCCATACTCAAGTGCGTTAGAGTAAATCAGTAGAGATTTGTTTTCTTGAGGGTTTACTGAAGAAAAACCCACCCTATTTTAGTTATCTTTTATAACAGAAAAAAATATATTTCTAGGGGAGTGGTAGAATTTAAGGTAGGCCAAAAAAAGAAGGAAAAGAATCTCTTTTCTGTTGACTCATTCTGTAGCCCACTGCAGCTTGGCTCTCCTGATGTGCCCATCGAAGAGCCGCTAAAGAAATTGGGTTTTGTTTCTAAATGGATGTGTGTGGGAGACTCACATTCACACCTTGCCTGTAAGAAACTAGTCTCTCCATCCCTTTTTACAGCTGACTAAACAAACAGCACTGGCTTAACAAAGAACCACAAACAGCAGAACTGATTATAGCCCACGCTGAAGAAGGAGCTTGATTCAACAAGGTTGATGAAGGTCAAATGAAACATGGTTCATATTTCCATTACCCACCAAAAAACTTGCTTTATATTACATTTCATTACACTACATTTCTAGAATTTCAGTCCAAAGCCTGGATTCTCCACCTACTTCATTAGCCCCTGGAGTGGACATTAGTGTCTTTGAGGTATGTACCAGTACCACCTCTATTGCAGGAGCGGTCAGTGTAAAAATTTTGAAGGCATCAGTATCTCTATTATTAGAGCCGTATTAACCCCAACATGAAAGCTTCCTTTATTTAACAGGACAGGTGTGTACTTTACAAGATCACTTCACAGTTGCCCTTGATAGACTACAATATAGTAGCTTAGGTCACCTAATTTGGACTCCAAGTTAGAGGTAAAGGATAGCATAAATTTCTAATTTTCTTTTAATTGCTTTAACCCTATTTGTACCACTACATTGTTTCCCAATTAATCTACAAAGTTCGATTGCATGTAAGGAGACATGAACAGGAAAAGTTCTTGACATACAAGGCTTTGAGCTGAATACTATTATTATTAAGACCTTTCTTATCCTGCAAAGATTAGTATACTGGGCCAAAGAAGAAGCCAGTGCTCAAGTACTTCAGCTGACTTTGTTTCTGTAACGTTGACAGACCTTTTGACTGTTTTAGTGACAGTATAATTCCATGCACTTAATATTATAGGGAAAACTATTTAAATTTGCCATTTAAATTCTGTTTCTCAGATTTGCCTGACAGCTCTTGGAAATCACAGCAATACACCTGAAAGCAGCTAAGGGGTGTATGCCTGCGTGTTACAATTCAGTGTACTATGGAATCACTCACAGGGCTGAAAACAGTAACTAGTTCACATGGATTCTCTCTACTATGACTACTTCCAGCAGTCAAACTGTCTTTAATATCTCTATATAAAACTGCCGTGTTCAAGGTAGATACATCTATATATTTTCTTGGCAGGCACTTTATATACAATTGTGCATTCTGAACAGAATGAAAGTTTAACTTCAGGCTAAAATGTATGGAAAGTTTGAGGAAAAAGGTTAAAAAAGCCTCTAACATGACCATTGTAAATATTTTAAAAATATTTACTGAAGTTTCTCTGTTTTGGCCTAAAATCATCATAGACTAAATGCCTCAGAAAAAGTCCAAGGATGACCACAATGAAGATGTATTTTTTATGAAAAAACTGTATAAACCCCAGGAATTCCAGTTTGCATTTAGAAGCTGGTGTTTCAGAAGTATTTGCCTAGGAGTGGAGGAAGGGAAGAGAAAGAGGCCAGAGGAAATGAAATGTAAGGAGAGGGTTAAGCTAGCTTTGAAGTCAGGATAATTTAAGGTGCGTGAAGATGCAGGAGTCAGATTTGTAGCCAGGATATGAATGACTTAAAAATTAAGACAAAGTGCAGAGCGTAATAGCTTTCTCCAAAAGTGAGCAAACAACAACAACAACAACAACAACAAATGAACAGGGAAGATAAGTGGGATGTGTCATAGATAATAATTATGAAAATTACACACAAACGATAAAAAACAATAATTATGAAAAGGTTTAAAGACTATTAATTGGCAGAATATTCTAGGACAACTTTGTTTTGCACACATCCTTTCAGTGCATGTAGGCATTTCCTGCTTCAGCTGCAGTTTACTCAGATGTATAATGGAAACAGGAAAAGATACTCTTATGAAGTTAAATGCAGTCTTTTGTAAAGTGTGAATATAGGTATGCATAAACCATGGGCTCTTAGTGTCTGATGGAAAATGGGTAGGAAATGGTATAAATTGGCAGGTGTATATTCGATGGGGATACAGCCATTTACCTTAGGTGAGTATTTGGTTCTTTTTTTGCTCATGTTATGTCAAGTCTTTCACACTGCCAAGGTGATTTTATTAATATACTGCTAGCTATTTATTGAACCATACCTGGCAGGATTCAAGTACCTTCTTCAGAGATGCTAAAAGTCCTGAGCTGACAGTGGAAACGATGTATCTCAATGCAGAGAAATGACTGTGCCTAAACATATAACACTGTGTCTGGAATGTTATGTCCAAGCAGTATAGTTGCATTTCAGGATGAAATCCAAAATGAGAAAAAGATAAAATGAAGGTAATAAAATGATGTTAAAGCTACAAGACAAGTCTCATTATATACAAGGAATTTAACTTACCAGGTTGGAAGAGAAGATCACTATGGATAGACATTTACACACTGAACAGCTATTTGGCAGTGTGAGCTTTCTGACCTTTCCACTAAGGCATAATAAAATCTAATCACTGGGAATTGGAGTTTGAGAAATGGAACTTCAAAATAAGATGTAATTAAAATGATAAACTCCTGGAATCATCTTTTTACTGGATGTTCCATTCTGCCATCATGGTTTTGTGTCTCAAGAAATCACAGAAAACATACATCCAGCCATAATTGCAAATTTGAAAGAAAATCTGCAAGTTCTGATTAAATAAAGACAAAGAAGCCAACAAAACTAGCTAATAAGTATCTCTGTATTAATTGAACAGTCCTTATCTACTTGTTGATTTTATGTTGATGATCATGCCAAGCAGTTCATGCAAAAGGACATAAAATGGCAAGAATCAAAGCATTACTCTTTACATGATTATAAAAAGACTAAAAATAAAAGAAGCCTACAATATTATTCTACTACAAATCCATTACTGGTCCATACTAAAATATTCATTTAATGAATGGAAATACCTAATTATGCTAAATGTTTGGATATATTTTGGCTTTCTTTGTGTTAAAGCATATTTGACATCTCAAATGAACGTATCAATTGTTTACTCCAAAATGTCAGGCTTATTATGTCTACTGATTCTTTATCAGCCTATAAAATCTGTTTGTCTTCTACATTTTAGGGAAATATATACAGTTTCGTGTCATGTGCACCACTGAAGGCAACGTTTTCCCCATTTTTAGGTGTCTGTCTTTCTTGCTTTTGAACTGGATCTTGGTTTTAGATGGATCAAAATTCCTAAAACCCCTTTAAGATAGCATCTTGTTTATTCAAAATCTGAAATTATCCTGGATGACTAATCCTATTTTTAGTTTTGAGGGATGTCACTCAGTTACGTTCCAAGTCACCCATATTTCACATCTGTATCATTTCATATCAGTGTCACCCTTCTGAAAGCTGAGCATTTCAATTTAATAAATGGAAGGTACAGAATTGCAATTAATTGCATCAAATGCATGAAATGCAAGATCATTTAACTTTTTGCCACATTTATTTTTGTGTATTCCTCTTCGAGCCAGTGTCCCAGAATGGAGTCTCCTACTTCAGACTGTGGAGGCTGAGAATCATGACAAATGCCTGTTCTTTTAAAAAGTACTCCCTAGAAATATTTTAAAGATCAGTTAGCCTCTGTAATCTAGCTTTTACGGATGTATATAAGAATGTCTTTATATGGTATGACCCAACTAGTATGTAGCCAGTTACCCTTTTATCAGCATAATTATTACAAATAAAATTGAGCTAGTACTGTAGATACTAGTTAATATGTCATTTTGATACAGTTTTCAAGTCATTCTTTAGCATTCATGTACATTTAAACAGAAAGTATGAAACCAATGTGATAAGCCACTCACTGCTGGAAGTTAGGCTTCTGAAGGAAACAGCTTTAGTAATGATAACATAGCAAACAGGCTGTAATGGTTGATAGCAGTAGGTGGGTTAACTCCCCATTAGTCACCTAACTCCCCTGCATCCCTACTAGATCTGCTCCTCATGGGCCAAACCTTGTACAATCCACTAGGACCTAAAATTCCTGTTTTTGAAATTAACATTGATTGACATGAGTGGGAGTTGAACACGTCGCTTGACTCCTACAAAATACTCATTTAAATTATTTGGACATCAACCTGACTTCTGAGTTGAAAAGTACCTCAGCCAGCACCATGGCATCTGTTCTATAACTGTGCACAGGGACAAGGAAAGATAAAATGTAAGTTTTCAAACAACAAGGTACTCCTGCGTGATAGCTGTGCCATTATTATGGTTTGATACTTCATATTTTTGTGAAGAACAAAATCCTCAGAGTCTGGCACAGTAAAATACATTACAATCTATCCTTGAAAGTTATAAATTGTTAGATTAATTCAGCTTAGTAAAGAGAGTTAATGGGAAACAAAGTGTGTGTGTGTGTGTGTGTGTGTGTGTGTCAGGGTGGGCACTTACGTGCTAAGATTTCTGATGGATGGGTGTTCATCTAGCAAACCACAATCAGAAAAATCTCTGCTTTAAATAGGACTGTGAAATTATTTGACCATAAGATATGGCACGTAAAGACCTATCTTGCTGTCTGGTACTATCACAGCAGAAAGATGAAATTCCCATGGTAAATTGCTCCAGCAAACAAATTCCTAGCAAAATGCAGCATTGGAGAGCTAGAGCTAGACAAATTTAGTATAAAAATAATAGGCGCAGTTTTTATTGTGAGGTTAATTCATCACAAGAACAACTTACTAAAGTGCAATGGAGCCTTCAGAACTTGAAATTTCTAATCAGGGTGTAGTTTTCTCTAAGCAATACTCTAGTTTAGCCAAGAATTATGAGTTTATGTTAAGAAACTATGGGGAGAGTCTGATTTCTCTATGAGATGATCTTTTGGCCTTAAAAAATGTCTGAAATGTTTAAGAATGCATGACTGGAACAATACTGGGCTTATTGACAAACATTATATTGTGATGTGGAGAAGCCAAACCAAAACTTTAAAAGTTCTGCCTTAGGTCCTTTTCAAGAGAAAATTCTGTATTATCTTCATCAAAGGCATCCATCAACACGGAAACAATTTATCAGTGATATTCTAGCTCTGAGAGAGAGGGAGAACTAAATGGTCCCTTGCAACCAACAAACATTTCTAGGATTCTGTGATTTTGCTTGCTCAGTATCACTTAAAAAATATCTATGTCCTTAGGCCAATTGCTACACTTGTGTACAGTCATTGAAGTGTTTTTTTGTTGCTTATAATTTCTATGAGTAGAAGTTAGTCTTATGTAATTAGTACTTTACACCACATTCACAAGTACGGTAATTCAGACTTTGTTGACAAAAGCTTGGCAGTTTCCTCCATGTTTATGTGGAGTTTCCACATACAAAAGTCTTGGATAATTTCAGACATACCTGAAATGAATGGTAGATATGGGCTTTCAAAAACTCTGGAAATGGAGATTTAAAAAATTTATTTAGGTGTCTAATTTTGAACATTCACATTTTTAAAAGTTTACTTTGAAGTGCCATACCTAACATTGTTTTTAAGTTTTTCCTATTAAAATTATTTTTAAAGTTTTGTTGCAAACAAGCACTAACTTTCCAGCTTTTTATTAAAGCTGTGAAAGTATTTAAAATGAAATTTTGCAATCCAGAAAGCTGGCATAGCATAATAGTTTCAGTATCTATATTTGTACTTTTGCTTTGTTTGTGCGGTTCTTAAACTCACAGAGTAGAAGAATAACAATGCAATGCTGTCATTCTTTGATGGGCAGATGTTTCAAGAAGCGCAACTAAATTATTTTTTTTTCATCATTGTTTAAAAAGCCACTAGTTGTAGAATGGATTAAGTAGAGATAGAAAACTTCTTCCAGCAAATCCAAGACAAAGCAGGGTACATTCTTGCATTAGGAAACACACAGAATATTAAGTTAACTTCATGCTAAAATAAAGATGGTGAATTATACAAAGGAAAGAAACATAAATAGTAGGGCTTCGCTGTAATTGTTGAAAAATACTTTTTTTATATGTGTGTATATATAAAACTCTCAGTCTTTTAATATCCATGAGAGAACTAAAGGTGTCTGGGAAAATAAATCATGTGAGAATTTGAGTACTGGCTGCTGCAGAGCCAGAGGAGGTTTGGACAATGCTCTGGAAAAGTGAAGTGTTGTGGAAAATATTACAGTGTTGTGGAAGAAGAAATAGTTTATTAAACATAAGGGCTGCAAAAATGAAATGATGTGTGGTCTGGCAAATGTTTCTTTTTTAAAGCTATGCATCCTGCTCATCCAAAAATATGCTGGAAGAACCCAGAGCTAGTTGAGGACCAGCAGCTGTATATGCCTGCTGAGCACAACAGTCAGAGAGAGTTAATGCAGATCTGCCCCTCGTGTGTCTCTGATGCAGATTACAGCTGTTTTTGTCTGCAAGTAGAATAATAAAGACATCATTTTCAGAGAAATACTGTATTCCTTTTAGGATTTTTTTTAGAAGCAGTTGCCAGTGTTTACTGCTCTCCAGAAAAATTGAAATAATATTCTTAAATTATATATAACATTACCTATGCTTTGTTGTATTACCTTGTTGCAGGGTAATAATCTGTGCCCAGATGCATGTATTTATGCTGTTGCTGTCGGTTGACCACATGGATGTAGCACTGGGAAATAAATAGGACTAAAAACCTACAATTCTACAGTAATACCGGAAACTGAGGCCACTGTTAGTACTGGTGCCCTTGGTACCCTAAATGGCAAGTCTGAAGTACAAACCCACAGGAACAATATATAAGACAAATACATAGTTGTGGTTCAAGAAGTGGAGACTTTGTAATGGAAATGTAAAAGATTTTCTGGTTGGCTGTTGTCTTTTACTGCTGACACCAGCTTCGGCCTGGCATTGCAAAACGGTAAACTAGCACAGCAATCCTTTATGCATCGCTTTAGAGTTTGCCTCAGTGTGAAGCCAAAGAAAGAATTCAGTAATTTCCTTCTAGACTTATTTGCCCTCTATATCACTGAATAATTAATAAAGATAGTTATAGAAAATAATCTCCAGCTGAACTTTTAAGAGTGAAGAAAGAATGGCAGAAGTTTCTTTAAACTAATTAATAGCTTCTTTTTGAATAAGCAATGCTTAAATAACATTGATGGGCTTCTAAAGGGTAAATTTGTCTGCATTATAAATGTGGACAAATGATGCTTTGGGATCTTCGCAGTCAGTACTGGCTGCAGGCATTGATTGCTGCTGTTTTGCTTGCTCAAGAGGAATAGGGAGAAGAGAGCCAGCGTTATGATGCCACTCCCCCAAGTGCAGTCACAAAATGCATGGGGACAGGGTCACACCATAACCCATGCACAAAATGATTGGCACCACTTGATCCTAATATGATCACAGATGTCTATAAACACACTCCAAAGAGTGGCATCACTCCGAAATTTTTTCAGGACAGTCCCATCGACAAAGGTCTCATGCTTTTGACACCTTGGATGCACTCTAACACATTGGGCTTCCTCTCTGCTCTCCTGCAGTGTTGAGTCTGCTCATTTTGTAAGAGTTTGGGACTGTCTTACCACTGACCTAAGGCTTGAGTGCTTGAGACAGACAACCTTCCTTTCGTCTTTAGTTCAGAGACATTTAAAACAAAATATAACACAACATTCAAGATGTTGCAATCAACAGTTTTGTAATCAACAATCATCATTTTGGGAATGGGCTTCAAGACATAGTGATATAAATTTTTCAACACCAAATTACCTCAACTTAGCCAAGGAAAAAAGTAAATATGCCATGTTTCCATGGATCCTTAGTCATAGTGCTTAAGGTTATGGCCAGTTAATTCATCTGAGTATACTGTGGGAATCTGAACACAGTTGCAGTCCCATTTTTAGTATGAAATTTTTTGTTTCTTTAGGTAAAGTTGTGGTTTCAAAAAATTAGAAAGACATATATTTTATTGTGGCAAATTGTCACTGGCCTTTGTTTCTTTATTTTTCAGATGATTATAATGGTGCATTCAGGGTATTATATCTAGTTATTCTCCTCTTTTATGATTCCCAATTTCCTGCACTGCTTTCTTGTCCCAAACCTATATGTTTTACAGCTAGTAATTAGCCAGATTTGATATCATTTATTTGAATTTATTTATTATGTCTTTCTTTCCATTTTCTGTACTGTTAAACTGTAAACATCTGTCATTTTATACCAGTTTTAGAGGTAAGAAAAACATTGAGCTTTTGTTATAAAATTAATGAAGAGAGATCCCCTGTAGATAATGATGAAGTGGAAGAAATTAACATAAAACTTTCATGAAAAGAATTATTTTACTGTATAAAACATCTATTTTACAGCACCTACAATTGTGATAGCACTTCAGAGCACAAACCAAAAGAGTTTACAATTTCATTTCAGATGCAATGCAATTTAGAGCTTGCTTCCAGGAGGAAAAGGATTTTGAAGAATGTAGTTAGCTGACACGTAACTCACTGATACCAGATGGTCAGGTTGCACAGTGAGGTTCTGCAGTATATCAGCTTGTTGCAGATAAGCTCTGTTGGAAAAATTGAATTTTAGGTTGCCAATCCTTGCTCTGCTCCACCACAGCAGTAGTAATGTACCACACCTAAATAACATTTCCAGAGACAAATAGGGAGGCAAAATTAACAAGGAGGCAAAAATGAGGGCTGAATTTTTCTGAACTGGAAGGGTTGTGACACCAAACAGAAAATATTCCAGAACCTTTAGGGGAGAGGTAGGATGTCAGATTCCACTCCCAGTTACACAGCAGTAGATTCAGAGTAACTTTTTACTGACTTCATTGGAGCTACTCTGGATTTACACCAACTTCAATGAGACCTTAAAATGGTCTATTGAGAATTTGAACTTTATGCCTGAATTTACAAGAGTGAGAATTGGCTGAGTTATGCAAAGCCCGGCATAGACAATTATGTCCAAAGATAACACTGAAGAAGAACCTTTTGCTGCTGTTCTTACTGCATTTCTTCCACTATTAAACTCCACTCCTGTTCCAAACTTATCTGTGAGAATCAAAGGCTTGCAAGTACAAATGGACTAGGAATTATTTATTGTTCCTTAGCTTACTCTCAGGATAATATCCAATGGCCCATAGTTAGGAATTCTGCATATACCACGAATGGATTAGATGACCCATTAGATTCTTCAGATATCTATTTGTTCATTCTTAGAGTCTGTTACACCACAGATGTACAGGATATTACTTAACATATTATCATCACAGATTGTACTAGTGTGTCAACTACTTCTTTAATAATCAATGGGTTCACTAGCTCTGCTTTTCATATTTGAACATAAACCTCCATAAATCAAGTTTTTGAAAATCAGGCTTTCAAAAGAAGAGAAGCAATGTAAACAACGTGGTTAGAATCACCTGCATTCTTCAACTAAATATCAGCTGAGAATGCAAGGGAGTCAAAATCAAGTCCATTATTGCCAGATGTTGACATGTCTGTGTGCCACATAAGAAGTAAGCCCATTGATATGAACTTTTGTTAACTGATGACCATCAGAATATTACTGCTATCATATGCCTAATTTACATGTGTATTTAGGTATGTATTTTTGATAGGCAAGGCACCTAATGAGGTGATACAGTCAAAAAGTTAGGCACAGCACCCACTTAGATTTCTTTCTGAATTTCACTAAACACATATGTACCTTAGGCAACATTATAAATCCTTCTCCTGACCTCTTCTTAACCATTAAGAGAAAGTATGTTTACCCTGAGGAACTTAAAGGCTGTATAATGGACATGCCTGAAGAGAAAAAACCACTGAGATTTCTTTCTACAAAGTCACTAAAATTAAATACAGGTAGTTGGGAGCAGGGGGAAAATTCAAACAGGTATCTTCTTATTTGTTCTCTCATTTCAGTGTGGTTGAGCAGTTGACTTGGTTTCCCTAATCAGCTCTGCTTCGATTTCCAACTTACATGATATGGTGAAGGTTTGCTTTTATTTTTAATAAATATTTTCTTGAGAAAAATTACTCTTGGCTCAAGTTCTATTCCTTTGCATTTTGAAGCAGCAATTAAGCAATTGAATTAAAGTCTGTAAATAGCAAGTGTTTCCATTATAAAACCACTAGCTGCTCCACCTCTTTAAAAAGTAGCATGATAAAAATGCCTCAGAAATTCTTTGAAATCAGATATCTGACAGTATCTGATCTTCATCTTTAAGAGAGTGGGAAGAACACAGGTTATGCAAAACCCATGTATTCCTTCCAAACCAGAACATTCTCCAGTTTCCCAGCTACAGTTCCCCCCTAAATTACCTTTTCAAGGTTTTATTTAGTATTACTGTACTTAAGGCATTACTGATATTCAGGTGCTTCAGTGCAACAGACTTTGTTTTCGATTACTTAAAGCAGATAAATGTTAATCTTTCTTGTTTCTTCCCAACTGCTCTGTGGTCTTTGACATCTCTTTCATTATACTCCAGATGTAAACAGATTCTAACTGCACAGCTTCTCTTCTCGTTCTGCTTTTTTTTAAAACAGCAGCTTTTTTGGCTTTGGCATCAACATGAAGATAATTAGCATGTGGTCTCCATTTGCTTGTAGGTTGAAGACCCCCACCCTAGATCAAAAACAATTTCAGTTGACTGAAACAGCATTTCCCAGCAAATGGAAATGATGCATATCTGGCAACTTTTCAGTGTAAAATGAATCATCAAAACATACCGATTGTAAGCATCTTCACCCTTCCTTCCCCCAGCTCTTAATCCAAAAATGGCTAGGCACAGCATACAGCTTCTTCTTCTTCAGTATGTATGCAAAGTACATAGGGGTACAAAGATAAGCACTTGATTGCAAGGCAGCGATAAAATGAAAAAACATATAATTTGAATCAGATTGGTTAAAATTAAAATTGCATCAAGCTATTTGCCAGAGATTCAAACTGTGGAGAGAAAATTCATTCCTTTCCTAAACTGCTTTCATTCTCTCTCCCCCTGTGTGTCTCTGTGTGTCTCTCTCCCTCCCTTCACTCAGTGTAGGAGTTCTGCATTGCTGTTTGTTTATTTGGCTTCTGATTAAAAAAAAAAAAAAAAAAAAGGATTGAAGAAATCCACTCATACTTCAAATGGAAAGCAAAGTTTTAAAAAGAAAATGCTCTCAAAAATGTCAGTGAAAAACTCAATGACAAAATATAATCTGCTCTTGGCACAGAAGTTAGAGGCAGTTCTGTGCCCATGAGGTAATATTCAGGGCATATGTGGAATATGGATCAACAAGGAGAAAAAAAAGAAAAAAGACATGAAAGGAAAGGAAGAGATAAGATGGTAGTGTGAGAAGAAGTTTTGAGCCTCTATGAGAGAAATTAGGAAAGTACATGTGCCATAAGAAAATCTGAAATTTGTAAAAAGTTTTTGCTTATTTTGAGTACCTTATTTAGTCTTTTGCAAACTACTACTGTTTTTTAAAGCCCTGGTCTCAGTTTCCTAACATTGGGACTTTCTGTTGCTTTTTGCAAGTCATTACTTCTCTGTATATTTGTAATATGAGGGTAGCACTCATAATGCTTGTACTAACAAATGGTCTGATGTATTCTTGCAAATTATGGATCTACAGCTTACTCTATTTGACATTTATTTTACAGTATTCATAAATTTGGACCCTCTGGGAAACACGTGACTACTGCTGTGTTAGAATCGCACACTGGTTTGTTAATGAAAGGCGACAGAGCAGTGCCATCCCTGCAGGTGAGTATCAATTTGTTCTTAAGGCAGGCCTGGGTGTCAGCTAGTGATAAAAAAAGTGATTGTTAGAGCCATATTCAAGGAACAACTCGCTGTCATGGATGTTGTTTCTAGCTATGCCCAGCTTCCAACTTTGGATGAGTTTATTATCAAATTTATGACTAATCAGTTCTATAACTGTATGCAGATTCGTGAAGGCTCTGATAATAATTCAGGCAGAGAGGAACATGAAGCCTGCAATGGTCATGATCTGTTCCTGGAAAGGGAGGAGAACCATGACTCCTCGCTGATCCTTTGATCTATATCAACTACATTTATGCCTTTGGTCTATTTGACATGCCTGCTGACTGTACTTAAGCCTTTTTTAAAGAGAGATCCGTGAGGCACTCATTCTGCTTTGCCTCAGAACTCCTATTTGTGTATTGACATATTCAATGTGTATATGAACTCGTCGTAGCAGCGTCCAACAGGAAAGCTTAGTTGTGGAGTCTTTGGCCTGTGATGATATATTTTTTTATGTTCATCTTTTTATACTGGGTCAACACAATAATGCAACTTACTAAAACTTAGTAATGATTGGGAAAAGCAGAAGAAAAGGATTGCTGTATAACTGGGTCTCTCCTTTAAAGCACGTTGGCAAGTGTGGTGAAAACTATTTTGTAAGAGAGAAATAGACCTTTCAAACCATTTTTCATATGTCACACATACACACATACTTCAGTATTATCCAACATCCCCAACAACAGTCTGCACCCAAAAATGTGGCCGTGGCCATTATGAAATGAAACTGAAGGCCATAAAAAGCCTCAGGCTCCTGGTTTACCACCTCTGATCTTCGCCCCCTCTGCAAAGTAAGGCAACCCTTCTTGGCCCAGCCTCCCAGGCAAAGAGATGCCACGCAGCCGCGTCAGCGTCAGCGTGGCACCAAGCCCAAGCTAATGCCGTCAGCCTCTCAGCTAGGTCTTCAGACAGCGTGGCTGGCCCGCTTCTGCTGGAGCCAACAGAACGATGCCAGCTAGCAGGGCATCGGACTTGGCCTTGCATGTTTAATGCGCATAATTTGTTTGGACTATGAGATAGGCGCTGAGGATCATCTGAATTGAGAAGCTGAGCATTTTAAAAACATGCAAGAGTGCAGAAAGTGCATGCTTGCTATTTTTTGAAAAAGAGATAGGATTATTTTATTTTTCAACCGGCTCTTATCTTCCCTCTTCCCCAAACTGTAAACTCCTTTCCCTTAAACTGGCAAATCTGACTTCAGAGGCTCTATGATTTTGTATTTAAATCTCTGTGCTTTGTTTTAAAATTACATATATAGTTTTAAAATTTATGTCTCCTTGCATAATTTTGCCTCAGAGTACACCAGCATTTCATGTTTTCTTTTGTTATGGCTCACACTCAATGTCAGAACTATAAAAGCTGCTGCTGCTAATTCACATTTGAGGAATGAACAAAGGGAGCTTTCTGTAGCCTGTGCACCTGGAATGTGAAGTGAGAATGGCAACTTTTGCAACCTACTTGTGCCAAGTGGCAGTGCCTTGCTAAAATGTAAAATTAAAATAAAAAATTGCAAAAAATGCTATAGAGATTGCTACATTATGTTTTAAGGCACTAACTTTGTTTTATGTTGATTCTGTGTTTCATTATTAGATTTAAAACCCATACTGTTTTGAATTGCTTGGCCAACCATCAGCACAAAGCAACAGAATTGCCAGCTCCTGCAGGATTTTGCAGCAGTGCTGAGCTACATTAATTGTGAAGTCTCTGCAGAATTTTTGTCTATCATGATGCAAAACGCAGACTGACTTTTAACATACAGAAAAAAAAAATCCCAACCCTCCCTTAATGGTTTTAGATGAAAGAAAAAGAGATTAAAAATGCATTTGTGATTTTGCCAAAGCAAAATACAACAGTTACTTGTTTCCTCTAACAATAGCTTAACATTTGTCTTTTTTCAAAAACTTTACAGTATTATGCAGCTATCATTTAGACAGTACCCAGAGCAGATTAGGAATAGAAAAATGTAGATTCTAGTTTCCCATGCTTCTCCCTGAGGAGCAGTTCAACAGTAAAAACCAGGGGCCACAATATTTACAAAAGTGTTTAAATTTATTCAAATGGTTTATCTACTTTTACAGAATTATTGTCATCTGAGCTGATGTTTTTGCCCTACAATATTGGAAATAGCTTTGAGTTCACATTTTCCCTGAATTGGTACTGGGAAGAGCTCACATGCCAAAAAATGCCAGAAAAAAAATGCTATGTGGTTTTAGAAAGCTTGGTTGAGATCTGGCAGATATAAAGATCTAAGAACAATCCTGGAACATCTCCTAAATAATTTGAATTTGGTTCTGAGGAGATTGATGAGATCAGAAAAGTTGGAAAATTAAGTATTTGGATAAATACAGCTTCAAGATTGGTTCCCCATCAGCTTTTTGGAACCAAAGTCAGACAAACTTTTCCAGAATTCCCAGGATAAACATCGCATGTTATGTTTAAAAAGCTGTGCCAGTGACTTTCCCATCTTCATGATCTACCGTTGTTTTTTGAAATTCTGAATCTCCTTTTAGGCAACACTAAACCTCTCCCCCCAGTAATTCAAGTGGAAGTAAGATTTGCCTAAAACTGAATACAACTCCTCAGTATCTCAAGCTTTATTTCCTTCAGATCACCAGATAAATATTATCTTTCTCTGTTTACTTTCTGCACTTGAATATCTGAAGTTGCTTAGATCTTCTATGAAGCTTAGACTCCAACTGCCTTTTAAAGATCGATTTAGGCTTTCCTCATTGTCTTGTACTTGACAGAGGCACAGATGTGTTATTTTAACAGCCTTTTTCGACCTTCTAGACATGGAAAACCCAACTGCTCTTCTGGGACTCTCCTATTTTTTCAGAGGCTGTAATTTGCATCTGGGCTGGAACAGTCCCTGGGGGGACAATCTGGTGGCTCAAAATAGATCAAGTGCAGTGTGCTTTGGATGTACCGATTCATGAGCATAAAACCACCTCCATCCTTAACAAGCTAGTGAAGATGGGATAAATAGCCTTGTGTGAGTAGAGTCTTCATTAGGATGGGGAATCTTCTGCCAGGAAGATCTGCCTGTATTCTAATCCTTTTATATAGCAGGAACAATGTAAAGGGTGTGAAATCCAGTATAGAAGTGGTTAATATATTTTAAAACAGTGTGAAGCAACTTGCAGTTCCTACCATGGTGATTTACAAAATTTCCTTTACAGACAAGTTTATTTCTCCCTCCTCCTTTCCACCCACTTCTGTCTCTTCGAAAGCGTCAGTCTTCACATTTAACTATTAAGTTTTGTATCCTCAGTATGGTTTGGTAAAGCCTGTGATGTTCAGATCCCCTCTGGGTTCATATATTTTTATTTCTCCTATTTTCTTTGTCCCACTGTATGCATTTATAGTATATATAAAATTCTCTCCAGTGAACTCATTATTTCAATTTTTTAAACATTCTCCCATATACTTCCCTTTTGACCGTAAACTGCCTGTTTCACTGCTTAAAATTATTTCCTGCAATCTCCTAATTTTAGCAACTTCTTCTTTCCTGCTTTTTTGATCAGTTCTCTGTGACATGCCTCATACTCCCCAGTCACCATATTCTCCTTTGTCTTAAAAATAGGTAAAGCTCCATGACTTGGCTTAGCCAACCTATGAAGCTAGAACCAAGCAGTCCTTTCAAAGCTGAGAGATGTGGGAAAAGACACAACCTCACTGCAGAGAAGCTCTTCTGCCAAACCTTCTGTCACAGCACCACTCTTGGGATGCTACCAGGTTGGTTACCAATGTTTTGGTCTTTGTCAGTTTGTATTTCACTGCAATTTGTTGATTTTTTCCCCATGTAATTACAGTTATGTGTCTTCTTATTGTCACCATTTTGATTTTATATGTCCTTGATACTGTAATTTCTCCATTATTTCTATGCCACTTCCTGTTTTACATGCTTCTTTCTGTCTTTCCAACCTTATTTCATGCATTCCCCTTGAAAAGATCCTACTTTGAGTAAAATGCTTGAAACATCTAGACACAATCACAAGAAGCCTAAGTACAGTCATGATTTTGCTGTTGTATTTTTACTTCACTTTCCCTTCAGTGTTAATCTATCTTATTGGTGATGTGATAGCTATAAACACTTTGTATACTCTTTCTGGGAAATGTCTACAGAGTATCTTGCATACTTTCAGGTGCTATATAATTTACAAATCAGTACAAATGAGAGCAAGCAAAAAAGTCATACCATGCTGCCTTCCGTTCCTCCTCAGTGATTATATCAGCTTGCTCTTCTTGTCACCAGAAGCCCATCTTTTTTCTGCTAATCTTTGCTCTCTACTATGCATAGCAGAGACTCCCACATTGTGAGGCTACTTTTCTAAGTAATATATGTCACATAACATCTCTGAGATGAACATTTCATTCTCTATGTTCTGCTCTTACAATGTACAATATTGCTTTCCAGGTTCTGCGCAGTTCAGTGCGCACGTGTGTGCACATGCATGGTATATATTTATGTATATGCATGTGTATACACTCCCACCCCCACCCCAAATAGGTGGATGGATGGAAGGGGAAAAATAAAAAGGTTGGAAGACAGATGTGTTGGACCTGACCGTAAGAGAGAGATTTCTACTCTGTTTTTGTCTATAGTACAGGAGCCAACATGAGAAAGCACTTAGAGGGTAAAAAGGAGAGAGTCATAATACAAAAACAGCAAGTGAGACAATCTTCACCAGATACTTTTCACAACGTTCAGTTGGCCAAAAAGTCAAACAAGAAGCAGATAACATGACAATAAACATAATTTACCCCTGTTCATCCAGTCCTTCCCCTACTAAAAAGCCCTTACAGCTTTATCAGGAAAAAATTTGTTCCACTGACAGACATATTAAATCACATGTTTTCATGCAAGTGACCACATTTACAACCATCACAGACTTTAATCATTAAAACATCATGATTTGTGCTGGTCTTGAAAACAAAACTCTGAAACCTGAATACAGAGAAAATGGATTCAAATTTTTGGTCTTTGTTTTTAAAACCAAAAGGAATCAGTGTCTTTAACGACAGGTCTACTCAGAGCTTTATAGGCTAGAATGGTGGAAACCGGTATCAGAACGAACTACAGGTTTATTACCTTTGGTCGGAAAATAATAGTATTTGTATTAAAATTTTCCTAGCAAATCATGGAGTTTAATTTAAAAAATGTTTTACTCTTTGGACTAGAAAAGTACTATGTAGAAAGGCTCAATCCACCAACATGACAGGCAGCAGGCTAAAATAAACTGGCACAAAATTAGAGTAAGAGAGAAAGTAATAATTGCTTGAACTGTAGGTTAAAGAAGAAAGAATAAGAGATCAACTCCAGTTATATACTGTAAAGCTTCAAAAGCTTCCAACTGAATCTTAACATTCATAGGTTATTAAAAAAATCAAGTTTATTTTATAAGACTTATTAGCTTGGAAACAGGATGGTAATAAATAAAGACCTACGGTAGACTAGAGGTGAACTGGGAATGAATACATTTCCCTTAATATATATCAGTCACAGGTGGTATTAAGCAGAGATTTTTGTCATCTCTGTGATTATTAAGATACAGGAAAATCTTTCAAGGGAAGCAGAGAAAGCTGTAAGCTTAAAGAATTTAAAGCTGGAATGCATGTGCATCTGGTTATACAGTGGATTTCTCAGTTTATCTGCTGGAAGAAAGGTCAGTTCCAAGTCCTGCTGAAGAACAGAAGATAGGTTAACAGGCTAAAGGATCTCTACATCCACCTCCTTAGCCCTTTTCAACTTTGCTCAAAAATGTAGTTGATTTGCATGCTACTCAACTGTCCTTTACCTGAGGACTATTTTAGTCCCAAAGGTGAGCACATTCAACCCAAACTAGACAGCTCCCTCATTTTTACTACTGAACATAAATTTACCTCACATATAAAGAAAGCTGATGGAAGTGAAATTGTAGCCAAGGTTTATCCCATGAATAGCATGGACATTTTTCAGTGTTTACCTCTTCTGTCTGGGAAACCGAGAAGAATCACGAGTAAGCTATATATATTTATGCAATAATTTTCCCTTAAAAAGTAGAGAGCTCAAACAACTGAGGAGGAAGGGGGAAAAAAGGAAGAGTGGTACTGTGAACATTTTTGAGATAATAAGAGTTTTTTCCTCCTCTTTGACCCTCCTTCCCAGCCCTGTCTGAACTGATGCTTGCTTAACAGATACTAGGGTATAAACCTTTTCCTGCGTATGGCTTACTAGCCCCGCTCTGGGGGCCGATGCTACAGGCTCACAGGTCCCGATCTGCTGCTGCTGCCACTGCCAGCCCCAGCCCCATTTCAAGCAGGGACAGCCCTGCTCGCCAGCCTGCCCCGGGCTGGGTCCCAGCACCGCTCGGGAGCGAGCCGAGGGCAGTGTCTCTGTGCCATTAATAAGCATACCAAAGGCCATGGCCCATGCCTGTCCAATTTATAGGGAGTGCTGCCATGAGCTTAAATGGTGGTAGAGTCATTTCCACACTGGGAACTTTCAAGATGAAAGGCACTAATGTAAAGGTAAAATAGTCTTAACACTGAAATCTAGACAGACTTAACAGTCCCTGCATTTCGTCCTACAGAAGAACTGGACTAAAGATTGGTAGTAACTTAAATGGTAAAATAGCCTAATAAATTATACCCCTGTGTAGTGATATAAATAAATTATACCCACAGGTAGTGATATAAATCTCCCTAGCAAAGACTTTCAAAGCACTGTACGAATACTAGATGCCTCAGCATCCGCTACACTAGCCAAGATATGCTCATTCATGGCTACTCTTTAAATAGAAAAATCCCATCTGGACGGGACTGCAAATACTTTCTCTAGACCTTGCTGAGGCTCCAGGTGTGCAATGTCTTCTGCAAGATACTCTGCACTGCTCCAGCCCCTTAGGAGCGTCTGTGGGTTGTCCTCATGAAGATGGTGTGTGAGCTTCTGACACACTGCTTTCCTCCAAGCAGATTTCTGTAAAAATGGAGTCATTCTGCAGCAGTTGTTCAAGTACTAGGAAACTCTCCAGACAACGCCTGCAGTGATGCACAGTTAAGAAACATAATCCATTTTTCCTAAAAAGCCTCCAGGTTAGGAAAGACAGATTACTGAGCTCATGCATCTGGAACTCATTTAAAGCTGAGCTGTAAGGTGTGTAAAGCAAGAAGGCAAGAGAGGTGTCTTTTACGGTGCGAGAAGGAAATGGAAATATAGGTGTTAAAGTAGGTGGCTAAGCTTTCAGCTTGGTAAGAGGAGAGCTTTGTAGTGTTTTCATTTGAATGCTGGAGAAAAGGAAAGTGCAGGTTGTTTTTTTTTCTGCTTTTATTCCAGGGAACAGAAGAAAGGAGCTGTATTAAAACAAGAAAACATTCATACTAAGATTAAACTGCACAAGGAGAAAGTCAATGTTATTTTCTTTGTCTGCTTCTGAGTGAAAAGTTCAACCAGTGTCATTATACAAACTTTGAGATACGTAACTGAAACAGGAGGAGCACAGCAACTCATATAAGTTTACGCAGTAAAAGGGTTGGGAGGAAAAAACCTCTCACCTTAGACTTATAATGGAGGAACTGGGCTTGTAGTTTATAAAGCACAGAGGAAGGCAGGCTGCTTTTGAGGCCTACTGCCCAGGAGATTGGCAGCTCCGCTCATAACATGGATACTTTGGTTAGGTGCTAAAATTAGGAGGAACAATTTCTATCCAGCAAATAACAGCACTGTACACAGAAGCCAGTAGTCTTAACATTACTTCTCCTGAAAGTAAATAATAAAAATAAATGATCTACTCTACTCTAAAATCAATGAAGAATGCTTGTCCTGACTATTTATATTACAGATTGAATAACTGCGATTGTGATTTAATGCTTATTTCTGGTGACTATTTTCTCACTTTTTAAAATGAAATTATATTTATAGACTTTTCTTTTGTTATTTATAGACTTTTCTTTTTGTTATTTATAGACTTTTCTTTTTGCTCTGACTAGAACTTGAGGATCTTGTTGGAAGTTGCGGGCTTCCTGAGGACCCCCGAGGACCTAGGAGGTGATTGCTGTGAACAGGAAAGGGGAAGCTAGGCAAGGACAACTGCAGGAGGCCTTGACTTCTCCTGGGAAAAGCTCGTGGGAAAAGCTCTAGCTAGGAGTGGCTGCTGCTAACGAGCTCTCTGGGTTGCCCCGGCCAGAGGGAGTTGGGGCCTTTGATCCCAGTGGCCCTTGATTAGGGCGGTCAAGCACCCTGTGAGTCAGTGCTAGGGAGAGGTCTATATAAGAGCCAGGCCTAGAGCGCAGCTCMCAGAGCGCAGYGAACAGASGCAGCAGTTCGCGCGAAGGGACGCACGAAGGTACCTTCGTTTCTGTTCCCTTGGTGTACGCTTCCTCAAGTATGGTCGTGACACGCCGCACAGCGTGTTCCCCAGTGGCTGTTGGAGTTGCTGTGTCAGAGGCTTGGACCCAGACCGACCCTCTGACAGTAGMTGCGGCTCTACAGGTCTCAGGCTGCAGGGAGTGCTTGGGGCCTCTCCGGGAGGCCTGGGCTGGCAGTCAGCTCTCCTGCAGGAGGTGTGCTGCTGTTG
>NW_020450916.1:3312826-3499918 GCF_003343035.1 Apteryx rowi | reverse complement strand
TTGATGTTAGTGTTGTCTCTCTCGTCATATTTGAGGCCAAAGTTTGAGGCTTGTATCAGGATAAGCTACTTCATAATATGGAAGTTTGGTTTTGAGTGGCAAACTGAATTTTAGAAGTGCACTAGGTAAAATGTTTTAGTAAGTGTAAGCCCTCATTTTTCCAGACTACTCCATGCTGTTCAGTCACACAAATACTTCCCCAAAGCAGGTCTAGAAACCAAATCTGCACATTCCTTTTATATTATTAGAAAATAATTGATCTGAAATATGGAGTATTAAATTATGTGATGGTGTTAGGAACCAGGATTGAGAGAGATTTGACGCTAATCAAACACTGAGAGATCCACAGCTGTATTACAAAATGTTTCCAAGTTATGTTTATTCTTTTCAAACAATAGAACAATAACCATCCAAGTGTTTTGCCATGCTTATTAATGCAGTTCATCCTTTATCTGTTACCTAGATGAATAGAAGCAGTGGTACATTTAATAGCTTTACTGTTTTGTATTCCTGTTCGCTGGAGACAGACACAAGACGGCAGACACAAGCCGTTCTCATTGTCATTTGTATATATTCCTCTGTGTATTCTTTCCAGCTTGTGTGTGTGTGTACACACATGTGGAGCAATATAACACAAATCAACTGTTCACTTTCAGCAACAACTCTTCTAGGGTATTTAAACATACCTTAAAATAGGGTGAACTTTTGTATTCTTTCATTGTACTTGGAACTGTGTCTCCATCCCAGGTGCTGATGTGACCTTCTCAGGCCTGGAACTGAAATGCTGGAAAGCAGTATCTTAACATGGGAAATAGTAAGCCACATCACCACAAGGAATTAGTGTCAAAGATAGCATACAGGCTGGTGTTTATCTAACTTATTCCTAGCTGCTTAGAGTATTATTAAATTGCTAAACTGCATAGTTGAGTTTCTGCTTCTGATTGATATTGTTATTCAGTCACGTTAATGAGTCAGAATAAAGCCAAGGAAAAGGTTTTGCCATGGTTAAAATTTTGTGGTGTATCTTTCCTCCTCCTTGTTCTGTGCTGGAAAATGGTCAGATGTGGACAACTTTCTAGTCTTGAGAAGACAATCTCCAAAACTGTAAAAAGCAAAATGACTTAGAAACAGTGCAATTAGTGCATATAGTGCAGAGGCTGTTTAGATTTTAGGAGCTTAACTTCCTGAAGAGCTGTCTGTACTGAGCATGTTCTGGTTGTGACTGAGCTTGACTTTTCCTGTAATTAAGCTGGCTCTGCACTAGGGTCTGGCACTCAAACTGAAAGCAAGGATGCTCTCCTGTGTTGTCAGTGAAACTTTTCAAGCAAGGAGAAGTTGCTGGGCACAACCTGGAAGACAGGACTAGACAAGTAAAAATCTGTGGGATGGATCTGAAGATTTTAGCTCTGCTGATTGCCTGTACAAATAATGATGAAATTTAGTTTTGACTGCTTAAAAAAAATTTTAGAGGATTACATCCACATATGTATTAAAATACTTGAGGGGGTGAAGGGATGGAGACGGTAAGATGGCAAAAACAAATATTCAAGATACTGGGAAAGGCTATAGTAGAAGTCACCCAAGTCATCTGTAAACACTTGATTCGGCTTCTCAGTAGAGGGCAAGTTTCTCACTCTGTTCTCTGGAGTTCAGTTCTCTTCCTCTTGCTGCTTGTGGCTTGAACCTTGTGTATGTTTCTGTGATATCTTCTCCCATTATTAGAAGAGCAACAAAGTCTAAACACGCAGCAGCAATGCAGAAACTAAGCAGCATGAACAATAGACCCTACTGCAGAGAACTGAAAACAGCATGTATATAAGCAGGTATTGGCAGCAGATGTCAAAAAATACCAAGCCAAATGTCACAAGGAACAATGTCAACTTTATGGAGCCAACAAAAACCAAAATCTGTTTCTACTGATTTTCCTTTGAACAACTCCACCTGAGGTTGTTGTTAATCCTCATGAGCATCCTGAGCTTTTATTCTCTCAGTCTTCAGCTGTCTTGCTGCAAAAGATGATTTGCATCTCAAACTACCAGGAACTTTGGAACTACGGAACAGTCATCTTACAATGAGATTTTACTCTGGGGAGGGATTGCAATGACTGTAGTTTTACTATAACAAGAGTAACTGTAAATACACTATATGGGCTTCAGATATGGGAAGAAGAGGAGGGGAATTTGGGAGAATAGAAGAAGCCATACAAGAAGAACATTAACTTTCAAAGCATGTTGTGTGGAGTTTCACTATGTTGCAGAAACACAGATGTAAAGTCTAATTTATTTCTGTGCCTGAAAAGAACAATTTTAAAGATGCTGGCTCATGTTAAAAAAAAATGTGTGAAAACATAAATGTATCAGCAGAATTTTCATGGTCAGCAAAGGGGTGGAAACCACATCTGTACTGTCACTTGAAATGGATACTAAGCTCATGGGAGCTTGACTCCTACCATCTGTTTAGCCTGAACTCACCAGTCCCTGCAACACAAAGATCCCAAGTGGAAGTTGTAGGGTGCTTATTTACAAGCCCTATTCACCGAGGGTCTCCAATGAAGAGATTAGTCCTACAGTTTGCTCGCCTGTTTGCCTGCGTTTCTACACCTCTTTTCCCTTGTTCCCATGTACCAAAAGGACAAGCTGTAATACAGCCTCCTTGGTAAGGCAGAGAAGGAAAGGGCCTGCTCTCGGTGCAGTGAAGCTCTTCTGACGCTGAAAGTCAATGAAGACATTGAGTTGTGTGGTGAGCTGAACACAGGCCTCGAACTCTGCTCTGAAGCTGACCTAGGGAAAGCTGCTTCACTTTGCTGCACCTCTGCATCCTCCTCTGCAAAATGGGGTCAGCACTTTTTGTGAGTGCCTTTGTGATGCCTTGGAGACCCAGAGATGAAAAATATTATGTAGCTGGTGAGTATAGTTAGTGTGATTCATTAGTTCATGAATCCTGGGCATGGATTGAACAACAGGCACCAAAGGCCATGCCCAGGACTTGGGAGTCCTATAACAATACGGCATGTCAAGTCTGTGTAGCGGACCCCAACAGCCATCTCAGCATGGAAGAAGAAAGGGTGCAGTAGCACAAGTTGGCCCACTCATGTAAACATGCCCCCAGTGTTACTGAATAAGGTGGCATCACCTTGTAAGGGTTGCTATCCTATGTGACCAACAATGAGAGGGAATCTCACCAGCTACCTGGCCTTGCCTGGAGGGATGGGACACCCTCTCCACCGCTCTGAGGAAGTGGTGGGGCTTTGTGGGGCCGTGCCTGCCTCTCAGGGAGTGGAGGGGAAAGTTGTGGGGTGTCAGAGCTAATTTGGGGCTGGACTAGGTTTCTGGATCAAGCTACAACCTTCACTTTTTTTCTTGTTTGCTATCTCCAGTGTCTTATTTTAGGCAATATTGATTACTCCAAACTTGGGCAGCTCTGACTCAGTTATCAACAGAGATAGTAGTGTTTGTCAGTAAGAGCTGCTCTGCAAAAGAGAAAGTCCTTAGACTGCCAGCAGGCCATTTAAAACTAATAAAAGTGTTATTACTGTTCAGTAATAAAAATTCAATGCCTTGTTAGCTGTTAAAATTGCATATTACAAAATTTATCTGACAGCATATAGTTGGGGTGTTATTAAAATGGAGGGGCTGCTCTTGCGTAATCCCATCTGATACCCAGGGCTTGATCCAGATCTGGTAAATTCACCAGCAGTCTTTCCTGTACCATCAGCTGGGCACATAAAGGAAACAAGAAAGCCCACTGATGATAATATGCTCTCCTTCATAACTGACTGCCCCGTAAACTGGGCTCAAATAGAGACTGTTTGATTTAGCCCTTGTGTTCAATAGAAGCTCTCAGAGCAGCTGTTACAATACTTCTGTGAATGGCTACAGTCAGGCAGGGAGACGGTGACTGAGACCTTCCCACCAAACTGGGCTGGGGCATCTTCTGACAGCTTTGCAGTGCTTCTAATTATTTTCTATGAGAGTTACTGGGGTCAAAAGTGAGGAGGTAAAAGATTTCCAGGGCCAGAGGAAGGGAATAAAACATTCAGTAATATGCTAAAAAAAAGAAATAAAACACAGACTAGGGGTCTAATGCAATTTTAAATATTGACAAGAGGCAATAAAATAATCTTCAAAGAGACATGCTGGCAGAGCCCTTATTTATGGTGTTCAAACTGCAGGAGGCAAAACAAAGTGAGATGTCATAGAAGAAATTTGTATAGGTAGAGACTTAAGCAAGAAATCTTTCTAATTCTACTCTGGGGTTCAACTTGAGCTTCCAACCTCTGCAGAAGGTTTGTCATATGGAAAGGTGCCTTCCAAAGACCATGTGTGAAATCTTAGCCTTGTTAACATCCAGGGAGGCTTTGCCATTCAGAATATGATATCAGAATTCATTCCAGGTTTCTTCATGATAAGGCCTCTGCTTATCTGCAGAAGAATACAACAAAAGTGAATTCACAGCTTCAATGGCTTTCATACAACAATGATAATGAAATAGGGTGGAGGGATTAAAGATCAGCAGCATTAACTCTTGGTAACTCTAATGAGTTCTGTTAATTCCAAGACAGTGAGGAGCTCAGCATTGTTGCCTACTGAGGTAAACAGAAAATGGCGTTCGCACAAAATCCCCCAGCACTTTCTCAGATAGAAGGGCAAAATGCTAATGAGAATGGCAGTGCATTGCTTTCCATCTCCCGGCCTCTATGCCTTGTTCTTGCAGAGTTCCAAAGGAAATAAAATGGGTCAGTCTTATCCCAGAAATATAAAACAGCTTTGAGTTTCAACTAATTTTTTAAAAATGCCAGAGTAATATTTTTCTGCCTATCTTTCTTGACCTTTCTTATTTCCAGAAAAGGAGGAAGAGGTACTTTTTAATGAATTAGGATGAAAACTGTGCTAACCTGCAGCATGCACACCTATACCAAACTTTTGGAAAACAGAAGGCAGCCATGCCATGGCTGTGTCGCAGGGAGAGGCCCTGAGCATTTTGGCCTGGGAATAAACTCCACAACCTGTAACGTAAATGTCTCATTCAGTGTCCACCACTCTATGTTACTAGTTGGACTCTATTTGAAAAGAACATAATTTAATCAGAGGAAAAGAAGGACTATTGTCTGTCGACAACAACTATTGACTTGCAATATAATTGAAAGCCCATTGGAAAACTACTGAAAACTGATGACGCATATTGCCTCAACACCCCTGATCCTTAAGAAAAGAAAAAAAAGTAGTAATTTGTTATTTTCTTGTCCTTCGAGGGCTTTATTTGAGAACAAACCATCTGATAATAAGAAGGGCCAATGGTGACCAGTGACACACAGAAAACAAGTAGTATGATTTAGGACAGTCGGGGGGAGTTCCCACCACCCAATGCAGGAAATCATGCGGTGGTAAGAGACTACTTCTCTTCTTATGGAAAAAATCCGAGGTAATTGAAATCTTTTTCTATTGCATAGGTCTAAATGTATATCGGACTTCATAGCTAATCATAGCAGGGCAGGGAAGTTCCTTCTATATACAGTTTTGTAGGATCAAATATGTGTTACAAGGATAAAAAATTAGTGATGTCAAAATTTCTGAACAATCATGTTAGGTATAAGAAGAAAACTGGTATTAGAACTGTTGCATTCAATGGGACTTTTCCTTGATCTGTAACTAGAGTGAGGGGACACTACTGATGGGGAAATATTTTTTCCCTGTCTGCTCCATCTCTGCTCAGACAGCTTGCTGTAAAGGATCACTCTTACAAAGCTATGGAAGTAATCTATCTTCTAGGGTTTGAGCTAAGTATGAACAGGATCCTATTGATTTCTATGGGAGCTGGATTGGCTCATAAAGGTGCCTTTGTAGACATAATTTGCCACTCTGTGCTCAGGCCACTGCTTTGAAATATTTGCATTTTCATTAAATCAAGAGTGCTTTCAAAGAGGAGGTAGTCTTGACTAGTTATGACTTCATCTCTAACAGATTGCGTGATTTTGAACAAATCATGCAAATCAAAATCTTCTATTTTGTATTTTTCTGTCCAATTTCAGGTGACATCAATGAATTGTTAGACTTTCCAAGGTGCCCACGGGTTAAGGCTCCCATACTTTAAAACCAGGAAAGTGCAATTTCCTAGAAGAAACTGAGTTTGAAGGACTATCACAATTTGCTCTATGCTGTATAGCTCCTAAGGTTATAATGGTAAGTAAAGACATTCAGGAAGAGAGCATCTTTCACAAGGGAACTGTGTAGGGACTCTTGGCTTGGCAGATGACCACCACAGAAAGGTATGGCATGCATTCCAGACTGGAGACCTGTATGTGTTATGGGGTTGAGGACTACATTGTAATGTAGTTGGGAGCAAATTCATGCTCTGAAGGAAAATCTGGGACTCTGAACTGCTTCAATGTTATTGTCAAAGTTTGTGAAGGAAATATATATATTTGAAATCAACCACAAACTAGTTTCCATTCCATTATAATATAAATGTTCCCTATGTGGGTGTAAAAGTGTCAGCTTAAACACTTTTTCCAGATTTCTAGAAAACATTTTTCTTTGATTTAACTCAAGATGCAAACTGTCCCTAATAGCATTATTTACACCTATTGAATAAAGATGAGTTAAAGAAGCAAAAAGAATTGTCATTCTGTGCTTAAGAACACATCTGGAGAGCCACAGAACTGTATTTGCTATATGTTTTGAGAGGGATGCCAAAAGAAATGGGTAATAAAGTTTGGTATAGGTATTTGTGAGTTCTGGCTTTAAATTAGTTTGTGGTTTGGGGTTGACCTTTATGTGCGGCTGAACTGTGATTTTTTTTTTTTTTTCCTCTCTGTATCTGTTCAGCAATGAAAAGATCCTTTCGCCTGTTGACTGCGTTTCCTCCCCCTTACTTGCTTCCTCCTCTCCACTCCACTGAAGCTGGCATATTCCTATCAAGAATACCAAACTACTGGGTGGTGATCATCCCTGGCAGAGCAGAGAAAGAGGACAGATTGGAAAATTTTGCCTGTGCAGGTGCATTTCTGCTGTTCTAAGCAGAATGATGCTGTGAGCTCTCTCCAGGGGTCTCCAGAGGCACGTGCCATACAAACAAACAATACATAGTACTTGGTAATCATCTAGTCTTAAAGGAATGCTCTGTACTTGGTAAATATCTGGGTTTAAAGGAATGCTACTGCATTATTTGGGAAAACTTCCTACCGATTAGTGTATCGTCACCTTTAGAAATAAAAGCTGTGGAGGTCTGGGTTTAGTGTCTAGATGTTGACTTTGAAGGGTGCTGGACATCTTTTTTGAGGAGCAAACGCTGTGGTTGGCTGTGCGTTTGGGCATGGGTGTTGGCGCTGTGACCGCAGAGCTGCGTGCCGTTAGGGAGACAGCACCGAGAAACCCTGAAGCCAGGGGCCTTCCCATACGTGTGCTTGCGGGGCCTTCTCTGAAAACAGGCACGTCTTCCTTGCTTGGGAGCTTGCGACCTCCAGCTGCTGCCCCTCTGCTGAGACAAGGGGCGAGACGCATCCCGTCGGGCCGTGCCCCTGCTGCGGCGGTTGTGCAGCTCGCCCGGGTGCCCTGACCTGCCCGAGGCCGCCCCCGGCTCCTCAGGGTGGATGCGGCCATCGGTTCCCGCCACGGGGCCTCTCCATCGCGGACGCGCGGGCTGAGGCTACGTGGCGCCGTGCTTTGTGCGAACGAGGCGACAGCCATGTCTGTGGCAGCCCTGGCGAGGCGGCCGCCTCCGGCTGGCTTAAATCGGTGCTGACGGGCCCCGGCTGTGGACTGATGGGCGGCTTCTGCGCCGCTGGACCCTGAATGTACTCTGTAATTAACCCATCTGCGAACTGGGCGTCAAGAAAGCGGAGTTTGAAGCCTTCTGTTGGGAGAAGGAGACTTCTGCATGCGCCAGGTGGCCGCGGGGGCCTGGAGAGCGGAGCCGGTTCGCGACACCTGCGCCACGGCTGCCGTGCCGCCGCCATTGCGGGGAGGCACAGCCACGCCGCACCGGCCCAGCCTGGCTCTGAGGGAAGGAGTCGGGCCGGCAGCGAGCAAAGTCAGTCAGGGAGCCAAGGAGAGAGTAAAGTCAGAGAGGGAGCAAGCACGGCGCCGATCAGCCGCAGCACCGCATGGACATGACGGCTGCCGCGTCAACATCGCGACTGCTGCAGCAACATGGCAGCCACTGCAGTGACATGGTGGCTGCTGCAGCGACATGGCGGCCACCACAGCGACATGGCGGCTGCTGCAGGGCTGTGCAAGGCCCCAGGGGAGGTGTTCAACCAGGGGCAAGTGACCGGGTGGGCGAGCCCAAAGCCTTCAGCCAGGAGAGGGAGCCATCTGCCACCTGCCCGCTGCCTGGGGAGCTGCGTGGCAGGGAGCGGGGCTGTGGCCCGCCGCCCCTGTTCCTGCCGCGGCTAGGGCCCCGTGGAAGAGCCAGCCGCGACCCTTGAGGATTTGGTGCAGGTAACAAATCACAGCCGCAGCTGGAGGGAATGTGGTGGCCAGCCGTGAGGCTGCTCGCGTCAGAGCGGAGGGGAACGGAAAGCAGCTGCCGGCAGCGCAGCACAAGCGCAGCCCTGCGCGGGGCTTTCAGCGCAGCCCCTACTTGTCGCTGGGAGGCTGGGGGAAGAGGGCCGGCCGCTTCCGAGGCAGGCGAAGGGGCGGTGGGGGGCAGCGGGTGCCCCAGGTACTTACAAGAGCAGAAGCTCAACAGAAGGGCTGTGGCCTTTGCAGGAAGCCCCTTGCCTGCTTGGGGGAGTGCAGGAAGGTGAATCTTCCCTGCGCAGCTGGTAGGACCCCTTTCGCCTGGGCTCGCGTACTCCTGCTTTTGAGTCGTGTGTTTTCTTCGTAAAGCCAGGCGATAACATGCTTTGTACTGGTTAAGCCCTTGTTTTGAGAACTAGCTGCAGAGCTGAATTTGCACTATAAAAACAGGGCAGTACCTTGCAGCCGTGGTGCTTTGCACCAGTAGTATAACAGCGGTGATATTTCTGTGCTGCCTGCCTGATCGGGAGTGCACCGTCTTTCTCTGTGAAAACGGCCAGACACGTGCTGCGGCTCAGTTTTGCCAGGAGGAGGAATTCAGAGCTCACCTGGAGGTGAGGGCAGACTGCAGCCCATCGCACCTCCTTCCCAAGCACCTACGTGAGGCTTGGAGGAACGCGATGGCTGCTGACAGCAAAAAATTCTCTCCCCTGAGCGATTGCAACAAATGTCTGTATTTTAGCCTATCTCACAGGGCTGATGTTGCCGGAAGAAGTGAGCTAAAGACTCCCAGTTTGTGTTACTCCTCTGGAACAAACAAACAGGCCGCTGGCCCCAGAAAAGTGATACCAGAAAGGGCCCCTGGTTTCTGAATGCTTGTAGCTGTTTTTAGCCCTGAGTCACCAGCCTTCTTGTGTCACCCTGAATTTGCCACAGCTCTGCCATCTCCTGTGAAGATAGTCCGGCTGTTTTTTAGGTCTCACGTAATAACTAGAACTAGGAATCTGCCAGCATTCGTATATCAGTCATCAATGGTAAGGACATTAATTATATATGTGTATACAGCTGTGGCAGCTCCTACTTCCATGCATCTGTGTACAACAGGTCTGGTGGCAGCTGCAGTTGTATCGGGAGGCGAGACAAGCTCTGTCGGTCCCCACAGACTCATCCATGGCCAGGGTGCCTCCACGTCTCCGGTCTCCGAAGGGGTGGAGGGGGGTGTCAGCTCATGGGCTTTCCCCTGGAGCTCTGCAGCGAAAGGTGGGTTTGCTATGTGGTGAATGGCCACCGCAAACACGCTGTGGGCTGCAGCCCCCACAGCAGAGGGGAGAGCTGGAGGGAGACCCTTCACTTTTGAAGTCAATGCTAAAGTTTTGCTTATGCAGCACTGGGAAACCAGTCACTTCCTTGGGCAGTGAAACCATACTGACTTTCTCCTCCGTATTCCTCCTCCAAGTAGTCATGGGGGAGACAGGAGCTGCCTTGGTAAGAGGAATCCTAAACTCCTAAAGAGGAGTTGTCCTGTTGACTTGCAGCAGACACTGGGCTTGCAAGTATGTGTACGTGCGCTTGAAAACTTTGCTGGATTCAGGATTGACATTAGGTATCTGACACTTAATTTCCAGTTCTCACAAGAAAAGTACCTTGAAAATGTACTTTAGACATGACTGTACAGTGTCTATGTTTTGGGCTATGTGTATATAATTGTTCCAGAATATGAGCGTGTATTTGGTAGCTCGATGCTGTATCAGGAAGTATTCCAGCGTGTGTATTGTTATTTGTCTGTTAGAAGATGTGGTCAATTTTATAGGTTAATTCATTAAGTTAGCAACTGTTCTACTCAGAGAGAATAAGGATGAAACTCTCTGATTTATGATGCAGACTCAAATTAAATCTTTCTAGAGACCTGGTACAGCAACCTCTATTCTGTGTTGGGTTAGAAGGCAGTTATAAGCAAATCTTTGCAAGTGACAAATGAGATACACCTTGTTCCAGCTGGACTTTTGGGGATAGAGACTGAGACCGCAGAACAAGAGAAGTAAGACTAACATTAATTTTTTTGTTCTTCTGGTGAAAATTCACCTCTATGTAAACATTTATTTTACAGTCTATTTGTAATCCCTAGCTCTAATCAGATCTGAGTTGCATCTTGCTGGTGAGGATAGGGATAGCTATGGCTGATGGCGATATAGCAGTGTTTCCAGCCTGTGTTCCATCAAGGGGGGGGGGGGCAGAGTTTGCCTGTGAAGCTACATAAAACAATGGTTTCAATGGCATTTTTGATTGCAAGCTTAGAGGGTATAACTGTCTGCAAGATACTTGGGGGGCTGATGGTAATGCAAAAATACAAGTGCTGCTGTTAGAGAGTTGTACCAAAGAATGGTGGTAGGTCCTTGTTTTTAGGTCCTTGGTATTAATTGTTTAGGATTTGGTGATGTGCCGTGGTTCTGAATACAGCAAGTTCTGAAGTTGTCCACTTGAGTGGTTAATGCATTTTATGCTCCTTCTTTACCATGGAAATGCCACTGAAGTTGTATGAAGTTAGTAGTGTGTGGATTACTTGCAAGAAAAAAAAAAAGGCAGGGCTTAGCAATGGAAATAAGAAGGGAATGAAAATCAGGTATCAAACATGCTGAGAGCTTTTTGATTACACAGAAGGCTCTTGGAATCTTGGAAATTAAAGTCTTGCCACGCGGACAAAATTTACCTCCTTTTACTTGAAGCAGAAAGAAAACAGAATGAACTTCCTCCCGCCCCCGGCCTGCTGCATGGGTTTCAGTTTTGCTTGGTCCTGATCAGGTTTGCTCATGTGCTCCCATTGATATCTGCAGAACCTCCTGCCGAAGCCAGCAGGGAAAAGCCTGCAGCTCTCGGCAGCAAGCCTTCAGTTCAGGAAAACGCATAAGCCCCTGTGTTTGTATCTCGATTCAGCCGGGCCTACTATAGGTTTACCTTTAAGCATATGCTTAAAATCCCGGTGGAGGCTTCTTATATGCACAAGTATAAGTACCATTGGGATTTTAGCGTATGCTGAAGGTAAATTGGTGCCAGAGTGCCTGGCTGATTTGTTGCGTTTGTGAACTGTGGCTTCTGAAAGAACATGCTTGTATAATGCAATATACTGATTTATGAAAGGAGAAGACATAATATTTATCTGGAAAATGCAAGGGTCAGGTTAATCTTTGTGCACCCTATGGCCTTAAATTCTTTTAGAAATCTTTGCAAGATTTCAAGCCTGAAGACCTCTGCGCTCAGACTATAAGACTGTTGCTGCATGAAAACACAGTCATCAGTATAGTTTATTTATGTTAGGCAGGGAATTAATTTCAGAAAATGATGCATTTAGAAAAGAAACAGTAGACCTAAATTTGTGCAGTTTAGCAGTTTTGAAATAAGCAGGCAGTCTAGAAATCCACAGCAGTTATGTAACCATGCATCAAGGATTCATTAATATTTCAGAAAACAGTATTAAAATATAATGTTAGCCATTTAATTGCCTTGCAGTGAAAAACAAACTGCAAGAAAGCATTCTATAGAAAAACATCAGGGCAGCCTCGTAATTTACATTACATATAAGGCTTTGTTGGTGTAAAAAGAGATTAGATAGGAGAAGCGAAGCAATTTTCAGGTTCTCTTCTAGTTTTAACAACCTCGCATATTTAAAATATATATTGTACACTGTGAAATAAACCCCTAATAATTTATTTGTGCGTGTTCACGCCAGCTATTGCGGTCACATTCAGAATGCGCATCGCTGGCCTCCTGGAGGCAAAAAAACACCAATGAGTTTTCAGAGCCGCTGGCTCTGTGGGGCCGTGTGACTGCTCAGCAGCTGCAAATGAAGACGCTTTATCAAGATGCGGCTATTCCAGCCGCTGAACAGTAACGGAAGCCAACGGGGTTACTCGTGTGAATGGCTGTTCCCTGCGTGAAGCTTTGGGTGGTGAAGACTGAACAGTTTGTCTCTGTCCTTTATAAGACACCAGCTGTAGCATAAACCGAGCTTTCTCCCAAGCGTAGGTAACTCTTCAGGCTACTGTGTTTAAAGCATGCCATGTTTGGAACAAAATAGCTTAAGTATGCTGCTGTGGCCTCCTCCTTGCCAAAGAGCAGAGAAACTGGTTGAAGAAAGTAAAAGGCTTCTTACTTGTTTTTGCTTTACCAATAAATCACAACTGAGATTTTTCGAGAAGGACCAAGTGCTGAAAAGTTGATGAAATTAATTTTGTCTGTGGCGCTAGGTTTGTCCTGAAATTAGACTTCTGATTTAACATTTAGTGGGCTAGCTTTAGGCTACTGGGTTTGAAATGCTGTTTTTCCTGTGTATAGTTATTAAATATGGGACCCCATCCTTGCACTCTTCAGGGGATTCAGAGTCCAGATCTGAATTTTGCAGTGTTGACCCATCCGTAATACCAATTCATGTCACTTACTATTTTCCCCAGTTGTAGTGGGGGGAGGGGGGAGAAGTAATGAAATATTAAACACTTCATTATGTTTTGGGCAGCCTAGGGCATGCACGTGTGCACTCTCTCTTTCTTTCCCTCTTTTTCTTTCCCGCTCTCTCTTTCTTTCCCTCTACGCATTGATTCAGTTCAAAACCATGAGGGAGTACTGGCTAAGTCCTATTTATAGCGACGCTTGTGTGAGCTCTGCGCACAAACAGCTGTTCTGGCCTCCCCACACTTGACACCATTTAAAGGGCAAGGAGGAACCTGCCACTGAAACCTACCATTTTTGTTTCATTCAGACAGAACGAATTGCCTGTTTTATGCAGAGGTCTGCGAAGAGTTATCCTTTATTTGTAGTTAAACATAGCATTTGTTTCTCAGAGTCAAATGAATTTTAGTAAGTGCAGTTGTAGTTTTGGAAAAAGACAGCTGCAGTCTTTAAAGCTGTGATGTTTGAAGGAATCAGGGGCTTAGCTTGCTCTCCAAAATCCCTTCTAGATCCCTTTGAAAATCCAAACAAACATCTAGGGAGGGTTTCATATACACAAGTAACACTTGACTCCATAAAAAAAAAAAAAAAAGTAAAAAGCAACTTTTTTTATCTTTGAAAATCCACTTTGTAAGCGGTGAAAAAGAGTACCATCTTCTTACATAGGTCTTTTCTCAGTAGATACTGACATACTCTACCGAGAAGTTCAATGTCATCAACATCTTTTTACAGGTGGGGAAACTGAGGCAGCATAACCGCACACGCAGGTTGCATGTGTGACTGGCTGCAGAGGTGAGAGACCACTGTGGCTGTAGGTCACTTGGCAATTAGTGGGGAAATCCTGCATCTCAGCTGTCCACAGGCCGTCTCTTAGACCACTGCGGTTGGAAGCTGGAGTGCTTGCTCCGTCCTGGTTTGTCTTAAAATGTTGCACTGTACAGATTTGTGTATTGCCCAGCCAGCAGGCAGCAGAATAAGAAAAGTAGCTGTGGGTAGTGATTTACCAGCTGTTCCTGAGTATTAACTGGGACTGTTGGAAAAAGGTTTCACTTTGTTCATGCAGTGATCTGGGAGGCTGGATACAGCACAGTGACTGTAGCTCAGCTAACAAGTGGTAACTTATTTGCATTCAAAACCCCCAAACAAATTTGAGAGTTCATGAATGTCTCTTCAGTTGACCAACAGTACTCGCTCAACTAGTCTTTATTCCAGGCACTAAAAATGAAAGAGCTCTCACTGTCAGTAAATTATTTTGACTCATATTGGCAGTTCCAAATACAAATAATAATAAAAAGCAACCCTTCAATACAAAGAAATGATGGGATTGCTTAACCGTGGTATGTTTCTAGTTATACTTCAGAACAGCTCCAGTGAAATCGTGCAAGTTGCACACATGTATGAAATTAATCTAATGCAGTGATAAGTCAGCCCATTAAATAGAAATAATTTTGATTTGGAAAAACAAGAAAAGACTGTGTCTTAGGTTTTGGCAATGAGTTCCTTTGAAGTGGCAGAAGCATTTATGTTATTTTATTATAGCTCTTATAAGATGCTTTTCATCAGTTTGTCTTGGAGTAAAAATGTTCTGTAAAGTGCTTACACAGACAGCTAATATTGATTGCAATGAAAGTCTTGCATTTGAAGATAATTTAAGGCATGCCATATGTGACAAGAGATTTGCTTTGTGACTGATAAACATTTTTCACTGGCTAACATTACCATATAGCTGTTTAAGAAATTGATTGTATAAACAGAATGCACGAACATTTCATATGACCCATGGCCATCTTCTGGATAACTTGGTATTATTCATTTATTGTTGTTTTCATTTTGTAGTAACAGAGATAATGTGTTGGATTTAATATACAAGCAGCTTTGTAAGTAGACAGGTCTGTTGTTTGTATGTATGGAGGTATTTGTATATTTTTAATTTCCCTTCATACATCTTCTGAACTAACACCTTTTCCACTATGCATATATATGTACATTTGAAGTCCAATGCAAGTTGTGCTTAAAACTGCTAGGTAGGCAGATGAGGATTTCAACGTTCAATTCTAGAGAAGATGCCCCTCAAACATAATTAAATCTGATCTTTCTTACCTGCAGACAAATGAATAATTCATGGAGTTTAGGCATAATCAGGTTATGTGCTTTCTGAAATTCTCAGATGATGTGCAAAGGTTAATTTTTATATTTAAAAAAAAAGGCTCAGATGGTTCAATCTCCAACATGAAAATGCAGGTTGCCTAGGATACTGTACTAAAGGGGCAGAAAGGTTCAGGATGTGTATACATCCTCTTTACAAGGAGTCAAACACATCCTAGTATTTTTTTAATCCTATATATGTATAGATTTATATCTGAATAACTCATTATTTTCTTTTGAAAAACAAGATGAATATGAGAAAGGATAGGGTGGGGGGAGAGGAAGAGAGAGTGATGGGAAATTGGAAGTGAAAAATTCAAAAATGGCAAACACCCAAGAAGACAGAAGGAGAAAGAAAGAGAAAGAGGTATGGCTAGGAGGAGTAACAGATGCCTGGTAGGCTTAAAGAATCCTGATGTAGATAAAGAGGAATTATACTGATCAGTAGAGTTATATACATGTAACAAATAAGAATTAGAAGGGCTGATATCAATTTCTTTCCACCATGTATTGCCAGAAGTACCATCCAGCTGTTTCCAAAAGGCTGGCGTGTATTCTACCTTTTATTATAGGCTATTTTCTTCTAGGCTGCCAACTCGTGCAGTCCAGGATGACAGCTCTCCCCTGTGCTGATGCAGCAGCTGTCCATCAAGGCGGGATCACTGCATGGGCTTTCTGCTAAATCAGCCAGCGCTGGAGCTCTAGGCCCAGCTTCCAGCTGGAGTTGATCGGAAGAGGGCAAATGCCCTCCCTGTGCCGCCTGTGCCGTGCACAGCGTTGCCATCTGGCTGGCAGTGCCAGCAGCCTGGGGGAGCTCTTGGCATGTTAAAAAAAACAAAAAGGAATGTTGCTAGGCCCACTGCCTGCTTACTGCTTGGAGGAGTGAATGATATCTGGGGGAGGAGATAGCACCGTATGTGATGCCGTAGATCATTACCAGGTATTAGGGCAGTACCTGTGTGCTCTGATTTATTCCGTAGCCAGAATTACCTACTAATCCCTTTTTTGCCAAGAGTATCTTTACTCAGATTCTCTGCTGTGCTGTATTTTACTCAGCATCTTTGCCTCCTTCTTTGTTCTTTTGTTTGTTACTTTTAAAAATCATATGCTTCAGGAACCCCTTTCCACCACAGACTGGATTTTTGCAAGCGTTAAAGTGAGTCACCAGTGGAAAAGAAATGATTGAGTCTGTGCAGCTAAATAACAGAGAGATTTCCCTTCTATTAGTAATGCATAATAAATATGAAAGATCTGATACTGCCTTTTTGTTCCAGTATGTATTATCTCTGGGATACTTGCTAGAAATAGCAGCTTGCTTAGTATATTAAGAGTGGGGGGAAAATAGACTCTGCAGTAATAAGTCTCAGTGCGTAGCTCAGGCAGCTGTAGCCATGCGTGTTAAGAAAATTCCATTTTTTTTTTGACATGCCAGACTGTAAAGTGCAGTTGTTCAGCAGCTGTTCCATGGCAGCCACCAGTGCAGCAGAGTCTGGCACCTCCAAGACAATTGTGGAGGGTAACCTTCATCTGAAATTAATCTGCCTGTGCTTAATGAACAAGAATCTATAGATCTCTCATCTCAGAAAGGGGGTGACATCCAAGCTTTGCCACTGGCTTTCTGTAGAGGGCTCCCTGCTTTGTGTGCAGGTGCTGTGAACACCAACATGGTAGACTTTCTTCCTCTGTTGTCAGAGGGCAGTAATAAGGAGAGGCTGTAACTGAGAATGTGTTTTTAACTGTCCAGTTACCAATATGATTTTAAGTAGTTTTATTTCTTTTTGGCTGCCCTCATCAATATTTTGGGTGTGTCCAACATCATCTTCTGTTTCAAACACAAACACCTTTTTAGGATACTTTAGGCCTGCCTGTAGGCTCTTGCAGACCGGAGCCGGCGGCTTCCATCAGTCTGCAGAGTGCTTCCCAAAGCACTGCGAGACGTACGTGCCCTTGCTCTAAGGCTGTTAATCAGCTGAGCTCCACCAGTGAGGGGGACCGTCATTCACGATCTTTCTTAATTTTCATAAAAGGTACCTGTACTAATTCAGTGGGGCTTCTTATTGCAAACTGGTGTCTCAAACTCTCTTCCTGATTGGTTAATTTCCTGGGTGTAAGTTTGGGCTAACGAGGGGTTGAGAAAGGGTAAATGCCCACTTTGTAGTTTTGGGTGCCTTAATTACTCTAGTAGGCTTTGTCATTGCCTGCATGCTTGCTACGCTTCTGTAAAGTGATTATAGAACCCAGTTCTGTTACTCATCCTGGGTTTTAATGTCTCTTGAGAGCTATTTTTGGGTCACCTAAAATATCCTGTTTCTCATCAGTCAGATGAGTCTTGTGGCAAGACCAGTTTCTTGAGCATGTATTGCTATGTGCAGTAGTTTTCTGTTTTTATCTGAACAAGCAGAGCAATATGAGTGTTCTGTGTAACACTGGTATTTGGAGAAAAGAGAAGCATTAAATGCATTTAAGTCATGGGTTTTGTTTTTTTGCTCACTGGATGGGTGTTTCATGTCAAACAAATATAAAGTATTGCACCTGTTTGGCACAAGGCAGAACACTCCTCCCCAAGATGTATATGCATGTTACTATTGCATTTGCTTCCTTCTGACACCATATCACCATATTTTTCAAAAACAGTGCATGAACTTTTATTGTTTGCACATTGTAGTTTTCCATAAAAGTGTCGTATCTGGTAATTTAAAATACTTACTTTGCCACTGGTGAAATGCAGCTTCCATTCCTGTAACTTTTACTTGGATGATTCATAATTTGATGACCACAGGAAACTACAGCCATGCGCTGTCTCTCTGTTTTGCATGGCATAGAGCAATAGCGAAACATGGTGAATACCTTGTTTCATGATGTTATCTTTTCCCTTATGGTAGGACTAAGAGCAGCCAGTCCAAAACTCTTTTAATCACCGATGGCTTTGTTGTAGGGGGTTTTGTGCAAAGCCTCTCATCCTCAAGGAAGTGCTTCCAGAGCATCTGCTTACATTGTGAGTGAGAGACTGCAGTGGCAATTGCAATACGTAGTGGAGGACTTCTGGCATGTGAGACTGTGTGGTCCCCCAGACCAGCTGCCAGCTGCTGATCAGGATGTCGTGGGTGTTCTGCAGATCTGAGCTGGGTCTGAGTCTCTTTATGTTAGGCGCCGTATTGTAAATGTCTGTTGTTCTTCATAGTCCAATTTAATTAGACACGAAAATGGTGGTAGGAGGTGGGTAAAAAAACAGCTATCATGAAAGAAGAAACCTATATTAAACTGCTCCTTTAAATGTCTTTTCAGACTTTGTAGAATGGTTTCAGTTCTAACATTGGCCTACTATTAAAAAAAAAAAAAAAAAGAGAGAGAGAGAGAGAGAGGGAGAGAGAGAGAGAAGCGATCCAGGATAATTCACTGAGTTGCCCAGTGTTCCTAATCAGGTAAGTGCCAGAGTCATGGTTAGGATGCAAATGTCATTGTATTGCATTATCCATTTGATCAATGCTAGTGTGTCATCTGGATCTCTTTTATTTTCTACATCTGCCTGTTTTTTGTCTAGACATTCCCAGTCATTTCTTCCCATAGGGTTTGATGTGGTCCTTCTAAGAGCATTTTTATCATTACTAAAGATTATTTTCCTTCCTAAGTGAAATTTCTGTGTTTTAATGGCCTGATGCCTTACTGTCACTTACTACTTTTTCATGATTAACTGAATCTTTCTCCTAGCACAGCTCAGTGACTTGACTAAATAATGCATATAAGGTGTTAGCCTGTCAGGTATTCCATACCATTATAAGAAATCATTTACTACCTTGCATTTGCACTGCTATTGCTTTCTACAGCATAGGTGAAACCACAGGGAAGGCTGGAGATCAAAACTTTATTTCCCATTACTTGTACACTGAATAACATTAGCCTAATGTCTTGAGCAAAGGTTAGAAATTACCTCAAATGAAAATATCATGTAGTCCCTTAACACAGGCTTACAATAGGATCATGACAGTAGAAAGAGTTCAAAGTCTCATAGCTGTGCGTCCCTGCCTTATCTTAGCTTTCAGATCAGTAGACGTGTACTATAAATGAGCACACAGGCAGGAAATGTCTTCTCAGTTTCTTTCTGGAGAGCCATATTAAATTTTTCTTTTGTATCAATATTTTCTGACTGGGAGGAGAAGAAATAAATTTCTCTATGCTTAGGAAACAGATCTCAGCTATGGAATTAAATTTTGAGGGGCCAAGATGAAAACCCTTTGAAGGCTGAACAAACTTAATAAGCCTTCCAGTTGGATGTTTCCATTTCAGTCCAGTTTCTCAGAAAGGTGTGTCACAAATACCACTTCAGCTGGTTTTATGTAAGGATGGGATAGTTGTTTTTTGGCACAAAAGGTAATGGAAGGAGGAAAGAGCAAAGAATATTAAGACTGCAAAGCCCAGAATGCTAAAGGGAATAAGCTTGTCTTCACAGTCCTGATCTTGAAATGCTGTCTTTTATGATCAAATGCAAGCGTTTGTCCTGTTCAGTGGAGAGGTAAGTACTTAATATCCCATTTTGTTTTCCTCAGTTGTGATTCAAGGCCTTACTGTACTGTACATCATTGCCCCTGCTAAAATAACTTCTCATGGTGCCCCAAAGCGCTGGAGTGAAAGTTGCACGAATGCTGTTTGCATGTGTCTTCAGTGCAGTACTGTGAGACAACACAGTCCTGTTTTGTATCTAGGAGATTCTCATGGGCTGACATTACTTGCTAACTTAGGATGCCAGGCTTTAGAGATCTGGAATCTTATTGAAGTTAGAGAAGTTAGAAATTTTGCTGAAAGCACAGCAGCCGGTTAGTGTGAGTGCTTGACTCTTCCTCTGCCATGTGGGCACCTAGGAAATGGGCAAGAGGCAGAGGTCAAATGAGGGCAAATGTCTTAGTCATGTGTAGCTGTGCTGTGACAGAGGGAAGGATAAAATGCAGCCCTTTGAACTAAAATTTCCTTGATGCTGCAATCTTTCTTTCTTTGTCAGGAATCCATCCCCCCACCAATTCATTAACCAATTTCTAACATTGGTCAACAAGAGATAGCAGATCAGCTCTTCAGTTAGGCAAGGACCCTGTGGCAAAAGACATATTGCTGTAATAAGGGCTGTGGTGTTACGTGTATGCGCTGAAGGGTGTCCTTACGTTTTAATGCTAGACTTCAACTTAGCTGCTTATTTAACATAAGATTTTGATATGGAGGTTAAACATTAAAACAAACCCAGGAAAAACAGCCATATGAGCATGCAAAACCAAACTTTGCACTGCTGTGGGTCAGGAGGTTCTAATTTCTGTGGCCGTGATGTAGCTTAAGAAGAAAACATTTGAAAAAGCAGTAATGGTAACAGCACATTGCATCACTATATCTGACTCTACAACTACAGGAAGATAAAATATACTGTCTCTTTGCCAGTAGATTTCTTATCAGTTTGCTCCCAGCAAAGGAAAGTAGAGATCTGGCAATCCTAAATTCACTTGCAGACTTTGGAAAGGAGTGAGAGGGTAGCTGACAGAGACAGCCAACAGAGGCAATGGTCTGCAGCAGTCTCTAGGCTCTGCTTCTGGGGACTTTGTGGGAGATTGTTGTGGGATTGCTGGGAACCCTCTGAGGCACTTAAGGGTGCCTGCTGCTGACGGGGAGACCCAGGTAAGGACAATCGTGGGAGGCTGCCTTGACTTCTGAGAAGCTCTGGAGAGCTCTGGCAGTTGCTAACAAGCTCTGTTAGCTGCCTCTCATCAAAGGGTGTTGGGACCTTTGTTTCAGCTGACCCCTGATTAGGGGCAGTCAAACACCCTTTTAGCCAGTGCTAGGGAGAGGCCTATATAAGAGCCAGGCCTAGAGCACAGCTCCCAAAGCACAGCTAACAAACAGACACACCAGCTTGTGCAGAAGGGCTCAAGGAAGGGCCTGGTAACACTCTTTAGAGCATCACATACATCCTCAGTTATGGTGGTGACATGCCACAGAGTACGGTCCCTGACAGCTAGTAAAGTGACTGTCCCAGCAACATCAGAGGCTTCAACCCAGACAGAACTTCAGAAAGAGGACGCAGCTCTGCAGGCCTCAGGCTGCAGGGAGTGCTTGGGGCCTCTTGCTGGGGCTGATGGTCTCTCTGCGTGCAGGAGGTGTGCAGTGGTTGAGGAACTGAGCTGCTGAGTCAAGGAGCTGTGGGAGGAGGTCAGCAGACAGTGCAGCATCAAAAAGGATGAGAAGGAGGTTGACAGGTTCTTCTTTGAGACCATGCAGCTTCAGGAGCCTGAGCCTCCAACCATAGGAGAGGGGCAGGCAGAGTTGGTGCCTATCATGTCAGAAAGTGGAAGCTCCCACGATGATGAAGGCTGGAAGCTGGTGACTTCTGGCACTAGGAGGGGGGTTTGGGGTCCTGCTCCACTGAAAGACCAGAAGACTTGAAACTTTGGAATAAGTTCACTCCTATTGTACCTGATGAGGATCTGGGAACACTGTCAAATGGAGCACCTGTGCCAGCAGAGCCTCCTCCACACAGGAGCCAGGAGGAAACAGCGAGTGTTAGTAGTAGGCTCCCAGCTGCAAAGGGACAGAGGCCCCCATCTGCCAAACTGACCTGCCAGCCAGGGAGGTGTGCTGCTTGTGGGGGGCTCAGATTCAGGATGTTGTGAAGAGGCTGCCAAGTCTCGTCAGGACCTCTGATTACGATCTCCTGCTGCTGTGCGTGTGGGTCACCAGGGGAGACACGGAAAAAATCAAGCATGACTGCATGGCTCTGGGGGGTAATGGTCAAGGACATGGGGGCCCAGCTGGTGCTGTCCTTGATCCTGCTGGTGAGGGAGAAGGGCCCAAGTAGGTTGAAATGGATCTTGTGGGTCAACAACTGGTTGTGCAGCTGGTGTTGACAACAGAGTTTCGGTTTCTGTGACCATAACACCTTCTTCAAGGACTGAAAACTGCTTGGTAGAAATGGAATCCATCTGACAAAATGGGGTAAAAGTATCTTTACCAGCAAACTGGCCAACCTGTTAAAGGAGGACTTTAAACTAGGAATGATGGCAGGAGGGAGAGGATGATCAGTGGTCAAGTAAGGAAGTGGTGGATGGGGTTGGCAACCAAAGGGTCTGGGGTGATGTAAGCAGAAGGGACCTCTTAATCAACAAAATGGGGCTGAAGTGGAGTCACCCCAAGCACATGCATGTAAATAAGGAATTGCCTATGGGACCACATAATGGGGAAAGCTCTCATGTCTTTTCTAGGAAGACAGCATGCCAGGGTGCCTCTCTGAAGTGCCTGTACGCTAATGCACGTGGCATGGAGAACAAACAGGAGGAATTTGAAGTCTGCGGGCAGTTACAGGGCTATGATCTCATTGGGATCATGGTGACATGGTGGGACAGCTCACCTGAGTGGAGTGCTGCAATGGATGGATAGAGGGTCTTTAGGAAGAACAGGCCAGGAAGGCGAGGCGGGGGAGTTGCCATTGATGTGAGAGAGCCCCTGGATTGCCTGGAGCTCTGTCTGGGAACATGTGAGGGTTTAACTGAAAGCTGATGGGTCAGGATTAGTGGGCAGACCAGTATGGGTGACAAGCAATGCAGGAGGTTTTTGTAGTGCGTTGATGACAGGTTCCTAGCTCAGGTGACTGAGGAGCTGACAAGGAGAGGCGCTCTGCTGGACCTCATCCTTCCAAATAAGGAAGAAGTGGTTGGGAATGTGAAAGTCAGGGGCAGCCTTGGCTGCAGTGAGCATGAGATGATGGAATTCAGGATTGTGTGAGGAGGGAGCAGGGCAAAAAGCAGGATCACAACCCTGGCCTTCAGGAGAGCTGGCTTTGGCCTGTTGAGGGCCCTGCTTGGAGGAATCTGATGGGATATGGCCCTGGAGGGAAGAGGGGTGCAAGAGATCTGTCTGATACTCATGGATCATCTCCTCCAAGGTCAAGAAAGGTCCATCCCAACAAGCCATAAATCAAGCAGAGGTGACAGGAGGCCTGCCTGGATGAACAAGGAGCTCCTGACAAAACTCAAACACAAAAAGGTAGTGTACAAGAGGAGGAAGCAGGGGCAGGTGATATATAGAGGCACAGTTTGAGCATGCAGGGATGGGGCTAGGAGAGTTAAAGGCCACTTAGAGTTGAAACTGGCAAGAGACATTAAGAGCAACAAGAAAGGCTTCTACAAATACATAAGCAGCAAAAGGAAGGCTAAGGAAAACGTGGGCCCGCTATTAAATAGGGCAGAGGCCTTGGTGACAAAGGAGACAGAAAAGGCAGAAACGCCTTCTGAATGCCTTCTTTGCCTCGGTCTTTGCTGGTCAGACAGGCTCTCAGGAATCCCAGGCCCCTGAGAGCAGAGGGGAAGTCTGGAGCAATGAAGACTTACCTTGGTGGAAGAGGATCAGATTAGGGAACACTTAAACTAGGACACAAACAAGTCTGTGGGCCTGATGGGATGCACCCATGATTGCTGAGGGAGCTGGCTGATGTCACTGCAAGGCCACTCTCGATTACCTTCGAGAGGTCATGGTGATCAGGAGAGGACTGAAGAAAACAAATGTCACACATCTTCAAGAAGGAGGATCTGGGAAACTACAGGCCAGTCAGCCTCACCTCGATCCCTGGGAAGGTGATGTAGCCTGAGGTGGTCAGACAGAACAGTTTTCCCTCAGCTGAAGAGAGAAAGTGGGTGACCGTGACCAAATCTAAATGATTGATTACAATTCAGGAGAGCTGCTGAGACCACTGAAATTCGGGGAGGGTCTGCACCAAGCTCTGTGGGATTAGTGAAGTATAAGGAGAAGGCTGCAGGGCATTTTGAGCCCAAGGAAATATTGTGAGGGTTATGGATCCATATGAACACTCCTTTTCTGGAAAGAGTAGGTCAAAGGGAGGCCTTGGACTGAAGTTTTAGGACCCTCTGTGTCAATGGCATGAATAGTTTTGGGCTTGGAGAGGTCCTGGAAAGGACCTGAAGACTGTGACCAGTATTCGTGTTTTGTTTATTCCTGAAAGGTGGAATTCCAATTTCGCTGGAAGGCTGGCCCACTGATTATATCAAACTGTCCTCACAGTGGCCTAGATCTAAAGTGACTACTAATATCACGGCAGTGGGATATGGGAAGGGATCACATTTCTCAGTGTAGCTGGTGGCATTATGTACTCACTCCTTGCATGCACTACCACAAAGCCAAGATACAATTACTCTTACTTCTCTAATAAATCCCACGACTTCGTGAGCACAGGGCTGCCTCCAAACTATGGTGGCATTATGTTTGCTGTGTTCAGCACACTGCAATCAAAACCTCTTGGGTTTGATACTTTTTTTCCCTTCATTTTTTTTCATGCATCATCAGGAAGCTGTTCTTATCTGACTTCAGGGGTTGGTCTATATCAAACTATATTTGATTCTTTGTCTGCTCTAGCTGTGCTATATGCTTGTGCCACCAAATAAATGAATTGTCCATTGCCTGCAGACCAGGATACCGTAAAACAAAATCTTTGTTCTTTGTCCGCACTGTATATAAGACTTCTGTAAAGAGTCACATCTGCTTTTAAGGTTCTTTATCTCTCTTTAAATGTCCATGTGAAATTTATGACTGTACTTTTAACTACAGACCAATTGAAGTCTGAACCTATTTTTCCAGCTAAGGAGCATGATTAAAACTCTTCATAACCAGACTGATTTTTATGATCTTGGATGTGCTGGATTCACATAGGGAGACTGTTTTCTTGTTTCAGTGTATTTGTCGTCTGTTGTTCAATGGAAGACAGTTGTGCAATGTGCTAGAATTGTGAGGAAGGGGTGAAGCTGAGTTTGTGCCTGTAATCTCAGGCAGCTAAGGTAGGAGGTAGGTGCCCTAGAGTCCTGTGCAGGTGACAGAGAGGGAGGAACTGAGGAGGAGAGAGATAGAGTGCTGCAGAGGGCAATTCAGAACAGGAGTCCAGCTTAGATGTGCCAAATCATGCTCTAGAAGAGCTTTTCTTTCTCTCTTCCCTCCCACTCCCTTGGAAAATTTCCCTGGTTTCTTTATTTGACTTGGATGCTTGCAAAAGTTTTATTCCAAATCTCATGAAAAGAATGCAATATTTCTACATGGCCACACCTGAATTCTCAGTCCTCCTCTCTGTCCTTCTGGATTAAATCTCCTTATCCCACCAGTATATCAGACCCTGCAGAAGTCCTTTCACAACACTTAAGATGCTTTCTGGGCAATAACAACAATAATAACATATTGTGAAGGGCTGTGGAAAAGATTCACTTTCTCGCCCTTCTGTCTGGCTTCCTAGTTCAGCAATACTGTATTAGATCCTGACTATAGAATGTGCATACGCCACTGGGTGCAGACATCCCATCCGGCTTAACCTTTGTGTCTGGACTACCTGTAGCCTGATTTTTAGCTCTGTTCAGTGATTTTCAAAGGTAATCCTAGTACGACATGGATTTTTTTTACAGAAATCTTTGAGGTTAGGTGCATCATACATGAAATAAAGCATTTTATATGTGCAAATTTGGCTCCTCAGTACCTAATCCAAGGAGGAAAGAGGGAATGGTTCACAGGGAGCATAAGACTATAGAAACATCAAGAAGTTCTGATAACCCCACAATAAACACGTTGACAAAGCATAAACATGTATAATGTCTCAGAACCCTTTCGTGTGAATGTAGTATTTCCACAGCATTTCCCTGCACTGCCTTTTTTATGTTTGAAAGTTTGTTTTCCTTGCAAAATGTTAGCCTGAATATTTGGTCTTAAATTTTATAAGAAAATTTATTAAATTGCTAAAGCCAGGCTTTAGATTTCTTTTTTTACTTGAAATTTGATTTCCAGACAGTTACACGGTGGGACTATAAGGCTGTTGTAACAGATGATGTAGTCAATCCAAATATGAACTGCTCTAGTCCATTTCTGTACAGCAGTCGTTTTCACTAATATAACATTCTTCAACTTAGGAACATCACAGCTAGGCTATGAAACCTTTGTTTTTTTCACTAATTGATAGATTTTGGCCATGACAGTGAAATATGTGAGCAATAACGTGCAGCAAGACTTTTGTTTATTGATGAGAGAATTCCTCAAGTCATCTGCAATCCAAACAAAGCAGGTGTGGTGGATGCCTGTGAAGTCCCAGAACTGGACAGGACAAGAAGAACAAAAGCCCTTCAGTGGCTTGCCCAAGAAGACCATTTAATTTTGGCTGAGTCCATGTAGATGCCATTAATACATGTGAGGGAAAATCAGCTGAATCAAACACATATTTTACAACCTGAGGATCTGAAGCCAAATTCAATATAAATGAAAGTCTTTGAGGTACGGTGGTTGCTGAATGCCCTTGGAGAACAGAGCAGGCTGACCTGGAAGACATGCCAAGAAAGACATGAATTTACTGGAGCAAGTCTAGCAAAGTGCCACAAAGATGATTAAGGGTCTGGAGCATCTGTTGTATGAGCAGAGGCTGCGAGAGCTGGGACTATTAAGCCTGGAGAAGAGAAGACTGAGGGGGCATCTTATCAATGCGGGTAAATATCTGAAGGGAGGGTGTAAAGAGGATGGGGCCTCAGTGGTGCCCAGTGACAGGACAAGAGGCAATGGGCACACAGTGAAACACAGGAAACTCTACTTGAACATAAGAAAACAGTTCTTTCCTATGCGGGTGGTTAAACACTGGAACAAGTTGCCCAGAGAGAGGGTATGGAGTCTCAATGCTTGGAGCTATTCCAAACCTGACTGGGCATGGTGCTAGGCAGCCTGCTCTAGGTGACCCTGCCTGAGCACGAGGGTTAAAGCAGATGATTTCCAGAGGTCCCTTCCAACCCCAGCTATTCTGCGATTCTGTGTTGGTAGCTGAGAGCTGACAGCCTGGGGCATCATTCTGAGGGAATTGTTTGCTTTCAACGATCCTGTGTCTCTTCTCTCCCATGAAGTTGCTTCAGCCGAGTATCACTTTTCATAGTCTTTATTTAAACAGCTGGACTATCTTTCCATGAGGAAAGTCAGAAAAGCCATATTTGGCAGCTGCTTAGTGGGGAAAGAGACCTTATAAGTGGAAGGTTTGGCTTTCACTCTGAACACAAGAAGCTGGAACTGTTTCTCTAGAGAAGATTGCTATTAAAACAGGCTATTATTGCTGTACAAAGATGATAGATGGGGCAGGGAAAAGAAGAAAAGTAAGCAAGATGGTCTAGGAGTGACGGTAGTTAAGTATCACCTATGTGAGGATAAAAGATGGTTGTTTAGTATTGCTGAGTAGTGTCTGGGAGACAAGAGATGGATTTAGGTGATGCTACAGATTTAAGGCTGTGCCACCTCTTTGAAGCTGGGCCCAGCTGTCAGTTTTTGACTAGGCAAGTTACGTGGCTCTCGGATGCCCTCCTGCGCTGGCTTCTGCTGATGGCTGCTCTGTGACTGTGTAGGTAGGAGATGCTTAAGGATGGAATTTGCTGGTATACTGTTGTGAGAGGTGCCCTACTGCATATAAAAAGTATGTGTGAAACCCACAAATTGCAATGTAGTAGTGAAATGCAGTCTTTGCCTTTAATGAGTCAACATTTAATAATAGAAACAATCCACACACTTTGTGTAGGAAGGTTATATCCCCAAATCCCCAGCGTGTTAAAGGTTGTCAAATAATGACTTTGCAGTGGCGTTCATGTACTGCAGTGGTGTTCTGTGTACTGCAGTTAATGCTGTAAGAAGCAGGTATGTTTTGCTTGTGATATAGATACAGATTTTGCTTCTACAATAGAAGAGCAGGGAAGAGATTAACTTCCTGGATCTTCTATTAAAGAAATAGAAGTTTTCCCTGTTGATAGTACTTTTGGAAGTAGATAAATCAGCCAGTGGTAAAAACATGTTTTGCTTATGATTTGAGAGGAAATGACTGAGCATGTGTGTGTAATAAAGTTTTATTTCAAGACTTAAAAGCTGCTTGAATTCAGTATACAATAAATACACTCTTCATACACAAAAGCCTATAACCTTAGAGCAGGACCTATTTGGTAGACAGTATGGGGATGAGGATATCTTTTTGTTCTCTGGTTGTAAAGAATTTACAGTGTAGATCAGTTAAAAGTGTTAGATCATGAAATAACCATATTAATTTATTTGTATATTAAATCAGTGTAGTGTACAAAAATGAAAGAGTGTAAAAAAACAACTTTGAGAAATTGGAAAGCCTAATGGGTCAAGGAGGAGACATTAAAACCTACTTGTGTGGAAGTCACGTTGCATCTGTGCTTCTGGTGTATTTCATTTTATGTGTGATTTTTGTCCAGGTTCTGATTTAGGGAGCTTGTGTTGTGGACCTGTATATACAGGGAGCATAGTGTTACGTGGCAAAACTTCATAAAAAATCTTCTCTTTGTACTCCTTTATATCCAGGATAGTCAGATGTGGACCCTGAGACAGTTTTTCATACTTGCAAACAAAGGAAGAAGGGATTAAATTGGCATGCTATCTGTTTGCATTATCTAGGGTCTCGGAAGCAATTACTTTTGCATATATTAGCAAGCCTGGAATTCTTTCAGTCTGCATATTTACCCAGTAGAGACAATAGCTTCAAGGTCTGATCCTTGAAGAAGCTGAATTAGTACAAAACCTGACAGGATCAGGCCCATGCTGACTGATACCTGTAACACACATTCACCAGTTTATTTTTTAGCATTAATGCCTAGTTTACTTCCAGCAATGGCCTTTCCACCTCATTTATCCAGCAATAAGGCTTATGCATAAGAGTCACCTGTTGTAGCCTCTGCGAATTTAGTATTATTCCTTTCATCTGGTTAGTTTCACTGCCACAGCTAGTAATACTACTATATAACTACCATGACATTTTTCCCTTTGGTCCAGAGCTTGTTCTCACTATTTTCTCTGCGTGAGAAAAGTTTGCATTATTTTATAAGTGGCTGATAACAAAGTAGATGTTGTACCTGGGTGATTATATGTGTATGATCCAGAAGTTATCCTTCTGCCCTCATTTCTTCATTACAATACACAGCAGGTAGAGCACTCAGCCAGTGAAAGCAGTCCTAGGTTTAATTTTCTTTCTGCTTAAGTACTCTGAGCCCATGTTTTCCACCTCTAAGTGAACTTGTCTGTAAGTCCTGAGACAGGCTTTTCACACTCTCTGTTGTCAGTGGATTGCTTTTTCTTTCAGTGGGATGTTTAAGTACTGATTGTTCCAAATAGCAAGAGAATTACTGTATAGCTGAATCCTTCAGGCACTCCCTAGAGAAGGGAAGGCTTGGGGTCAAGTCCATCAGTATGCCCTTTGATTAACTTGTGAATGTATGGGGATAGGCCACAGGTCTCCCCTCCTCCCAGGTAAGGGCAGTAGTCACTAGGCATCAGAGTCAAGTTTCCTCTCCCAAAGAGGGAGGAATTGATGCTTGGTGTCTGTTATTTGCAGTGAGCATAGCAAAGACTGGCTCCCAGAGAGAGAGTAGTGCTAGTTGAAGTGTGGGAGAAGTTGGATAGTTCAGTCTTTATTGCTGATATATTAGTCTATGGATAGGAAAAAGTAAGAAAACAAGGAAAAAAAAATCAATTTAGCTAGAACAGGCATTGTCAGAAGGCACTGCAGGCAGGTAGACCACAATAGCACTCTGATGTTTTCTGCCCTGCAATGTGGTCATCAGCTGTCATTTGAAATAATGATCTTTGTTCTGAGTTTCAGCTGGAATAAGCTGAGTAGCAGCAGTTTGCCATATTGTGTAATCAATTGCGAACAGATAGAGTTTGCATTGGCAGATGTGCACTGGCAAGTATGTGGGCATCAATACTTCATTAAATCAAGACCAGTGTTTGCATGGTCACTTTGATTACAGATATTATTCAGCTTAAAGCTAGGTTTTTGGAGCAGGGGGAAGGAGGCTTCCTTCTCTTGATATTTGCTGCTGTGAGCACATGTGAGCACAGTGCAGTTTCTCAGCACCTGTGTAGGCAGAAAGTCAGTGGGAGGTCTGTTCCTGACCCACCCGAGGTAGGTTTCCTATGGCCAAAGCTGACTCTCCATACCAGACCCTTGAAGTTTGCTTTTTCTCTCTCCTTTGGTGCAGCAGATATGCTTTAACATATGTCACCTCTTGTTCTTAGTGAACAGCCTAGGTAATTTGCTACTCATTTGCTGGCTTTTATGGATCCTAGACACAGACAACCAACTCTCCATGTGCATTGCGTAAGGGATCTAGGCATATAAGCTGCAGTTTTGGATTCCAGCAGACTATGTGGCACCTAAAAGGTAGGGGTGGCAATTCCCCACTGGCAATTCCCCCCCCCCCCCCCACTGAGCCTTTGGGGAAAAAGGGCACTTCTGAGCCATGTAAATGCAAAACTCCAAATATACAGTGAAAATTGACAGTTCTTCTGGGGTTTAATTTTCTTTTAAAGAACATCTTGGAGGCAGGTGGCACTTTCAGGAGTGTTGTGGACTGGACCGTAGAGCAATGATGTTCTTGACAAGCACAAAGCAAGTTGAAATCTCATCTCTTTGCAGTGTCTCTCATTAACTTAAAACCAACTGGCCATAAGTCACAATCTGTTCAAATGCCTCCATATGCATGCTTGTCTGTAATAACTTTCAAGCAGTTGTGACTAATCAGGTAAGGAGCTGACATTTACAGATTTCAAATGACTGTATGGCTTAGAAAAGTAAAGAATATTCCCAGTATTATGACAGGCTTATGAGAGTAGTAATTCTCTGGCACTGTTAATGTGTTGTTCTCATGACACATACCCATTTTTTAACTAGTGCCTTTCAGGGCAGCTGCAGCTGTTTACATGTTTTACATGGCGAATGGGGAAACTGGAGCCTGATACAGTGTGCTCAGCAAAGAGCACGATGCTTTTTAGAGGTTCAAATAACACTTCTCTCAAGTAGGGGATCTGTTTGCAGTTCTCTGGCTTAAGGTAAGATGGTGGTGATGAATGTGAGCACAAGAGATGCAGGATGTGCGGTGTATAGGGCCCTGATTTTGCATCTGTCCACCTGGTCTTACGGCCTGCAGGTACTATGGGAGGCCATGGGGTGACTTTTGGCAGAAAGGAAATTAGTCGTATTGTGTACCTACATCTCCCTAACTTTTGAGTCAAAAATACCTTTTCACAGATGACAGCAATAGAGAGAAGATGCTCTGACAAGTTGTTGTTGGTCATCTAGTGCAGATAATACCTGGACAACTGGACTATCTAGGTTCTTACTGGACTATCTAGGTTCTTGCTGATGTAACTGAAAAGACAGATGCTCCCAGTGAAAGGTGCCCTGGTGTGCCTGGAAGAGAATGCAGTAGGAATTTGAATGAAACTTCTAAACTCACTTATATTTGTGTTCAGAAAGTTATGGTTCTGAGGTCAGCAAAGCAAGTCAAGTGATGAGACAATTAAGCCCCAAATCCTTGTGCTCCAGTTTAAAGCTGAGCCTGTCTCAGTAAGAAGCCTGGTACCCTCTTCATTTTCCATGGACACAGAGATGTTACTCAGGATAGTAGTCATGTGGTGATGGAGAATAGGTTCACCAGGCATGAGGAGTAGGTACGGGTGAGTTGACTGTATTGCTTCCTCTTCTCTTTCTGAGGACACTGCTGCCATGCACTGAATTAATTATTCATGTTTCATGAATTAGTGCTTGATTAATTAAAAGCTATATTGAGAGGCCAGGCTCCACTAAAAACACATTCCTTTCTTGGGTGAAGTACTTGCTCAAATACAAGTATCTAGAATGAGATTTAGTTTCTTAGCCATTTCTTCGGTTAAAGAAGATATGGTGTTGAGGTTTGTTTTTTGTTTTTGTTGTTGTGTTGGGATTTTTATGTGTTTTTTTTTCTTTAGACAAACTAGAGATGTGGGATGGAAACAAAATGAAGAACAGCCTATGTTCTGTAGACATCTTCATAGGACAGGCATGGAACAAAATTATTATGGGCTGTTAGCAAATGCTGCTGTGTCCTGTACATTGTACAGGGTCATGCTTTCTTTTGTCAGTATTGGTGCTTGTTTGCCTATTTAAGAAGATAAGTATCTATTAAATTCAGTTGCTGCAATCTTTATGGACCATTTCTAAATGTGGCATACTTAATAGGCCATCTGAAATTCTTCCTTTTTTTCTTACAAGTCTCCTTGTTTTTAAATGTGACCTTAAAATTTTCACAGCTATAGCAGATACAGTTTTTTATCATGTTAGCAGGCATACAATGCTTTCAGAGGTCCAAATAACACTTAAGTCAAATGTTTCATTGGAGATGAAGATAACAGGTAATTACTACCCTGAAAATTGTTGCAGCAGAATGAATTATTCTGAGTTGGGTTTGTTTTGTATTAGATCATCCAGCACATTCTGTTTTATATTACTCTTTGTGCAATTTGGCTGCAGTTTTAACTTGTTGAATGTGATGACTCTCTGACAGGGTTTCACTGAAATATTGTAGCTGTGTTTTGTGTGGCCTTTTTTGTGTGGCCTCAGTCCCTGCAAGCTCAGCAGCTTGCATGCTCTCCACTTGCTCTGCAGACTGCCCGCCCTTAATGCTACTGGCCCAGTTCCTGCGCTGGGGTTGTGGAGAGTGCGATGTGTCCTAGCATAGATGGGACCAACCAGGGAGGACTTATCTTTGGGCCCCTACTTTCTCAGCCCTAGGCTGTCTGTCTGTGAGGCTAGTTTACTGCCTTTTTTTTTTTTTCTTTTTTTCCTATGCTTAGTTCTACCTGCTTCAGAAGCTGTTTTGCAGCTAACCTCAGTACAGGATGGACAGCCTGTTGTTTGTCTTGCTTGTGTCTTTCAGAGGTAACAGTTTTTGAAAGAGCTTGCATAGCTTACCTTTTATCCTCTGCTTTAAGCACCCACAAGATAATTCCAATCAGAATTTTTCTAGATTCTGAACAATAGGAAAAGAAAGGAACTGAAATCTGTATCAAGTCTGTATTTGCTCCCAGAGCCTGTGTTCGCTGTCTTGGACTGAATTTTAAATACATATAAATCAGGAATGCTCATGGTGCACTACCCTGAGCATTTGTTTGAAGTGCAGAGCAGAGATGCCTCTGAGGAAAATAACTTTATGGGAGGGAGGCCAGGAACAGCCGTGAATAAATGCTTGGATGTGTTTCCAAACTAGAATATTTACTGTATAATGACTGTATTCTATACTGAAAAGGAGTAGGTAATAAGTTACTCCTGTCAGTAAGCACAAGTACTCCAAAACAGCTATTTTAGTGATTAAGAATATGCTTTCTTGTTCATACTACATATATATATATATATATTTAAGAACTGTATACATTTACAGTAGTGACCAGCCACATACAGCAAGAAACACGTTTCTCTTCCTGTGAACTCTTTTCTTCCTGACCTCTGAAAGCTAGAATTTCAGAACCGTTGTACTCGGCAGGTTCTTAAATTTGTTATGCTTCCTTTTGTGCCTGGAATTGCATTTTTAATATCTTGGCAGATGGTGTTCAAACACTTACGAGTTTTACACCCACAGTTCCTCTGGTGCCAGTTGGGCATTTCTTTTGAGGAGCATTTTTCTTTTCTAATTACATTATACTGCACTGTTTTTTTTTTTTTTCTTCTCCAGCAGTAACACATTTTGCAGTTTTGGGTGTATTACTACTGTCCAATAGTTTAGTAGGTGGAAAGTACCTACCTTCAAAATTTTTGCCCCTTTCTTCCCTTACCCTCATTTTCTACCAAAGCAAATTTCTAGTTCATTAATGTTTTGCAGCCTGTTTTGCTGCTTCTCACAGAATAGTTGAGGTTGGTGTTGAGGTTTTGCTGCATCTCCAAGTGGGTCAAAGTTATAGCAAAGGGGGAGAGATTGAAGGTACTATAACTGAGTTTTGTGGACAAAATCTGAGCTGTATAGGTTGTCCACTGTGTAAAAGAGCCCACCAGCTAAAACTCTCCATGTACACTTAAGTATGAGAGAGGGAAAAGAAGAAGGGCTTGTGTTGAAATATAAAGAATACAGGCGTACCTTGGAGATACTGCGGGTTCGGTTCCAGATCACTGCCATAAAGCGAATATCACAATAAAGCGAGTCACATGAATTTTTTGGTTTCCCAGTGCATATAAAAGTTATGTTTACACTATACTGTAGTTTATTAAGTGTGCAATAGCATTATGTCTAAGAAAATAATGTACAAAATGTGACACAGAGATACGAAGTGAGCACATGCTGATGGAAAAATGGCGCCAATAGACTTGCTCAATGCAGATTTGCTGCAAACCTTCAATTTGTTTAAAAAACCCCCCCACAATATCTGTGAAGTGCAATAAAGTGAAGCGCAATAAAACAAGTTATGCCTGTATAGAAATAATGACATAATTTTTCTAAAGTTTAAGGTGGAGCCAGATAACATTGTTTGCCAATTAAGGAGTTTTGAGATTAGGGGAAACGGGTTTTCTTGTGCTTTGGAACTCTAGATGACAGTCTCATGTTTGAGTCAATTAATCAAAAGGCATCTATAGGAAATCTTCTCCTCTACCTCTTTTGAAAGCCTGAAGAAGTAATTTGGCAGGTGGATAGCATCCCAGTGCTACTCTGTGCTCTGATTTAGAAATGGGAGAGCAGAAGCTGCAGAGTGATAGCCTGGATTTTTCCATTGCCTAGTCCTTCCCTAGTCCTTCCTGCCCATCAGTCTATGTAACACTCTCCTCCCACTGTATTCGGGCATAGATGACTACTGAGGTTGTGAAGCAGTGGAGCATGTTTGAAAAATCCTGTTGTTGTCAGACTACAATAGCCAAATCCCACAAGAATCACAGAGAGCATCTTGATTCCAAAGAAGTAGCTCAAATCACTAGAGAAACCACAGAAAAGAACAACCCTTAGACATCATCCAGGCATTTCAGAGGAAGTATGTTATTTTTCCAAATAGTAGCTGTACACTTAAGGACAGAGTGAAGGAAGCAACAAAGATAGAAAATGTACGCAGACTGCAAAAGAGCATGGTGGGTGGTGCCATCTTGAAGTAGGGCTGAAAGAGTAGCTTGATGAGGGAGCTTGGTGTGTGCATGTAGGGAGGATGTCTAGGAGGAGCAGCCTCATGCTGATGAGATGGCATGCATTATGCACCAAAAGTGCTGGAACTAAGTTGTTCAGCTGCCAGAAGTCATTAGCTACAAAATGTCCCATCTCTGCACCAAGGGTTGTCTAGCTGTCAGGACTGTCACGGAGATGAAGAGGACTGCAGTCCAAGTCCAGCTGGTGTCTCTGTTTCTACGTAAAGCTTATATCATGCTTCGTTCTCTCATTCTTTTCAAAGTATGATCACAGGATTCAGGCTGGGCGAGTAGATGTTCCTGCATCAGAAGGGCAGCCATAAGGGCATTTGTAATCACTGTTTGGGAGCTCCATTCTGCTGCTGAAGAAAAAGCCCATTGTTCTTAAAATAGCACCCCAATGGTGTTTACAAATGAACATGAAAAGCCTGTGTATATTCAGTAATGTGTCTTTTACAGATTAGGTGATAAGTTCAGTTGCTTGTGAAAGGACTGTTTTACAACAAACAGGGAAACACTGGAATTGAAATACTTGTTTTTTTTTTTCCATTGCAGTGCTTGCATTTTTTGCAATTACATCTTTCCTCCTGTATCTTCATTTAAGCCCATTCCCAAATAAAATTGTTGCATATTAGAAGTGGGAGGTTAAAGTCATGCTATATTTACTTGTTGTTATTTGTTCTGGATTGAGAATTAAAATCTTTTGAGAGAGGCAGGATATCCAGAGCTTTTGGTTTTGTGTTATGAATATGCTGCTATGCATAGTTCATTCTATTAAAAATCTAAATTAAAATTTCAAGCTGGGATCACTCAGAGGGGACCTCAGGAAACATTACTGGATTTCTTGCTAACTGCAGGACTTCTATTCATCTCAAGGCTGTGGTGAGAACTGGGAAGCTCAAAAATCTTAAAAACATCTATGTGGTGTTATTTACTGTCAGTCATTTATATTTTGGTGCTTGCAGGCTTGTTCTACTGTCTGGTTCCAGATCTGTTGGGAACCATTGTACAATTTTGAGGACTAAGAGAAGAATGACCAAGTTTTCAGAGGGAAGATGTGCATGTTTATTACGTACAGTTTTTCCTCTGAAATCTCGTTCTAGCACCTCAGCTGTTATAAATGGAACAAAACAAACACAGATTTCTTCTCTTGTAGGTTTTTGGCATTCATTTAATTTTTTTTTTTTTCAAGTACGGGTCTAATACGTGTCAGCTCTCCATTGTGCATATCTTGGTCATGAGAAAAATGGATCTATTTGATTAACTCTTTTCCAGAAATGAAGCAGAGAGAATCAACTGATGTCACTGCAGTGTTGTGATATTACTTATTATTTAACTACATCAGTATTATCTTAGAAGGGTGCTGCCCAGCTGAGGTGAGAGTGACCTGCCCTTGCTGTAACAGGAGCTATGGAAAGCCTCTTTGTAAGAACTGGTTAATATCATGCAGCATTTTCCTTCTCTGCATTGCAGGGGTAGACTAAAAAGGCAAAATGGGGCAAAAAAAGCTTTGGATTTTTTTTTGTGTGTGAATGTTTTTGCTGAGGATGTTTAAAACCTTTGCTGCCTTGATCTAGTAGCTAAGATCTATTACACAGAGAAGCCTTAATGCTGTGAAACTCTTCTCTTGATTCTGGATGTGAGTTGATTTATCTCCTATATTCAGCTGGCACGCTGATCAAATATGTGCAGAAATGCAAATTTTGATAAATTCAGAAGATTCTCCACAGGATATGAAGCATTTTGGGGTATTTGTTTGCTCAAGTTTCATGCTTTGAAGATTTTGGGAGACTATGTCATTAGGGTGCTGTCAATTGTATTTTTCTCTCTAAAATAAGATGTAAACGGGCCCAGCAGACTAGCGTACCCAGTAGGGGCTACTCCTGCAGGATACTGGGCACTAAATTCCTCATCGTGCATAAGCAGGTGCTTGGCTTTTGGCCTGTGATTAGCACCTGTGAAGTGAATAAGATCCTACAGATCTTATTGTAGATTGTACAGATCTTACTGGGCTTGGAGCCCAGCATGGGCTCGCGAGGTTGGCAGCCAAGCCCAGTCTGGCTCACCCAGTCTAGGGTGCAAGCATGGCATCTTGCCAGACGTAGCATGGGGCGTATGAGGCTGGCAGGTCAGCTTTAGCATAGCTAGCTCTTGCTTGGAGCACAGGATCAAAAATGAAACGGGATGAGGCTTTCAGCCATGCACCTCTGGACCTTGCAGCCCTTGGCGGTTTGGGTCTTGAATGTAGATCTTGTCTTGAATCTTGTAATTCTTGGTGTTTCTAAAGAGGGTGCAGTGGTATATAAGTGAGCTGTCATTGCTGTGCTTCTGTGTCTGAGGGATAATCCTTGCAGAGATGACACACAGAGGTGTGGTATCATGGCATTATGCTTGTATCAAATAACAGTTTGGCAGAAACCAGTTTGGCTCAATTTGCAGTGGAAAACCTGTTTCCTAAGCGATTCTCTTCCCTGTCTCAAGTGGAAGTTGGAGTCATGTTATGTGCCTCTGCGTTGTTTATAGCTGCTTTAAACTGTAATACTCATTTTAACAATACTGTAAAATATTTTTGTCATAAATGTTTCCATTTTATAAGTGTTCTGTGGGTTCAGTCAAATTTCAGAGGCTATTTCTGTGAAAATCAGCAAAATTGTAATCGGCTTTGTTTCCTCAAGTCAGAGGTGGATGTTCTGCCTTCCCTTGTGCTTTATTTCACAGTTCACAATTTTGTTTCTCTGCTGTTGATGTGCGGTTGGCTTTTTTTAGGGCATATTGTAATAAATTCAAGTGAACATATTTATGACCAGCCTCATGTTTGATATAATTGAATTATGGTGTATTTAAAATAACATCTAAAATGTTTTAACGTCTTCACTCAATCAGCAACTTGAGCTACTATGTTATTGAGTCATAAAGATTTGTTTCACGATTATTTGTTTGTTATATTTAAAATGTTGGTCTCTTTTTGTTGCTCTGGATCAAAATTTCATGTGGTTGCTGCTGGCTGCATTATGTATATTATAATCTGTTTTGGGGTTCATTTATGCAAGGCAATTTACAAACAGGTTGTAACGTGCTATGGTTTCTGCCCCAGAGTTTCCCAGTCCAGTAAATTGTGTGTGTCAGGAAACTGGCTGGCATAGTTATTGAAGTTGTGTGATCCAGAGAATTCCCTTATAGATAAGGCTGTGCAGGAATAAAAAGGCAATGTGGGAAGCTGCTGTGGAATAACTATTCTGGCCAGTTTCTCCTCACAGAGAGAGAATTACACACACAAAATCAATGAGACTATCTACACAAATATATTCAGATGTGTGAATACCTGCTTGTATGATTGGGATTTGGAAATGCAACCTCCGAGCAGAGAGGGCTCAGGAGTCTTGCTTCTTTTTCTGTTTAATTCTTCTAAATTCTTTCCACATCCAGTTTTTCCGTGGAACATAAAATTGAACAGGATCTCATCACATTTTGTTTTATCACTGAGGATATCAGTTCTCCTTTTCAGTCAGAGCTCATTCTTGTTCATAAATTGGCAGTGCCTTCTCCGTATTACTTCTACAGATGTTTTTCTTGCTTGAGAACTCATCAATAGATCCTGATTTACACTAATTTCTATTTGTTTTCTTTTAGAAGCAGTGAATTCTGAGTTATAAGGTAGCATGCCACAATCTTTGTTTTTTTCTAAGCAGCATTTTATTCTGTAAGTATTCACCTGGAAAAGAAGATCAGGATAATCAGCAGGATTATTTGAAGATTAAAGTACTGCTCAGGATGTGCAAAGGCAGCAGAATGTGGTCCCTTTAAGATTTGTTCTGTGTGCAAGCAGTTTCCTTTAAAAAAAAAAAAAAACAGACACCCAGGAATCCATCCTTAATATCTAACTAGAAAGTATTGATGCCCTAAGAAACTGACCCCTGATTAAAGCTGACTTTCATTTCTTGGGGGGGAGAGATGGGAGGACTGGAGAGAGAGAGACTGAAGAGGCTTGCAAAGTGAATACATCTCAAGGCTCAAGTAGTCATTCAAATGCTCCTTCTTTGGTGAAACTGGAAGAGCAGTGGTTGCCCTGCTCTTCAAGCCACTTCCCCATGTAACTGGCAGATTAGCATATACTGTTGACACAGGTGGATGGAGTTGGTCGCACCCCCATTGCAGCAGTGGTGGTACCAGAGCCTAGGAGGGACAACGGGGAGGCCATTGCTTGTCCTATCATGACCTTAGTGTCTTCATTCATGTTAGAAGGGGTAAAGAATTTTAAATCAGCATTGAGAACTGTGAATATTGTGGGCCACTTTCAAGTGTCTCCTGCTGACAGTTGAATAACAGCAAGAGCTGCTCATCATTTTATGTTGACAGTTTAGCAGCTGGAATAGAGGAATTAAAGTGAAGTCTATGTGAAATAGGATTTGGAAGTTATTAAAATGAAGGTGATACAGAGAGATGGGACAGAAATAAGGAGAAGGCGACAGAGGATGGAAACTAGTCCCAACTGAGAGAGCATGTTACCCATGCTTGGCATTGCTGACTGTGATGCTTTGATACTGAGCCAATGTCTGCATTGAATAAAAGGGTTAAAATTCCCCATTGTTGCTGCAGAGGTTCTGCTCTGGGCTTCTGCACAAACAGCTTGTGGCTGGTTGTTAAGGTTCCTCTGCAATTTGAAAGCTATACAGTATATGATCCTGAGCCTACAGCCAGACTCATGGGCCATTATAGGAACTGGGATTTTGGCCTCTCTGAGTGAGTTGCCACACCTCATCTCTTGTTACCTGAGACTTGAATTCCCAAGCACTATCTAGAATTTATTACCCACTTACTCTGGAGGGACAATTTCTTTGTGCCTGGCCAATTTATAGCTCACATTGCAGATTTAGTATCACTTATTTTAAAACCAGGCACTTTCCCTAACCATAAATGTCTTTAGAAAATAATTGTAGGGAAATGTTTGGGGGACATAAAATATAATACCATGTTATCATTATTTTGTGGCATTTTCCTGCTGGTTTTATTCCTGTAATATAGTTTGTGCCTTTTATAAGACTTTGCGGCCAGTGTAAGTAAAACAGAATCAGTGGACACAATCCAGTCTATTTCTTCTATAATTCAAATAATACATATTTAACCAACGTTAATTTATGTTTTATTGCCATGTATGTTTATATGCTTCTGTTTAGAATGAATAAGCTGTAAATTCTAACTACCCTTTCAAGCCTCTGCTAATTGTCTGAAACAAAGAAGGCATCTACATTGGTTGTTTCTTACTTTAAGCATGAAGTTGGATATTTGTCAGTGAAGGATATGTACATTTTGCACATAAGCAAGTTGGGGAAAATAGATGTTAAAACTTACTATTTAAAGCTAATAATACAAGAACACACCTCTGTGGTTTATAACGTCTTGCAAATAATAATTTCATCCTTACATTATATGATGGTTTCTCTTACTGATCTCTTGTTATTGGTGTAGAATTGTCTCTGAGCATAAAAATGAAATTAGAACAGTAATTGCTTGGATTTAATGGTTCAGGTTAATAATTTCTTCTAATGCATCCAAGAACAGACCTTACTTAGAAGAAAGCATGGTACTGTAGCTATTGCAGAAGTGGATTCTAGTCCTTGGACTAGCACAGACTTTCAGTTCGACCTTTGCTATATATTACTTTGGCCCAATCTTTTCAAAAGAAGTGTTGAAATTAGTAGAGTGACACACAGATCCACAATGACTGACTGCAGAGGAAGTTACTCCTGGTTGCAACACCACCGTGTAAGTTCGCGATTTTTAGGAAAAAGCCTGTGAAAGAAAAGGTAGTCTGAATTGCTGCACATAGACAACCTTTTATGCATGCTATTTGCAAAATGTGACAACGGTAATGTCTACATGACAGCTTAGCCTGGTCCTGAACTTGAAGAGCCTTAAAATGCCTTGTGGCCACACAGAAGGATCCCTAGATCTCCTAAACGTTCATTCCACTGCTTCAGTTCTGCCTCCCTGTGAACACTAAGCTGGCATTAGGAGCAGAGAGCTATGCTCCAGAGAGTGCCTTGTGGGCATAAAATGCAGCCAGGATGGAAGTCCGAAGCAGGAGCTTCCCTCGACTGTGCTATGTTTGTGTGAAATTCACTGAGGCAGATAGCTGGTGCTGCCCTGTTTCTCACCAGCAAATATTGCTTTCCACTTCTGGCCAGGAGCCCAAGGCGGACGCAGCCAATGAGTGAGTGTGTCTGTGGTAGTGTGACTGAGCCTGTGTTTCAGAAAGTAAATCAATATAACAAATTTGAAATCTCTGATTTTTTCTCCCTAGGGGATCTTTAATCCTAAAATTCTTTGTCTATATTTGTATGTGTTTGTTTTTTTCAGCTTTTAAAAGATAAGTCACTGTCAGTAGTTTATAGCGGCAATACAAGAGGAAAGGAAAGTGCATCATCAACACTACAGCATTTGGTATCTGCCACTTGATTGGATTTAGGCAATATAAAAGGTAAGGCTTGGACACAAATTCGTAGTGCTTGACTGAGAATTTGAGCTGAATTACTTAAAGGCATGTCCAAGCAGATGCAGTCGGTGTACTTATGTGTGGCTGCTATTTGTACTTAAGGAAGAAAAGATAAGTTTGAGCGAGGAGTCAGCATTCCTGCAGTCTCTTCACCTGTAGAATTTCTTTGCTAAATATGCTTGTCAGTGCTCCCATTGTATTCTTACAAATACCAGATGGCTAAATTAGAAAGGGAATTTTGTGACTGGAGGAGAGAAAAGGAGAGACAATCTGGAGATGTGTTTTCATGCTTCATTTGTTTTTAGTAGCTACTAGCCCCCTCCTGATCTACTGCTGGGAAAGGACACTGATAGCAGGGGTATTCTAAGATCTTGAATTTTTGAATTGAATTGATTTTTTTTTGATTGTTTTATTACTTTCTGGTTCTGTACTCAAGAACTTACCTCTCTGGTTTGCTCAAATGACGTTCCTGAGGTATTTTTTGTTGTTTGTTTATGCTTCTCTAATATTTGAAGAGAATTCAAGTTGACCTGACAGCTTTGGGTACTTTTGTTGTCCAAGAGTGCCTGCAACCCTAGACAGGTCTGGGGTTACCATGCTTTTCTCATCGTGGTGCAAGACTGACTAGTATCCTTAGGTGTCATCCTACTGGGTGAATGGTCCCCATGGGTCCCCATGGTCATTAGCTGGGATTGCTTTGTCAAGGAGCAGATGGTAGAGAGATCCCATGATCCCTCCAACTTGTTCTAGGCATCCAAAGATCCATTTTTCAGTCTTGAGTGCTTCCAACTTGTCTTGGTGGACCTGGCATCATGTTTTTTTTTTCTGGACTAGCAGTTTTGAAAAATTAGGTTAGTAGTGCAGCTTCCATGCCTTAGCACCACTGAAGGAAAGTGGTGCCTGCCTAACACCAATTGGAAAGAAAAGTGCTGTTTGCAGGCACTACATACGGCATTTGTATGGATCCCCGTAGCCGCTGGATCTTGGAGTCAGGCGTAGCAATCTCTCTGTAAACCTCTCCCTGCTGATGCGACAGTATGTGGAGCTCCAGGAGGGATTTCCTTTTGCAGAGCCTCTAGTGATGGTGATTTTACTATGGAGGAGCAAGATACAAGACATGCAGTTTCCTGAACTGCTGCCTGAAGTTTGGGTGAGGTAAAACATGCATCTGTGTGTCCAGCGGCCTGGCACCCAGTGCTTTTGAAGTATGCAGGAAACAAAACTGCCTCCCTGCCAGCTTTCTCACAGCCGCCTGATAGCAGTGGACTTTCTCCTCATTTGTTTTGTTATGAAACCCATTATATCCTTTTCACTTTAACACACATGGATTGCTGTGGCAATCAACCTTCCACAGAATTATCTCCTTTTCAGCCTAGAAATCACTTATATTGCAGAGTGCAAAACTACCTTGCACAGCCTTGTCCACTGTAATAATATAAGTTACAGACCAGAGACTTCTATTCTCCTTCAAGACCTTCAGTCATTTCTGCTGTGCAGGAAAATCATTCTCATACTTAGAATATTTCCCCACTGCCATTACTGTATGTCCTATTGAAACGAGGTGTCAGAATGTGGGAGATTATTCTGTTAGCTGCCTGATGGTTTCTGAAGATTTTCAGTATCTGATAAATTTCTTGGTACAAGAGGTGCTTTAGTTCCTGCACTTATTTTAGTTTGCCAATAGATGGATGAATTTTATGGCAAATGCAGTATTTATCTGCCTTTCTGAGTCTTACCTGGAAAAAGTGATAGTAATATTCACAGTAAGAGGTGGATACTCTTCCTTGATGGTTTTTTATCCTTGTCTCCCCACCCCTTCCTTCCTTCTGCAAAATGACCTTATTGGACTGCCTTTATTAATGCTTGGAAGACAGAAAGCAAAGCAAAAACTCTGATTCTCATCATTATATTACGGGCGCTTAGGCCAGCTCTGAGAACTCATGATGTGTCTATTCAGCCTGCCCAGTGTCAGAGATTCTGTTTTGGCTTTACTTTGCAGGAAAACAGGGACAGGTCAAGAGAACTGTAAGTTCAGGAGAAGCAGAGCTCTAGTATGCTTCACTGTATTTCAACAGCTGAATGGCATTAGATATCAAATTAGACAAGGATATGCATTTCACACTTAGAAAGATGAAATTTCTGAGCAGACTTGTGTTTGCTGCTTAGGTATGTAATTCACCCCACGTATTTAAAACAAGCTGAATTTATTCCATATTCAGGTCGAAGAATAGTTCATGGCGTGAATATTAGTTGTTGTCACTAAATCAGAAGCAATTCTGAAAGTCATTACCAAAAATGTGTACTTCTGCTTTTTGATTAGGAGTGGAAAAAAAAAACCCTACATAGTTTAATAAATATATAATAGGTGCAATCCTTGCAAGCAAGCTATGGTATTTATAACAGTTCTCTGAAAATAAAACATAGGAATGTGTGAGTTTACAGAGCAAAAGGTGATAAGAAGGATTTTGTATTCTCTAATCATCATCTTTTATATCTACTGGGCTCCAGCTGATTTAATTAGATTTTTAACGTTGTAGTCTACAATGGCACTGAAATTTTTGCTTTGTGGCTAGGGGGCAACCTTTGAATCTGCCACGAATTAAATACATGGAGTGTGACTGCATACTCACTGGGACCTCTACTTCATTGCCTTGATTTTGGTATAGCAAAATAATGCTCTGGTGAGGGTAAATGGTGGCCAGTTTTGCAGTGGAATAAATGATTGTTTGAGGCACAAGGGAACACAGAACTGGGCTTTGAATATTCCCTTTTTCTCTGGTATTTGGAGTTTGTGTTACCTGTGCTTCTGTCTGCAGTGTTCGAGAAAGAACGACTTAGGAAATTAAGAATGACTTGGAAAAGACAGTGCCTCATGTTTGCAAACAGAATTTAGCAACCCGCTGAGATCCTGCAGACACTAGGTGGTGCTTTTAGTCCAGCAGTGAAGGGCTTGGCAGACAGGAGTGCTTTAATAAATCAGAGTTGCGGAGGCAGCTCCCGACTAATTCCTGGTTTTGGAGGGCAGAGTTTAGAGGGATAGTGGACCCCCCCACCTCTTTTTTTCCTTTTTAAATTTCTTCTTGGTATCATGGACTTGTGAGGCAGAATTTCTTTCTGTCCTCTCCTCCCTATCGAGATGCTCCTGGTTGTTGCCCCTGCTGGCAGATACAATGAAGACAGAGATTAAAGTATCCTCTGATCCTCCAAAAATGTTCCTTCCAGCTTCTTTTGGAGTCCAGTGAGTGTAATCCCTCTAGAGTTACCATCCTGGATCACACCAGCTTTCTAGACAATTAGATTTAATTTGATTTTTTAAAAAGGCTTTTCTCATCTTTAAATAGAAAATTTAAAACCGTCCAGGCAGGTTACAGAGTGAGGTTCTGGTGGGCTTTGTCCTCCATGAGACCTGCTGTCCAGAAAGCACCGATTAGGTTCTGGCTGATTCAATGTCCAGTGCAGGCAGTAAAATGATCTGTTATACTTAGATTTACTCCTGGGAGATAACAGTCTAGAAAACTTCTGTTCGTCTACAGAAGGAAGAAAGGTTATTGAAGTTAGAGGTGGATTTATAGCCTGACGACAGCAACCTCCAGCTGTAAGTCTCTGTCGTGAGTGACAGTGCAATGTGCATTTTGGAAGCGTGGTGACTCATTGTCAGTGACAGCAAATTAGTAACGCAACGTTGTCAAGACTCCCTTTACTGATATCATAGATAGTACAAACCTAGAATATGACAGCTTTCATTTTAGTGCTAGCATATGGCTGTTGGTTCACTTTCACCTCTGTTATTTTGAGAGGATTTGCATGTGTGTTGAAGACCATCAATCAAGGCGTAATTTTTAGAAATGGAGCTAACCCACAAATGCAAATGTGTTTTGACCCCCAGAATGTGATGGGGAGCTGCTGGTGCATCGCTTTGGGGGAGAGCTGCGCAAGGCTTTGCTGCGCAAGCCCAAGGCTTTCAGGAGTCACTTGAGTGTGTGTTGCTGTAGGGTGCCGAGCTAAGAGCGTGCTCTGGAGAAGACTGGTTTTCCAGAAGCTGCTTAGCAATTACCTGCTGAAATCCAGCCCTCTCAGAGGTGTTTGAATTAAGTGCTGAACTTACTACCTTAAAAATCTCAGCTGTGCTGTTTTCCTTTTTAGTGTGTTTTATAACAGTCACATGTTTTCCCCCTCCCAAACTCTGCAGCTCATTTGATGTGTGTTTCTTGAGTTTGTTTGAAAGTGTTCTTGACCTTTTCTGAATAGGTTCCACTTTCTCAGTTGTTTGAGAGGAGCTGATTGCTTATGTTTGGAGTTTGAAATTTATACTGGTTTCTGTGTTCAGAGAGCAGAATAGTTTCCCTTACTGAATGACTTAGTTAAATGACTATGGAGTATGAGTTGTGAATTTTGTAACCAGCATCAAAATGTGCTTTCGGTAAATATCTGAACTTAAAAATGCATTTTTTTCACATGTATTCTCATCAGTACAGCATTTTATGAAAAAGGAGTATAAAGAATTATGAAGTGGAAGAACAAGTGTGCTTCTAAACATGGACAGACACTCCTGTACTTCTTTTCACTTTACTTAGCTTTGTTAAATACCTTTAAAAGTCTTTAAAAGTATTTTAAAGCCTTTGTAAAGACTTCTAAAAAGTCTTTTTTGATCTAAGACTGAAATTGAGAGTGCTATTAGGAAATGAGTGGCTTCCTAGGGAGCAGTTCTGTAGACGATTTGTTTCGAGACAGCTGGTGGGTGTACTCCAGTGAGTAACTCGCAGTGTATGCGAAGAGTTTGGAGTCCTCAGTATTTGCGGTGGGGTAACCTGTGTGTTCAAGTTAATTTCTTAATTTGTTCTCCCACAAAGAGATGATTTTGCTTTGCCTCTACTTTGAAAGCTCCTGTTCCTTCATGAAGTTTTGGAAATTTGTCCGCCATTATCTGGGAGTTTTGCCTAAGGCTCTTTAACTGGCTATCAGTGCTATAAATGGGTGCAGAAAGGTCATTATATGACATGAAAAAGGAAAGCACAGTTTAGGATGTAAAGAAAAGACATGTTAGCTTGCCTGGTCCTGTGGCTACTACCCACATTAAAATCCTTTTTAACCTTTCATTAGCTATAGGAAAAGAAAAAAAAAACAATTGAAATGTTTGAAAGCAGAAGTATTAAGAAAAGCTCTACAGAATATCCCTTACTCTCCCCTAGCTTTAATGAATTTTTATTGGGGGGGGGGCGTGTCTCTGACAGTGTTTGAAGTCCTAGTGTAACAGATGGTAATGGCTACCTACCTTTTATGTCTGTGGAGGAACCGAGAAGAAAAAGTGAGCTGAAGATGGCTGCCTGTTGTTAAAATCCCACCTTGCTTTTTTGAAAGCAAAGCAAGAGAAACATGGGCAAGAAGGAGGAGAAAAAAGGTAAGCCGAAGGCAGAAAGTGTGGTTCCTGTCTTGGGCTCTGACTCTTCCCCACAGCCTTGCTTCTGGGGAAAGGCCAGTGCAGCCTGTGCTCTTTCCAGCCTCCCCAGGACACACCAGTAGCAGTGCTTGGTCTGTTAGAGGCACTGCTTTTCGCTCCCTCTTTGATCATAGGCTTTCCCAACCAATGCGAGACAGGCAGACTTGGTCAGCTAAGCTGGTCTTCTACTGAGTTGAAAAGAAGGAAATAGGAAAAAAAGCAAGCTATAAAACAAGGAAGAAGAATTCCCCTTAAAGGTGGGGGTCTCTTCCAGATGAAGAAATTATACCTAGCATTCTCTTTGAGAGGGACTGTTTTGGACCTGTGGGGGCTAAAAATTGTTACTAGCATTAAAAGAGGGATGGAGCTGCATTGTAGGCTGGAGTGTAAACAGTGAAGGTTCATATATAAGGTACTGCTGCAGCTATGTTTCCTGATGGGAAGTAGGTGCAGTGACTTATCTGTAATGCAAGGTCAACCTACTTTTGCCTTTCAGCCCTGCCTATTGTACTTTGCTTCCTGTCAAAATTGTGTTAGGTGATAACTCAAACACCATACACAACTACATCATGGTCTATCCAGGAGACAGGGCTGAAGATAGGTACACCTACAACATAGCTCAGGCAAGGAGTGGAGGCCCAGGTGTGAGCTTAACCAGAGCTCCTGGGCCCATGGGCTCAGGTGGGGGTCCTAGGTGAGGCTGGTCAGGGTGATTATGCAAGGCCTGTTAGTGCACTCAGGGCCCAGGCGCTTTTTAGTTACGCTGTGTGTGTGTGTGTGTATTTATATGTGCATATGCATAGGGAAATGTTTTCATTAGGTCAATTAATTATAATTGATTTTCTGATTCCATTTAACAAAAGATAATTGTTTTAAAAGGAACTAAATAGATACTCTTTCTTCCAGTGTGGGGGACATGGAGAACTTGCTGGCCAGCTCCCAGGGACTTCCTCCTCCACCTCCCCTGGGTGAACTGATGAGTGCAGCCACCCAACTCCAGTCTGGCACAGTATTAGCAAGGTATGTGCTGAGACCAGGTAGAAAAAGAGATTTTTTCCAGAGCTGGATGAAAGAAGAAGCATTTTGAGCAAAGTGGAAAGTGCAAGGGAACTCTGAATCTGGGGATAAAGTTTGGACAGGAAATAGTATTTGAAGTCAGGTGGGAAAAGGAGGGTGTATCCGGTGCAGAAGTATTAATTTGGCTTGTAATTACAGTGGGTATATTTTGTACTGCTTCTTACTCTTTGATTTATTGTTTGTAATTACAAGCTGAAGTTAACCATTCTAGGTTATTTGGCATGCATGACTCAAATCAGAGCTTTGGGTTCTCCTTTGTGGAGTTTGATGGAATAGATATTTATCTGGGTCATCCATATTCCAGAGAAGAATGTATGGGCAAGGAAGGAACAAAGCTGTTGTGGGCAGCACTGTTCATGTGTGCCTAGTACAAAGTAATCCCTCCTACAAATAATTACCGTTTTTCACCTACTTCTCTTGGGGCTTAAACTAATTGCTGTGTTAAAATACTACAGACTGAGTTCAAAGGTTAGTGTTTATGCAGCTAGTTCTGGAGGGATAACAAGAAATTTCACAGCCAACAAAAGAGAAGGAGGAAATTCTGGAATTATATTGCCATGAACATGTTAGAGTCCAATATGCTCTGACGAGGTTTTTTTAGATATTCCATGCATGGAGGGTTTAATGTTTGATATCAAATTTACTTATTTGAAGACTTGCATGGGATTTTGATTAAGCAGAGTAATACAGCAATATACTGAAATCACAATACAAGTGTAAGCTATGCTTAGCAGAATATAGAAATTGCATTATAAAGTTGAATCACAATACAAACATGGTTCTCAGTACTGGTCTCTGTAATATGCTCACTGTCATGACGCTGGGGGTCCCCAGTTGCCAGAAGGAATATGCAGGTTGAAACCAGCTCAAGCCCATTGCTCTCTCCAAAGTTCTTTTTGTTAGTTGTTAAGCCGCTATACTTTATATACGTTGGGCTGAGCCACTATACATGCCCCCCCCCCCTTCCCCCAAAATGCTGGTCGGACTAACTCAGGGAGACATTCACACTATTTTGATTAAGCCAGGGGAAAACATGTACACAACCAGTTGATTCACTCAGTTGACACAGTCAGTTGCTCCACTATTGCCATTTATCTAAAACAAAGGCCACCCTCCAATGCCCTTTGTGTTGAGATAAATTAGGCTTTCTTTGCAACAGCTGTGGTCAGTCACTCCCCACATTCTTCCCTGGAGCTTCGTGGGCACATGGCCCTTGCCAGTCTCCTCTGAGCCTTCTTCCACTGTGGAGGTTTATTGATTGGTCACAACTTGACTTCAGAAGTTTTGATCAATTCTTAAGTGAGTGAATTTTGCAGATTATTGATAGCTTCTATTTTTTGGTTTGTCAACAGTTTTCAGCAACCAGCTACTTCTTGCTGTCCTTTTGCATAGTCGTAGGCAGACAGGCTACTGCTCATTTTCAGCTCCCTATTAAATATCAGCTGAGCTTTAATAGCGTTCTAAATTTTACAGGGGCAATGCCAGTTTGCGAAGCAGGAAATAAGTACCAAGCTCTGCTCTGTAAGGGACAGTGCACGTTGCAGAAGGAGGGAAGTAGAGAAAATCTGCGCAAAAGCAGTAATGACCCAAAGATGAGTGTATGGTAAAATAAACTAGATTTAGTTAGCTATTGCTGTGATGAAACTCTCAGCAGTGTGGTTATGCTGGGGGTTTCAGGATATAGGGTTTAACAATATGCACATGGAGCACTCAGATTCAGAGCTGCGATCCACGCTTGACTTACAAAGTAAGTATTCCCCAAGAATCCAGCACTATCTCCGTATTAATGAAGGGTTTTGTTTGGAAATGGTAATGTACCACCAACATGGATCAACAAGCTTGCATGGATGTGCAAGCCTTAATTTAAGTTAATTCAGGAAAGGATAGAATACTGTGGTAACTTGGGAGCTGTTTTGGACTCTTGGATAAATACCGTTTAGACATGTGTAAATTTGTAGGAATTATTTTGACAAAAACACTATTTACCCAAGTTAATGTGTGCTTTATTCTGATACCTGCTCTATATGTATTTGATCAGTCTGTGTACTGTTTACTTAGACTGTACCTCACTAATGTTTTCAAGACATTCTAGACTACTGGATAAAGTATATTTTTGGTTTGATCTCTGACTCAGATTTAAAAGACAAAGACAATGGTAATGGATCAGGGTAATCTAATATGAGTAATTCTGAGTGACAGATTGCCTGACCCTTTCTCATTAGAATCAGAAGAATCATGTAGGAGAGAGTCCTTAGATCTTGAATCCCTCTGGATTAGGGCCTCTCAACTGAGGGATAAAAGTGAATATGCCTTGGGTAATGGTTTCACCTTTTAAATGATATTATTTTTTCCATGGGACTGTTGACATTGTAATTTAAGGCTGTAATTTAAAGAGAGCTTTATGCAATAGATAAGGAACATGCCCTGCCCTAGAGAGAAAGTAGAATTCTGTATGGGCATTGCAGACTGTGAGCATGATGCGAGTTGTAGGACTTCAGAGGTGATGTGAACACTAGATGCAGGTTTTGCCAGTTAGGGCCTGGGTTTTCAGGAGGAGGACTGAGATGACAGGAGTGTATCTGAAGTTAGAATGAGAGGGCAAGAAACAGTAGTTAGAGATGTAAGGATGCAGCGAATTTAAGCATGGGAGGGGAATGGATGAAGGGAACAGTTAAAAGATTAGAAGCTTGATGGAAATGACTATGTAAAATGTGGATTAATGTTGAAAGAAGGAATTTATTTTTTAGTCTATTATAATCTCTGTAAAGGCAGTGTCTGTGCATGTTATAATGGACTCTTACTTGGGTAGATGCTTGTGGTACTGCCCCTCAGATACATATCAAAAATCATGTGTTAATATTTCTGACAGGTGCCACTCTTTTGCTAGGAACCTCCATATCTTCTTGAAAGTACATTCTAGCAGTGGCCCTTAGATTCCCCTGAGAGTTGGAAGTAGTGTGTTTGTTAAGATACAATAAATGTTCTTGACAGTACAAAACTTACTGGAGAGTCAATCTTCTTGCAAGACAATCTTGACAAGCCATCCATGAAAATAGCTTAGTAGATTATTAATTACAGGTCATAAAGAGGTAGGAAATAAAGCAGAAATACACATTTTCAAGTTTCTTCTCCATGCACAAGAAGTAAGCTGCACATGTTGAGTTGTTATCAAGCAGAAGGAAATTGTATTATGTAAAACTGATTGATAYTGGCCTCCATTGTCTCTTGATATCTTTTCTTTCATGCACCTTCATGCTTTCTTCAGCGCTGCCTCTGATGTGCAAGACAAACTCTGTGTAAGCTACCTGGAAAGCCAGAATGTTTCTTCATTCAGATTCTAACGCTTAACTTTGCCCAGGTACTTACAAAACATTTAGCAGAGACCAAGGAAGAGGTGATCAAAACTAATAATGGTAAAGAATTCTTTAATGAAAACTATGGATTTGCTGAAACCAAAACTTCTTTCAGAATCATATTTATTTTGATGAAGTTCTATCCTATAAAACAGTTACCAAGGGTATTCATCCAATGTGGTGTGTATCTGTAAGGAGTTCTGTGTGTGCGTGTTTTGTTTGTTGTTTTGTGTGAGCGTATGTGCGCCAGTGAATGAGATAATGAGGGACACCAGAATACTCAACTGTCTTGTCCTTTGCCTTATCCCACCCCTCACTATGGACCCACCCATCTATAGAAAAGGACCTTTCCCCACCCCCCCAGAAATAATTTTGGAAGATTTCAGTTTTGTCTTAGTTCTGCAAGAGGTTGCTTGGGAAATTCTCAGCAATTTTTGATTGAATCAAATTATTTTCATTCAGCCTGTCCTCCTTGAGACTTCTAATTCATACAGCTACTGATTTCATATCTCGCTTGTCCTCGTCCTTCTCACCTAGTCCCATTTGTTTTCTTTTTTTCTGTATCTACTGCTGTTTTCATTGGCTAACCTCATTTTGGGCTGATTGGGATTGGAGTAGAATGAAGGCTTGTAGGCGGTGCCGTAGACTACTCTTCCTTTGCATGAGTGTGCTTTATATAATTTATTGCTATTCAAGTGTTGTGCCAGGACTTAAGACTGTGTGTGTGAGAAATGAAAAGGAAATGCTCTGTGGGCTGTTTTATTGCTCAGTTTGCAAAGACAAGAATTCAGTTCAAAGGAAAAAGGCATAGTCAGCCAATGGCTGAAGTCTCCAGCATTAGCAGGTGATAACATGTAAAGAATCAACATTTATCTACCATAATTAGGAGATACTAATTTCTAATTTTCTAATTTTTAAGCAGTCATTTCTTTGTTTATTCCCTCCATCGACATGATCAAACAAATCCCAGTAGACCTTACTGTTCCTGCTTAAGGCTGTGTCAACATCCAGTGATAAGATTCCAAAGGTACAGTCTCTTCCAGGATGCATTACATTAAAAACCAACCTTCACAGTTACCTCTTAATGAGCATTGTTGCTGTTGACACAGCAGTTGAAACTCAGGTTTTGCCAGAACAACATTGCGCAACGTTGTTCTTGTAGGGGATGTGATGGCAGGCTTTCACAACCTGGGAAATCTTTAGATCCCTCACACCATGCTGAATTTTGGAACACATCTTTTTGATCAATATGGCTTTATGCTCACTGCTGATAATATCTATGTGGGATTTGCAACCCCTGTGAAGAAGACGTGAGTAAGAGACACTGAACACAGAAAAAAAGAGTAAAGTTTCAGCCAGTGTCAGTTAAACAATGGGACAAATATCTCACCCTGACAGCTCTTTTGCTCATGAGAAAACAAAGCAGTTGCTTAACTATGTAGCTGTCAAGTAATGCACTAAATAGATACCAAAATAGTTCTGTAGTATTCTGAGCCTCAGCAGAGGGGATGACATGTCATAGTGTGTGCCGAAGCAATTAGGCCCTTGCTGCACTGAACCATGCCATTAGATGCTGAACTATGAAGCAAGTGAGTATACCTGATGTCTCATACTGGCAAATGAGATGAAGTGTACACAGCAAATGGTGGAGACAGCGATGCTCCTTACTGTGGGCTGTTGATCAGATGCCACAGTTGCATTTCTGTGGCATCGATATGGCTACAGCTGTGCCAGCTCCCCCTGAATCCCTGCTTTGAGACAGACTGGGTTGGTGGAATAGTTTCTTTAATTCTCATTTTAAAACATCACATTGCATGCAGTGACTTGACCAAGTAATGTGATTGCCTGGCTGCTTATATTGTGCTCTAAGTGTTTCTTCATAAAAATTATCTCCAGTTCTTCAGACTGTGAAATAAACCTGAAACTGTGCACTGTCCCATTTTTAGTACTTCAGACAGCCTGAAACACTTCTGAAAGGCTCTTTTCATTTTAACTTAGGCCTAAATAATGCTACTTGAGATGCTGGCATTAGCCTTTTCATCCAGTCTTTTCGGCAGCAACACCAAACTGAAGGACCACCTTTATTGGATACAGTAGGATCAAGCTGGTACTTACTGTCAATTTTCCTTGAATAACATCTCTCCCCTTTTAGACTGAGGGTTACTTTAGGCTGTGCCCAGGAGGGCGCTCCCCTTCATTCCCTGTGGGTTAAGCTTTTCCTGCCCCAGTTCCTGGAGAATACCCACCAAATCCCCATGTTTCCTGTGCTCCCAAACCCTTGAGAGCAACTCAGGCAACTCCCAGCAACTTCTGAAGGTGCCAAACTGCCACATTCCCTCCTTTTGAAACATGTTAATGGGGACCGTCAAGGGTGTCTTCTGACCCTATGTCAGATGCAGAGGGGTGAAAGCTGATGGTAACAAATTGCCTGTCAGGCGGTTGCGCTCTGCCGAAGGTGATTCGGTGCCCTTTGCGCAGTTGTAGTGGAAGCAATGGGAGGCTGGTACCAAAGTTCGATACCCGCTGGCAGGGCTGATTGAAATTTGAGCTGTGAGGGTTTTCTGCTGTGCATTAATTCATAATGCAAGGTTAGGGCAGCGGCTGGTCAGTGGTGTCTGAGAGAGTCCCACCGCACACTGCAGAATGGTGCAAAGAGCCCAGGGCTACCTCGGAAGAATTTTTTATATATCCACAATTCAGAGTTCAAAGAGCTATTGCTTTTAGGCCCCATGTGAGCATGATGCCATGCCAGAGCTGATAAACTCCAGTTCTTTAGCAGAGCGAATTAGCTCAGCTATATCAGCAGGGCTGAAATGGCTGTGCTGCTGTGCTCGGCTGACCCCGGGCCTACCTCCCGGCCCCTCCGAGCAAACTATTTCCATGTGTTGGGCAAGGAGGGAGGTGAGGCAGGGCAAGAGGCCATTTTGCCCATGGCTGCGGGGTGCCACTGCCAGAGGGGGATGCGGCCATGCAGCAGCGGGGAAAGGTGGTGTGGGAAGAGGCTATGCTGTTTTTTATTGGTGAGTTCTGCTCAGAGTTGTCTACACGTGAGCAAATGCAAAGGTGCTGATTATTCTTCTACCAGAGCTACATCAGCCTTATACCTATGTGCAGGCAAGAGAGCTCTTGTACTATGAATGCAGTTGGTAATTTTCCCCAAATTTTGCATTTTTGAGTATGTTCTTTCTATTCTAGTGCCCTGAAGTGTGTTGTAAGAAACTGAATTTTTCCAGCACTAATTGGTATTTTTTGAGTAGGAAAATCATGATTCTTTTTGCATTCTTTTTTGTAACTTAACAGTTTTTTTTTTAACTTCTTTAATAATGTTTGTTATAGACAAAAAAAGAACCCAAACCTGGTTTTTTTGGTATTATGTAGTCTTATTGTTCCATATCATAGTGTGCATGGCAGAGCTATAAAGTGGCTATTAGGAAGTAAAACATCTTGTAAATCAGATTGGGTGAAAATAAATATGGAGATGGAAAAGTCCTGAATTTCAGGCTTGTTCTGACTCAAGCTTCATTTTTAAATCTGTTCTTTTTAATAGCATAGACATTGACAGCTCTGTATTTTAATTATATTAATTTAGTATAGTTTGTCTACATATATAGCTGAGACTATCAAACCCCAAATGCAGCTAAATGCCTGTCAGGTATGAAATTTGTAATTTAATTAATTACAAGTTTTCTTTAACCTTAACCTGGGCTTCTAACTGCAGTTTTATCTGTTCTTCTGCAAGCTCTGATTAGTAACTCCGCTCGTCATTATATAATACTGTCAATTATCTTTTCCTTTCTTCTAGGAAGATGTCTTGCAATAACTCAGGTTTCTTTGCTTGTAGAAAAATAGATTGCTAAAGGTTTCTTCAGTATAAAAATTCTTTATTGTAAGAAAGTGCCCGTGTTGCACTTCGTATATCTCAGCCTTTGCTTTATCATCCCTATTGAAAGTTAAGTGAGGCTATTGTGAATCAGACTTTCAAAACTAATGTATTTCTGGGAGAAATTGGTGGGAGCAATATGTTCAGAAATGTAACCATTTTGAAGGTTTAATGTATTCTTAAATGCACAGAATAATTAAGAATAATTCAGATAATTTTCAAGATCAGATCAAAGGTTCCAAGTCCTCAAAAGAATTTCTGGGAGAGGGAGATGGGGAAAGCAGTGCTTGTGTGAACAAAAATAGAAGGCTGGCAGTTCTTAGAAATCTAAATGTAGGATTTAAAATGATCTAAAGAGACAAACTTTTTGCCTGTGTTTATATCCCTTTTATTAATATACAAACAGTATTATAGATAACAACCTGTATCTTTCTGGAGACAGCTTGAAAAAAGATGAAGGCAATTTTTCAGATGTTGTGTGGAGTACACAGAATGGCATATCACACTTCTGTGATTCTTTAGCTTTTTTCTTCTTCCTGCATCCTAACGCTGTGTTTTCTTTGTTCCACTGCTACCTACGTTTATGCAGAACTTTGCTAGGGAGGCCAGAGGGAGGTTTTGGAAAAGGAAGAACGCAGTCTGAATGGTAGGCATGCAGAATTTGAGATAAATTGACAGGGCAAAGTGGAAGTCTGGCACAGGACACCTGTTATTCGGGTGAGACAGCTTTGCTCTGGTCAAAAGTTTTGGCAGTGCCAATGGAGGGCAAAAGATGGGGGGTGGTTAAAGGTTCTGGAGTTGATTCAAAGGCAGGATGTAGTGAGTGTGTCCTAGAGAAAAGGGTGAGGGATTTGAGTTAAACAAAAAATAGAATTAGGAGCCTGAAAGTAGGTGGGAGGACAGAGCTGCCGGGAGTTGGAGAGAGAGAGCTTGGGAAGAAAGAGTAGGCCAGGTTTAGTTATGCCGTACTTGAATTGCCTTCGGGGAGTGATTTGGAAAAGCTGTGAAATGGGCAGTGAAAGAACAGAGTCATGGAAGTTGGGAGTAGTCTGGGATAGCAGCAGAGCTGTGGTTGATGTCAGGGTTTTAGTTACAGCTATGTACTTAAGTGCCACAGCAGGAGAACAAACTGAATTCCAAATCAGCTTAACACAGCTGCAAGGTCCTGGAAAATGGTGTTTGGACAACCACCTATGCCATTTCTACAGAACAGTCTGAGGCTCCTGAGAAATTTTTCAAGTGTCAAGAGCTGTGGAATAAACACTGAGAACGAATGTTAGAAGCTGTAGTTTGGTTTATTTTGGAAGCCTTCTTTTGTAAAATCATTGGTTCCATTACAGTGTTTCAACTACCTTAAATTGATATAGCCTATCTGATGTACTTGTGTGATGTGTGCTAACATGGGAGGACTCAGCTTCTCAAACTAGCTCTTTGTGAGGGCACTGTGTACAGATACTAGTTTCAAACAGGATTACAGCTACGTGCATGCAAGCTAGCTTCCTGATGCTCTGCTAAACTTCTTACTTTGTTTTCTTTGTTCTTTGTTCAGTGATTCCTACAGGTTGCTAAGAACACAATGTGTTCCTGAGCATCCTCCTGCAAGAGTTTTTTAAACTCCAGCCTGTCTAGCATAGGCTTGTGATGGCATTAAATAAGATGACACATCTTTGTCCCAGCTGGATCAATATTTGAGTTACTTTTAGCTCTGCCTGTCACAGAAGAACAGGTAGATAAATGGCATGAATTTCTAAAGAATATTCACAATACCAGCTGCCAAGAATGTCACTTCTAAACACAGCATCTGCTTTAGTGTAATGTTTCCCTTGGAGATCTCTGAGGAATGGGACCTATTCTTAGGCTGGTAGGAACCTCTGGTTACTAGGTGTACATTTCAAGTGAATGAGTGATACCTTCAGGGCATTGCAGAGCAGTTGGAGATAGGTTTTTCTTTTATCTAAGAACCTTAGCTGTAGTCTGTAAATACAAAATCCTCACAGGGAGAGAAAAACAAATGCCTGTTAGGGCTATATCTACTTTCACTGATAATTTGCCAGATAGTAGACCTACTGTGAGAGCAAAGTCCCTAATAGCAAGTCTGTGATGCTGAGCTGTAGCACTTTAACATAACTAGGTTTGGTCTTCAAAAGTGAATGGTGAGGCTACTTTGGGCTGTTATGATTACTCACTCAGTCTGTTCTTTGTGGAGAGAGGTACCTGGGATAGGAGCTAAGAAATATGGGCTTGCCCAGAGTTTGCTGAGATCAGTGGAAAGCCCTGGGTTGATCTCAGTGTGTTAGGTGCTAGGAACGGGTCAACCCTGGCAGAAGCATGGGGACCTCTAGCTGGTGTGGTGATTGAGCTATGTCTCTGCCTGGCGATGTGAGCTCTGATACTGGAGGGCTTCTGCTACCAAAACCGGTCACTTGCTGTGTCTCTCTTTTCCCGCTAAGATCTCAGAGATGCAACTCCCTCCTCTCCCCAAGCAGTTATGAGGAAGGAGAGGCAACCACTTACATCCAGTGGCAGATCAAAGAGCTGCTAGGAATGGGGAAGACAGTGGAGAGAAGGTAGGCAGTTAGACAAGGGAGCAGGAGATGTAGGATCCACTTGCCTGTTCATCCTTGGTAGGCTGCCACTGTGTGAAGTTTAGATTACAAGTACACAGATTTATATGGACATCTACATCTTAGAAGATGTCTGACAGCTTTGTTACCTTTAGTCCCTGATGTGGTTGTGTGTCACATTAAACCAATGCCGTTGTGGCTGGAGAATGCCCCAAATGTGAAACTACATTTATATCTTCCTGTTTGGCAAATGTGGATCAATTTGAATTTGAAATCTGGGAAGACTTGTGTGCATTTACCCTGACAGGTGACATACAGTGTGTCTTGAAATAGACTTCATGATGAACAAAATGTGTTTGGAAGAGAGTACATCACCATCTGGTTTGATTTTTGGGTTTGATGCATATTCCAAATGGAAAAGTAGATGGTGTCCTTCAGGTTTCATGCCTTGATTGTTATCTCTCTGTAGCAAAGTGAGCTCTGAACTTCTGGTCAGCTTGTGCTGAATTGCTCTCCCTTGACCTTACTTCCTCTGCTCTAGCAAATGAGTATGGGAGGAAAGGAGTACTAGTGTGAAAGATCAGAGCCTGCAATAGCTGTAGGGGAAGGAATTTTAAATGATGCCATTGGCACTGTGCATTTACTGTTGGGTAGTAATGGCTTTCTGAAAATCTATTTAACTCAGAAATGCTCTCCCTTCACCTCCAAAATTTCTGCAGTTATGATGTTTGTGATGGCCTGGCTGCCTACATGTCACCTTCAGATCAAAGAGCTAAAGGTGATTTCAGATTGATGTTAACTCGCCTGGCTGCCTACATGTCACCTTCAGATCAAAGAGCTAAAGGTGATTTCAGATTGATGTTAACTCTCCTGGCTGCTGCATAAGAATGTAATAGACTTATCTGTGGAATGTGCATTTAGTTATTTTGCTGTGGCGGATTTAGGGCTCAATCCCGCCTCAGCAGGGGAAAAAGAAATGTCATCTCCTCACTATATCTCTACACATGAGGAGGATGCTCTTCTATTGGAGCAAGCTGCTTGATTCTTGCATTTCTTTCTATACCAGTGTGTGGGGCAGGATGTTCACAAGGCTTCAACTAGGATATTGAATCTGGTTTGTGTTTGGTTGCTGTGGGGAGTGATTCCTGCTGCTGCTATTCAGCTGCAGCTTTCCAAGTCCCAGAGTGAAGAGGAGAGATAGACGCTTGGTTATGTCTCGGCAGTGCCATGTGTCAGGGAGCAGCAAGGGCTGCCTGCTCCGCAAGGGAAGGAGACCTGGGAGCCAAGTGCAATAACAAGGCAGGCTGGGGCAGTGAGTGTGCCACAGGACCTGAGCAAGGCGAGCAGGGCAGGTGGGTGATGGTGGCCAGGTTCAGCCAGGAGCCCAAATTACCAGGGAAGTCCGTGGTGATGAGGCAGATCCAAGATCGAGCTGGGAAGTTGAGTCTGCAGGTCAGGGTAGAGATCAAGGGGGTATGTGGTCAAGTACAGGCATGGTTGCAACATAGCTCAAGTGGGGATCAAGGGTGACAGCCTCAGCCTAAAAGCAGCTCCTAAGCAAAAGAGGGGAGAGCTCCTGTTGAGCCTTCTTCCATCTCTTTCTTCACAACAGCTTGTACCAGGGAGCTGGCCTTGGGCAACCAGTTGAAGACCTAGAAGCTGGAGAGCGAGCTCCAGCCCTGACACCTTGTGGAGACAATTGAGTTGTCAGCTCTTGCATCTGTCCCAAAAGGATGTACTTTTAAGCCCTTGTTTGATGTCTGTGAGTTTCTTAACAGACCTGTTTATTGTTTTCATGTCTTTGCTTTCAGTCTGCTTTCTTACAGTTCCCTGATGAATATGATAACGGTAGCTGTAGCACTTGTGAAGGTGATTTGATCATGGCTCCCAGCATTTTACCTTACTACTGCACGTCAGCACTCCTCGCTTCTCAAAGAGCCACAGCATACTATTCTGTGTGACAGAGCACCAGAGGTTTTTTCTTGGAAATGGGTAATTTTTATGCCCAACGATTTAATTTGCTAAACATTAGTGGAAAACAATATGTGAAAGAAGGGAGCAAAATTCTGGTCACTTTTGTTTCTCCTTGTTTTCATGGTTAAAGGATATGTCTTCTGATTTTTTTAAATGCATTTTGTGGCTTTTAAGCATGAAAAAGAGAATATTATAAGTAGTCTATGCATGTATAGGCTGATGTAGAAGGGTGTAGCTGTTAGACTGTCATTAGTATTCCATTTACTTGTTTTATTGTTTTTGAACAACCATCGTATTTTAGTGGGCTTCCTTCAGAGTTTTGGAATAATTTCTTGACTGTAAAACTACCACTCCTCTCTTTCTGGCACATTCATTGCATCCATCAGGTATTTTCAAAGAATTTTAAATTGTTAGAAAAAGAGACAGTCATTTGCATATTGTAGCTCAGCATTGTATTTTTCTTTTCAAATTTTGCCTTGGCAATTACTGATTTTTACAGAACTTGAGGCAATTATTTAAGGATTGTTTTCTGTTTCGAGTTGGCTGACTTCTTACACAGCTTGTTCATCTAGCTGTAGAAATTCCACCAAACCTAAGCAGTCTCCTGCTTTCACAGGCTGCCAGTCCTGTTACTCTTGTTAGAAATACAAACAATATTTATTGTTTATACATGGCTCGCTTCTCTCTGGGATCATAGCATGGATGAAATCACTAGGGAGAGTCTCTCAGAGGAAAAGGTGCTTGCTGTGTAGTAGAAAACAATATGCTTCTTTCAGATTAAGGAAGCAGATAGGAAGCAAATTAGAGAAAATCTTCCAGATAGGAAGCAAATTAGAGAAAATCAGGAACAACTGTATTGAACATCTTTTTCTCTGATTACTTATAATATTTGTTCTTTGTGTGGATTTGCCTCCATAACAGCCAGTGCCTTAAGTGTTGATACCTACTATACTCCATTGCATTATTCAGAGTAAACATTGGAGATGAATGTCACTTAGCATCCATTTAGGAGCTGGGAGACATTATTGCAGTTGCTTCAGAGTGCGCAACAGACATGTGGATGCCTTTGGGATCCCTCTCAGCTGTGTGGAGCTTGTTGTGAGCTGAGCCAGGCCTCTAGGAGAAGAAAAATGAAGGCACAGACACTGGGAGCGCCGTCCTTTGACCCTTTGTAGACTTTCCAGGGCATCTTTCTGGTATGTCCTGGGCTTGATCATTCTGTAACTGCTGCTCTTGACTTCCCATCCTTCTGTCACTGCCACAGTCTGTATCCTGGGAAACTTCCCTCCTTTGTACCTTTCTCCTTTTTCTTTCTCCATTCTTCCCTCAGCGCTACTTTGTTGCCTCACCCTCCAAAAACTTAACTGTATTACTCTTTTAGATAAACCCTTAAGAACATAGTGTGTATGCTTATAGCTTCTACATACTAGTTACAGGGCCTGTTCTTTGGTTTTAGCCTTCTGTTATGTTATGGTTTTATTCAAAACTCTTCATCAGAGATTTGTAGGAGTGGATTCTTTTCCCATTCCCTGTTTTACTGCATGGATAGAGTGATTATGATCCCTGTTCAGAGCCAAGGTTTGAACTTAAAGTTTTAGAAAGGGTGAATGGTGCAGGTAGTTTCTCCTTCTGTAAATCTGAAAAGCATTTGGCCTAGTTCGAGAATCACCTGGCTAATAAAAATGAGTGAAAAATTCTGAAGTGTAATAAGGTGCCCATTGCCTTATTTTGTTGTCTAGTGTCTTTTACAGTCCTTTTATGTTGGTGATAACCTCACTACCTGTGGAAGATGTTTGATTTTTTTCATCTTGGAAATAACCATGCTAACCATCCCCAGAAGAGAGTTCCAGCTTAACTGAAATTGTCAGCAAAGCGCAAATAATGAATGCTCCTCTCTTCAACTGTTTGGTTGTTTTAGCTCCCCACTTCTGCTGGAACCTATTGTCCCAACTTCTACCAACCATTTGGTAGTGGGAAAGCATGTCGATATCTCTAAAATTTCATGTCAGCTTAGGCATATCTAAGATAGTTTTAAGCTAGCTTTCTAAGTGCCAGTTGCAGTCTAGATACAGTAACATGAAGCTCAGAGTAGGCTGGTTGGATATTTATCTCAGATATTTTCTTGTGCTGAATCCTGTGCTACATGACTAGGCTGCTGATTTTGGGTAGATTCCCACTGCACTTGCAATATTTTATTGCAGTGTAGAATTACTCTCCATTAGCTTGTTGTGTTTACATAAAAGTCTGTACCTTTAGTTTTAGGTGTGGCAGTCTCAGAAAAGCACGTCACAAAACTTCTTCCTAGGTTTTTCTTAAGCTACTCCTATCCTAATTTAGTTTCAACTCTTAAGAGTTTTCTATAGTGATACGCCCATCCCATGAGAACTGTAAACTCGGAACTCAGGTAATCAGCAAGCTTTGAAAGTAACTGCTGCTACTGTCCTGCTGCTTCTATATCTACCACCTTTGTTGATGATCATATGCAACTGGAAAAGTTGTGGATGTTGTCTGAGGCTGACAGGGTTCTTATTCAAGTGAAACGAAATTTACTGATCTTTCAAGGATGACCTGTTACCAATGATAAATTAAGATATGATAATTTCCAATTTTCACCATCTCTTGATAAAACTTATTTTTGTAGAGCTCTCCTATTCAAGGTGATGTGTTAGAAGTAGCTATCTTTTTGAAATACTTCTATTTCTTGAGCTGCTATTTTCTCTTTGAACTGTTCAACTTGATATTAGCTTGTCTTATTGGCTGATAATTTCCTGGTAGTTTATCCTTTCTGAAATCTATGCTTACAACATACTTGACGATAAATGTGGTGTGATGATAAATGCAGTGTAAATAATTTGTGGCTTTCTGAGGAAACATGGCAAATGATTTTTTTTTCAGGAAATAATTGTACAGCTAAAGAAAACATCATAATTCATAATCCATTTTTGGGGGGTGGGTGGGACTGAATGCATGAGTGATCATGTGTAGACTTCTCGTTTTGTAGAGATGAAAGAGATCTCTTTTATATGAATATTCCTAAACTTTTGGTCTGCCTGAAGTAGCAATGGAGTTGAATCACTGTTTTTCTTTTAGCAAAAGTCAAGGGGGAATTTGGTCTTTGCAAATGAAAACTATTTCCATTTACTGCTTATAATATTCTCATGTTGTCTTCATAACTTTTATTTGCAAGATTTCATTTAAACATAATAGGACTCAGTCCCCCTCTAAGAACCAAGGCCTCATCTCCTGTGTAATATAAACACAAATTTCTTCTATACTAGCTTCTGCAAAAGAGATACTAGGCAATATATTGCCTATTATAGACAGCTATTTCTGGATTTAAAGCAGAGCAGTTGGGGGAGGTAAGTCCCACAGATGTAAGATGCTTTCTAAGGTTAGACTGCTGTTGAATCATTCCACCTTTTGGAATATTCTTTCCTAAAGTATGAAAGTGTTAAGCATTTATAAAAGATAACTAAGTGGGCTTTAAAGATTCTCCTTAAGAATCTTTGTAACTTGTAAATGCGTAGTATCCCCTTTGCACTGATCTTGGCTTAGAGGCTTATCTAGCACGTACATCTCTTATGTGAGCTATGAAAAGTGGTATATGTGTAGAAGAAGATGAGTCTTCCTAGACTATTACAGACGAGCTTAATTGAAGAAAGAGTGCAGGCTTCACATTTTCTCTCAAACTAAGCAGTGTGACGAGGGATGGTTATTCGTTAATCTGTAGCCAATTTGGTAAGTAATACTGTAATGATCCAGCAGTTTGCAATACAATTATGTCCCTTTTTTGCTTTGCCTGAATAACCATTAGGCCTATTATTATTTTGGTAGTGTCTTCTATACTACTAGTTTATCCATGAGAAAAAACATAAAGCATGATGTAGTGTAGACGTTTCAATTTACCACTTATATTTACTACTGTAAAACACCATTTGAGAATTATGTATGCATTTACTGTATTTGCTTTGAAATGAGAAGTGGATTCTAATCAGTGTCTCTTGCACAAAGAGTAGTGTTGAAGGTATGTATCGACTATCCTGAAAGAGAATACATCACCCATGTCTCCAAGGTAGAAAAGTTATACAAATAAAGGGAATAGGCAGTGAAGCTCAGGCTGTCAGATGGTAAGTTATTAGAGAGAGAGTGAAGAAATGAACAACAGAAGCCATAGGGACCCTCTTACATGGAAGGTTTGTAACTCCTGAGAGATGAATGTTGACCAAAGAGATAATTTTCTGTTGTGTTGATGGGAGCCTTTTAGAATAATCCATGGATGTCTTGATGAGAATAAAAAGACTTCCTACCTGTTTCCCTTTTAATTTTTTAAAACTGATTTATTTTATCTTTCCCTGAATGACTGCTTTATGGCAATAGACAGTATTATGCTGAATATCTTTAAGTAAAAAATAGGCTTTGTTGTCACAGAAGTGGATAATAAAGATGTACAATGGAGCTGTATTCAGCTAAATAGGTCAAATATTTCTTAGAAATTACTGTTGTTTTTTTTTAAATCTGATACTATTTATGACAGCCATATAATGAAGGTGTGCAAAAAGCTATTTTTAGGGAGTAAAATGTTCATTTTTTGGAGGGACCAGAGGATCAAGAGAACATGTGACTGCAGTTCTTAGTGTTTATGATGCAGGGGCTGGACTCTGTCCTGTCTGATCTCCTAGTGGTGTGATGTTTTCACTTCTGTTTGTTAGAGTTCTTCAAGAGAGAGATATCTGAACCAAAGCTATTATCTCAACCCCATTAGAGGTTTTGGAATGGAAAATGTGTTTAAAATATGTCTCTGAATTTTGCAAGTAAAGTCTAAAAATATTCTGGAAAAAAAGTTATTAAGAGTCAGTTGATCTTGGTGTGATCCATGCCAGAGAGATCTTGGGCACAGGGGTATTTAGTGCCTTGGGAAGGCAAGGCTGCCGAGCTTGACGTTGGGGTGAGCGGTACAGCTTCAAGTATGGAATTGCAATGCTATGTTGCACTCTGTCCTCAACTCCACCTTGAGGCATTTCTCAGAGAACTCTGGAGCAATTCCAAAAGATACTGCCAGAAACTGTTCCAGAAGATACCCCTAGCATGGACATGCTTGCTCCTAGCATTACACCCTCACTAGAAGGTTCTGGGAAAGACATAAATGCTGAAAAACTGAGAAACATAGCAGGGAGGTAAAGCACCTCCTTGAATAATTAATTGAATTAAACTTGTAAAGAGAGCGAGTAAGCAAGTCTTTTCTCCTTTAGGGTAAATGTGATTTTTTTTTTGTGTGTATGTGTGCATATTTAAATGAAATAGCGACTTATTTCTTCTCAGCCTCACCAGTGCTTAGAACAGATCCCTTCCCAAGTACAAGCTGGGAGAGAGACGCGTGGGTGGTCAGTCATCACGGGTCAGCGCAGTAAATGTTTAAGTATAGTATTATTGTATTAGAAGCCCTCCATGGATTTGACACACTCCTGTCTGTGAAACTGTTTTGCAGGCCAGGATCTGGAGTTCCTGGTCTTGTGATTTACCTATTTGCTTGGTCATCTCTGCTTCTTTGCTTTTTGCACAAATCTTTTCCCAAATGATACTCCTACATACAAAGTGGAAACAAAACAATACAACACTGCTTATTTTGTAACCTTAAACTCTGTACTGGTGTCCTCTGGGTGTGGTGCATCTTGTTGCCTACCCTAGCACTTTGAATCACTAGGAACTTGGGAAACAGGGAATTCACAGAGATGCCAGTGGATCTGGAAAGGAGTGGCATCCTCTTCGGGGAGCCTTGCCTTCCTTCCTTGAAACTCTTTCTGGTATATCTAAGGGCAAACAGATTAACCACCACAGTTTAGGTATTTGTGTTGCTGAGGTGAATTTGTGATGATGTAGCAGAATGAACAAATTAATCAGGTTTCTTGGTTTATGTACTTAGTTGTGTATTTTAAGTAAGAGCCTTTACCTCATTGCAATTTCCTTTGCAGTTACCTCACTATTCCCTATCCTGTATTTCCTGTCATCTAATTATCATAGAACCTGTGGTACTTATGTTACTGAAAGATAACTGAAATCTCACTGCTGTCCTTAATGACTCTCTGGATCTATTTAGGCAGGCATATAATAGTTTTATTTACAGATATGACTGTATGTATTTTAGTGATGAAAATTCTCACTTCAGTGTTGGAACTTCCTGTAACTTGCCTGCATCTGAGCTCTCTTAAACACACTTAGGTGGTGTTACCACTCCACTGAACCACTGATACCATCAACATGAAGGTTTTGACAAAAATGTGAAAACATGCACATGCCATGCATTACCTGTAAATGTCATGCTACATTTAATATGTCCCTCATGGTATGGCAGTAACAATTATGTAGCTTAACTGAAAGTAATCTTAATATTTTGTGGTATCATTGTGCCTTTAACTAGGAGAAAACAGAATTTGGTTTACATTTTATCATGAAGCTGGGCCAGCAAGCACTTTTTAACACTCATCCTATCTGCAGGTGCAGACTAGTGTCCAGGTAGCTTTGTTTATATCATTAGCAACAGTACACTATTAAGACTTCAGGGAATGCTGGCTATCATTTTTCTTGTATTTTTATCATTTTAATATAGTGCAATTTGAGCATAGATCTAATCTCGCTGTTTCTGCAGAGCTCTTTTTGTTCCTATATATTGGTAACACTACCTCCTCAATCATGCCCTTCTATTAACTTCCATTTTCCTCCCTTCCCTCTTTGAATTAGATTGTCCCCCCGATAAGCTGCAAATGGCAGGGTTGTTATGAGACCTTGGCTGAATGAAAACACACATTTTTGCCTCCATCAAAAAAGCGGAAAAGAGGGGAATGATTTACTCTCTTACTTAAGTTTAATCTTTTCTTTCTTGTTTTCCTTTAAGTCATTTGCTACTTTCTAAGCCTGCTATCTCTGTCAACAGAGTTTGGGAGTTAACCTTCAAGAGCTCCAGTACACTAGTTCCTTCAAGATGCAGGTTTAAGGACACCCTAAAGCTCAGGGGTGAGGTGCTAATTTAACAAACAGGCTATATTTATTGGCAGTTGTGTGGTAAGGCATTAACTTGCTCCTGTGATGTTGATAGAGGAAATTTTTCTCACTGGGAGACAGCAACAGTAGGAGTGGACTAGAAGAAACAGCAGCAAGAAACAACCCAAAAGCTACAAAGCTGCTTCCCCGTCAATAGAACTCCAAGCGTTGCAGTTCTGGTTATTTTTGGTTAAACATTCTTTCGTTCAAAAACTCCATCTTTTTGACAGGGAGTAATTCATGGAAATATCTTAGTGCCTTAAAGTGAAACTTGGATCTCTGTTTCCATGTAGCTGCTTTTGAGTGAATGTTTTTCAAGTCATAACTGAATTATACCTCTAAAATGTATTTTCTAAAAATGGGAAGAGGGGAAAGCAGGAATGAAGGAAGTGGGTTGGAATAGGAGCCAACACAGAGTTTGACCTAGGGATTACAAGGGCAGCTTTGGGTGTCCTCCTGCATATTCTTGAATGAGATTGTGTTTGGGATTGGGATTATGTGGCTGCTGTAGCTTTATCCCTTGGGACTGCCTTGCTACTGCCTGGAGCAAGGACACTGTCCTGCCAGTGCTCCACCTCCGTGCCATGTGTGAGTTTGCACCCTGAATGGTGTTACCTCAACAGCTGCTTTACTCCACCACTGCACAACAGCCCCTAGAGCGGGGTGAGACTCAAAGGGCTGTGTGTGATGATGTACAGAGGTGTTCCCAAATAAATAGCAGCCAGGTAGGGAGGTGCTGACAGGGGTTAGGTTCCTCTGCGCATGGGGGAGAAGGAAAAGAAGGCATCACTCATGGGGCTGCAGCCTGGGGAGGAGTGATGGCAGCAGTGCTGGAAGCAGAGCTTGCTCAAGATGATTTTTAATAGCTAGTGTTACCAAACAAAAACTGAACAACCTCTATCCCACTCATGTTATTTGGCTAGCATGAGATGTAGTGGGATTTCTGTTTTTTGTTTTTTCCCCCTCATTTTCACTTCCATTTAGGGTTTTATGGCTTCAGTACTGTAAATGATGTGAGAGTTGATTGCTCAGTTATCTGCAGCTATTACTGTTCTTTAAAATGCTGATCCTCTGTGGAGTAGCATACCCTCTTTGCACCCAGGAGTTCATGTAGCTTGTCCAGGATTCCTGGCAGGCCTCTCCTGCCTGAGGTAGTCTGTTTTAGTCATTTCATATTCACCCAGCAATAACCTCATCTTAAACTGTGCTACCTGGTTTTCTCAGACTGAGATTGTAAAGTGGTCCTGTGCTGTGATACTGTATCTATTTGCCAAACCCCATCTTAAATTATCTTTATTTACAAGCCAGTTTGTTTTCCAGTGCTGCAAACCTAAGATGACAGTGAAAAATCAGGATTTTTTTTTTCCATTAATGATGTCCTCCCTGCTAGCAGAGAATTTGGGAGATGTCCCATATATCATCTGCAGCAGGAACATTCAGGTGGGTTCATGAACGCACACTTTTGCCTTGTCAGTCTATCATTCTCTTTCAAAGAGTGATGGGGCTTTGTGGTGAATAAGCATATGGCATTTATATGTAGTTGCCTTTGAATGTAAAGCATGGAAGCAATTCCTGGAATAAAACAGAAGTGTAGGAGGAGGAAGAGAGGAAAGTCAAACCCTGACACAGTGGAGTGCATTGATTTGGAAAGGAGCCAGTCAGTATGTAAACAGAGGCAGAGGCAAAGGCAAGCAGTGGAACAAAAATGGATGCTCCCTTGAAGTTTTGTGGCCAAACTCTAATTCATGTCAGTGGGAGGTGGATCAGTCTGCTAATCCAGCACAGAAGCCTTGTGATACTTGGTTAGCTTTGGTAACCGGGGAAGTTTTGATTAATTTGATTAATAACTTCTCCCCAATCAGGGGAAAATGGTATATATGTATTTTTCCTTATCTATTTGCCATTTAAGAATGAAAGTTGCTGGAGTTACTTTGGTCTATGTTTCAGCTTGGAGCAGCAGTTTACATAAAATATATGGATAAATGGATGGATAAGGTTCTTAGAAGCGATCACCCCGCAGAGGAACACAGGAGGCTGCTGAATCATCCCTTCCAGGCACACAGATAAGATTCGTAAAATAACATAGGCAGCCCTCTGTGTATACATTCTTGCCTTCCTATAAAAATCTACCCTTTTTTTAATTTCCCCAGTGTTTGCAGGCACGCTGGTATTTTCTGGAGATAAGCCTACACAGCTGCTCAAGAGGAAATTGTTGGTGAAGGTAAAATACATTCTATGGTGAACTTGTCAAAATCTGCTACGTGCTACTTTATCTTAAGAGCTGGAGATAAGCTCTGAAGTTTCTATCCAACTCTGAACTTCTCCAGAGTTGAGTGATTTTCAAAGTTCAGGGACTTTTAGGGGTTTGGTTTGAGCAGTGCTCTGTTGATTCTTTTTTTAACTAAGCTCTTCAAAAGAAGTCCCTCTGGGGAAAAAAAAAAAGAGTCCAGTTGAGAGGCAGGTATAGTGTGAAAAAGTCCTGTCCTGCTGCTTGAATGCTGCCTCTCCTTCAAAATCAGGAGTGCTTTCCCCTTAATGCTTCCTAGAAACCCTTCCTCAGTATTTTGTTTTCTAGGAATTTTCTACATTTTCTAGGACTCCTCCACCGGCCCCCCCCCCAAAAAAATTTTTTTTAGAATTTTGCATTTTGGAAACCCTTCCCCTATTTGTTTTCTAGAAATTGTATGAGCTTTTTAGGACTCAGCCTATAATGCTTTGCAGGATTTTCCCCCCACCCCCAAACACTCCCTTTTTGCTTCACAATTTGTAGGAACCCACCCTTTCTGCTTTCTAGAAATCCCCCCTTTTGCTTTTTAGCACTTCCCCCCTTGATGCTTTCTAGGAATTGTGCATGTTTGCTAGGACTCCTGCCATTTGCTTGTAGGAATTGTCCACATCTCCTAGGTGTCCTCCCTCAATGCTTTCTAGCAGCTGCCCCTGTACTGCTTTCTAGGAGCCTCCCCACCTTTTTGCTTTTAGGAATTGCCCACATTTTCTAGAACTGCCCTCCCTTCCTGCTGCTTTTCAAGACTCCACCTGTTTTATTTTAAGACTTCTCACCCCTTTTGCTTTTTATTAATTTTCCACAATTTCTAAGATGTCACCTTTTTTTGCTTTCTAAGAATCCCTCCGTTTACTTTTGATGAATTGGCTCTTAATGCTTCCTAGGATTTTTCTGCATTTCCTGGGAAAACCTCCCAAATGCTTTCTAGGAATACCCCAGCCTGCTTTCTAGGATTTATCTACTTTTTCTAGGATTTGCATTTCCTAGGAATTCCCCCTTAATGCTTTCTATGAACTGCTGCTCCCCCGCCCTTTAATACTTTCTAGGAATGCCCAATATTTGCTAGGAATCCGCCATCTGTAAATGCTTTCTAGGAGTTTTCCATGTTTCCTAGGAATTCCCCCCCCCCCAATGCTTTCTGGGAATGTCTCCTTAATGCTTCCTAGGAACTTCCTATGTTTTCTAGGAATCCCTTCTTAATGCTTTCTGGGAGTTATCCCCTCCCTTTTGCTTTCTAGGAATCCCCAATGTTTTCTAGGCCCCTCCTTCCCTCCCCCCACTTAATACTTTTTAGGTATTTTCTGGGAGTCTTCCTCCTCATGCTTTTTAGAAGTGCCTTGAAATGCCTCCTAGGAATTTTCCACATTTTCTAGGAATCCCCCCTTTGGGCTTGTATGAACTGTCCATTTTTTTATTTTTTATTCTTTTAGAAGTGCTTCCTTCCCCCCAAAGTCTAGGACTTCTCTGTGTTTCCTTGGAATCCCCTCTTCTGCTTTCTAGGAACTGTTTGCATTTTTTTGACTCCCTCCTCCCCTTTTTGCTTTCTAGGACATTTCCAAATTTTCTGGGAATCCCGCATGAATGCTTTCTGGGACCCTTCCTCTTTTGCTTTCTGGGAATGTGCAATATTTTCTAGGATCCCCTGCCCCCCCCAAGTACTTTCTAGGAATATTCTACATTTTCTAGGAATTGCTGTTTAATTTCCATAATTTCTGGGAAATCTTACCCCCGCCCACCCCCAAGCTTTTTAGGAATCCTCTCCCCTTCTCCTGAAATGCTTTCTAGGAATGCCTTCCACACAAATGCTTCCTGGGTGTTTTCCCATTTTTCCTAGGAATTTACTCCAAATGCTTTCCAGGAAACTCTAAAGTTTTCTAGGACCTCTGCCATGCTTTCTAGGAATCCTACCCACGCAAATGCTTTCTGGGAATTTTCGCTTTTTCTAGGGATCCACCCATTAAGCTATCCAGGTAACATCCCCCTTTTTTTAGGAATTGTTCCTGCCAAAAACTTTCTAGGAGTCTTCCATGTGTTCTAGGGATCCATGCCCTTTTGCTTTCAAGGAATCCACTCTTTAATCTTTCTAGCAACCTTCTTCCCTTTTGCTTTCTGGGAATACTCCCCAAATGCTGTTTAGGAGTCCCTACCCACAGGCTTTCTAGGAATTTTCTGTGCATTATAGGAAAGCTCCCCAAATGCCTTCTAAATATCCTTTTTTTCGCTTCCTACAACACTCCCTCCTTAATGCTTTATAGGACAACCCCAACAAATGTGTCTAGGAATTTTCAACATTTTCTATGAATCCCCACAAAAGCTTTCAGGGCAATTTTTACATTTTCTAGGATTTTCCCCCTCTTACTTCACTGTAGGAATTTTCCACACTTCCAATGGAATGTTTTAATACTGATTTGTAGGAAATGTTGGGGTGCTGCTCTCTAGCAATTTTCCCATCTGCTTTACAGGAATTTCCACTACTACTTTTATAGGAATCCCCTCCACTTTCATTTTTTAGGAATCCCCTTGGTTGTTTTCTGGGTATTCCCCCATACTTTACCTTGGGCTTTTCCCAATAGCCTTCTAGGAAATTCCCCAATAATGCTTTTCTAGAGTCCCCCTAATGCTGCTATTTTTGAGTCCCCCAGTATTGCTTTCTAGGAACCCATCCTCCTGCTTATTATGAATCCCAGACATTCCATGTTTTCCAGGATAGCCTGATTTCCATTACAGGAATCTCCCCTTAATGGTTTCTAGGAACTACTCCTTTTGCATTTCAGAAGTCCCCTCTGCCTTATTTTTTTGAGGAATCCCCCCTTTTGCTTTATGAGAATTTTCCACATTTTCTAGGACTCCTTGTCCCATGTGCTTTCTAAAAATCTTTCACTTTTCTTAGGATCCCCCCCCCAAATGTGCTTTCTAGGAAACCCTCCCAAATGATTTCTAGGAATCCCTCCAATATTGCTTTCCCTTTGTTGGTCCCTGCACCCCAGTATTCCCCCTCTTGTTTTCTGGAACTTATACCTATAGATTTTATATCCCTATAGCTTTCTTGTAATACCTAGATTCTACTTTAATCTTTCTAAGAATTACCCCTTAAAGCTTTATCTGAACAATTCTCCCTCCCCAAATCTTTGATAGGAATCGCGCCCCCCCCCCCAGCCTTTTTCTAGGAGTTTTCCACATTTTACAGGAATCCCCTCCAAATCTTTTCTAGGAATCTCCTCTTAATGCTTTCTAGGAATTTTCCACATTTGTCAGGAATCCCCCTTTTTTCTTTTCCAAGAATCCACCCTGAATGCCTTTCAGGAATGGCCCCTTAATACTTTGTATGAAATTTGAACATTTTCTAGGAGTCTCCCCTCTTGTTTTCTGGGAATCCCTGCTTCATGCTTTTTAGGAATGCTCTTTTGCATTCTAGAGTTTTCCAAATTTTCTAGCAATCCCCTCTTAATGCTCTTTAGGAATCCCCTGCTTTAAGTTTTTCTAGGAATCTCCACTTCCCCCCCCCCATGGGAATTCCCCCTCCCCCCCAAGCTTTCTAGGAAGCCCCTCCCTTAATGCTTTCTATGAACTTCCCTCCCCCAAAGCTTTCTAGGAATTTTCCATGCATTCCAGGAATCTCCCTTTTTGCTTTTAGTAGCTCCCCTTTAATGCTTTCTAGGAATCTCACATTAATGCTTTATAGAAATTGTTATTTTTTTCTAGGATTCTCCCATTTTACTTTCTAGGAATGTCCCCCAAATAGTTTCTGGGACTGTCCCACTAAATTCATTCTAGGAATCTCCCCTTTTCCTTTCTAGGAATATCTCCTTAATGCTTTGTAGGAATTTTACGTGTTTTCTAGGAATCTCCCCCCTTTTGCTTTCTCAGAGTGCCCCTGAATGTGTTTCAGGAATCTCTGTTTTGTTTTCTAGGAATCCCGCTTATGATGCTATGTAGGAGTCCTCTCCTGATGTTTTCTAGGAACCTTTCTTGTACTTTCTAGGGGTTTCTTCTTAAGGCTATCTAAGAGTGGCCCTTGAATATCTTTGATGAATCCTCCCCCCTGTTTTGCTTTTTAGTATTTCTTTGTAGGAAATCTGAACATTTTCGAGGAGTCTCCCATTTTGCTTCTTAGAAATCCCTTCCTAATGCACTCTAGGAACCTGTCCCCCCTTTTGCTTTCTGAAAAATCCCCTTTTAATGTTTTCTAGGAATAGTCCCTTTTTCATTCTAGGAATTTTCCACATTTTCTAGCAATCCCCCTGTAACATTTTCTAGGAATCTACCCTTTTCCTTTCTGGGCATATCCCACTTAAAGTTTTCTAGGAATTTCCCCTCAGTGCTTTCAGGAAATTTGTCATTTTCTAGAAATCTCCAACTTTTGCTTTCAGTAACTCTCTTAATGCTTTTTAGGAATTGCTACAAAATGTTTTCTAGGAATCCACCCTTAATGCTTTAAGCCAATTTTCTGCATTTTCTAGGAATCCTGTCCTAATACTCTTTTTTTTTGGGGGGGGGGGGGATTCCCTCTTTTTCTTCCTAAGATTTTCTAATTAATGCTTTCTAGGAATTCCCCCTCTAATACTTTCGAGGAAATTTCCACATGTTCTAGGAAGCCCCCCTTAATGCTTTCTCAGAATTTTCAATGCTATCCAGGAATTGCTCCAAAATGCTGTCTAAGCTTCATGCCTAAAAGCTTTCTAGGAGTGCCCCTGAATGTTTTCCATGATTCCCGCCTTTTTCTTTCTTGGAATCCTCCCTTAATGCATTGTGGGAATTTTCTGTGTTATCTACAAGTCCCTCCCATAATGCTTTCTAGGAATTTTTTGCATTTGCTAGGGATCCCCCCTTTTTCTTCCTAGGAGTTCCTGATTAATGCTCTCTAGGAATCCTCCCTCTAATGCTTTCTAGGAATTTTTTCCATGTTCTAGGAAGACCCCCCTTAATGCTTTTTAGGAAGCCCTCCCTCAGTACTTTTTGGGAAGCCCCTGCCTGAATTCTACTTTAAGAATCCACTCTTTATGCTTTTAAAACATAGTGCACACACTCTGGTCTCTCCAGTTGCTGATACTTAGACCTACAATCCCTGTTATTTGCAGTTACTCCAGTTACTGGCATCTAGATCTGAGGAGCCGGTTATCTGTGGCCCCTTCTCTGGCTGCTGGCCCTTAGACCTTGCAGCACTCACACATAGGATAGAGAGTGAGATTACTCAGAAAAAAATAGTCAAGAAAAGAATTTCATAAGAAGACAGGACAGACTGTGGTGATCAGGCATAGGGCCCAGTCAGACAAGCATACCAACCAGCAGCCTGCTTACACGTGACTGGCCCCTTTTATACCCTTCTGCTCCATTTTCCCACTTTTGTTCTTCCCCATCCGCCCAGATCCTTTCCTTTCCCTGCCTTGGGCCCTTTCCCTGTACATCCCGTAGTAACTTTTACATAATGCCCAAAACCCCTTCTGATAGCCTGTAAGCTTTTCACTCCTTATGAGTTACAGATTTCAGGCTGACCCTCTTCAAGGCTATACCTGAGTAGTTCCTTTAATGGCCCATCAGTCAATGATCAAAGAGTTCTGGTCTTCACTATCTTCTCTGTTATCCCTACTTGATACTGCTTGTGTGTGTGTTTAATTTCTTACTTTCCTTGTTACTTGTTATTTCTTTTGTACTGAATATTCTTTAATCAAACAGCTTAATGAACCAGATGCTCTCACATCCCACATACCATCACAGCCTCCTTTGCTTTCTGGGAAGACCCCCTCTGCTTTTGAGGAAATTCCCCCCTGCCCTTACTTTCCAGGAGTGCCATTCTTTTGCTTTCTAGGAATGCCTCCCCTCTGCTCTCTAGGAAATCCCCATGTGTTTTCTAGGTATTCCTCTGCTTGTTATGAATTCCTTGCTGTTGCAGCCTGGGACATTTTACTTTTGCTTCTTGGAAATCCCCTTCCGCCTTGTAGGAATTCCCTACCTGCTTTCCAGAATTTTTTGTTGGTCTTTTTAACAATTTAGTATTTGCTTACTCGGAGTTCATTACCTGCTTTCTAGGACATCGCTGTTTGCTTTCTAGGAATTCCCTGCTTGCTTTCCAGATTTCCACTTCTGCTTTCTAGGAATTCTCTACTTGCTTTCCAGGAATTGCCTGTCAGCTTCCCAGGAATGCCACCTCTGCTTTCTAGGAATGTCTGATTTTTCTCTTCAGAAATTCCACAGCTTCTTTTTATGAATGCCCTGTTTGCTTTCCAGGAATTCCCCATGTGCTTTTAAGGAATTCCTAGTTTGCTCTCTAGGAACTGTAGAGTGCTTTGTAGAATTTTGCCATTGGTTCCCTGTAATTTTCTGCTCTGCTTTGTAGGAATTCCTTATTTGTTTTCTGTGAATTTTTTCATGTTGTTTCTAGGAAGTCCCTATCTGTTTTCATGGAAATTCTCTTTTTCTTTCTAAGGAGGCCCCATTTTCTTTCTAGTACAGTCCTTTTTTCTTTCTAGGTTTTCCCCATTTGATTTCCAGAAAATTTCCAAGTGTTTTCTAGGAATTTCCAAATCTGGAACATTTCTAGGAATTTTCCAGCACTTTCTAGGATTTTCCCCTAGGCTTTCTAAAAATTGAACCACTTTAGAAATTCTCTAGTGTTTTCTGTATCTATATTTACCTCATAAAGAGATAGAAAAACCTCAGTGAGTGAGGGATGACTTTTCTTTCTGTATATACAATATATGCTGTCTTCTTATTGAATGTAAAGTACCCATGTGTATTCTGTTTCTGGCAGGAAAGCCCCGTGCAAGGTGAGGAGAGACTTTTCTGTCTGTATAGCGAGTGTATGCTCTCTGTATATATTCCACATATGTGTAGAAAAACTTTGAGTTGAGGTGAGTGGAGTCTTTTCTGTACGTGGATACAGTGTAAACAGCCTGTAGATACCCAACATACATACCCCATATATTTATGGTATGTGGCATTTGTTATTGCTGCATGAATGTTGCTATAACTTTGTTATTCTACTACCAGACCAAGATGAGGCAGTCTTGACATCATGTTAGGCAGTATTAGTCTGGATGGTCACCTCTTCTCCCCAGAAGCCTCATCCAAGGCCTGCAGAAACTTGTGGAAATCTTAGACAAAATCTTGCTGTAGACCAGATTTTTAATGCTCCACAATGCATTTGCTGTAAGTTCTGGCCTGGTGGTTGTCTGGGTTCACTTATTGCAGCCTGGCTGATCTTTTATGCAGTTTATTTCTGAAATGGTAGAACATCTTTAAGTTAGAGAAGCAATCTTAAATGTCCATAGTGAGACAACTTGTTTTAAACTTTCAAGTTCCACAGCCATTTGTAATCAAATTGTTCCTTTAATCCTAAATATGGTAAGCACTTAGGTCCTGAAGTGTGCTTCTTTTGGCTGTTTGTCACACGCTAAAAACAAATGAACCCTGGAGACCTTTATATGCTGTTATTGTGAAGCTGTTGGCATGACTTCCAACAAATGCAATGGCAGCCTGCCAGTAAAAAGCTAGAGAACATCACAGGACTGATGGCTAAACTCTCCAAGACATAGGAGAGGGTTGGCTGTCACTGCTGTCAAAGACAAATTATCTTCCATGACATGTCCAGTAAAAATGTCATACCTGGAAATATTTTTTATTTCTCCTTTTTTTCTTGTTTTTTAATAACTCCCTGGCTGTTCTGACTTTGTATGTGCTTTATACTACCCTATATCCCTAGCTGGCTAAAATATCTGTGTTTCTATGGTGAACAAGATGCCCTTTCCCTATAGCTTTCTCAGTTTCATTTCATTTTATTAAATAAGATTTTTTTGTGTGTTTGTGGGAGATCAGTCCTGTTTCTTTTTGTGATAAAGCATGAGATTGCTTCAGTTTCTTCACCACAAATATAATCTTTATTATGTTTTTTAAGCATTTCATCTGATCCACCTGAAAAAGGTAATTCAGTACTTCATTTTTTTTCTTAGCTGTGAATGGCACTTTATTTCTTTGCTTAAAAAATCAGCTGCTTTGATATGTAATGCACAAAGTATGACATGCAGAAGCCTCTTTTTACCTGACAAGTAGACAGTGGAACTGGGCTTACAGCATGTATTTGAAAACTCAAATAGGCCCAGAGCTCATTCAAAGCTTTGTGAGGCATGAATATTAGTAAGAGATTTTGGCTTTAAATTTGAATTCTAAACTCTTGGGCATGACATATTACTGAAGGAAGTTCACGAAAGCTTTTCTAAAGGAGGTATTTTCTCAAACATGATAGAAAAACACAAAATGTTGTTCTCTCTGCACATTGAGTAATGGTCTACCCAACTGGATAATCATGTCATATTACTTAGTTTCTCTCTCTAGCTGAACTGATTATGATGTTTATGAAAATAACTCTTAACAGAAGTGTCTTCCTACTCTGTGGCTTAATAATAAAGTCAAAAAAAAAAAAAAAAGCACCGAGCTTTGTTAGGGACCAGCTACATTTCCAGTCTGTTAGGCTGTTTATGTTCATGCAGGGGTTCTTGTCTAGGTGTCCTGGAATCTCCCTGACTACTTCTGGGAGGTCCTTTAAAGGAAAGCAAGCCTACCGAGCTTAAACTTTTCTTGTGAGAGGTCGACATCTCTTTTCTCAAGAGGAAACAGCATGACTTAAAACAAACATGGCTGTGTGTACTTTGCCTCACCGTGAATCACATATCGTGCTTTCACTTTGTAATGTCTCTCCAGCTAAATATGATGTCTGATTCATTTGGCTTTTTCCTTTGATTTCTACTCTGAACCCTGCTATCTTGCATACCTTGTGATGCTGGATCCTGCTAATTAGCAGTGCATTTGGTCTCAGGCTGTCTCTGCAGTCATCTTGGATGTCTTGCCCCAGCCTGTTGTTCTTGCTTCATCCCAACAGCATTGTTGTCCCTCAGATAGGCAGGGCAGATGGTCTCCTTGATGGATTAAGTCTTTTTACTCTGTTTACTCTTTCTGCCTTACTTCTCCAGTACCTCAATAATTACATTCACATCATTTCTGACAAATTTATTTTGAGCAGTTGTTAGGGCTGAGAAGGTTTTTATATATCTTTAGATAGTGTGTATGTTTCTGTTCCCTCCTCTGCCACCCCCGTTCTTCAGCCTTGCACACCCCTTCCCTCGCATTGACAAATCAGGCAAGCTGCCAGTGGGAATAAGGAATGCAGCTCTGATGCCTGGGCTTTCCACTCCTGAGCACCAGCCTGGCTGAATCTGGTGACAATGTCACGTTAATGAACTGGTGACAGAAAAGGGAGGAGAGCAATGTCAGTCAGTGTGACAGTTGGTCTTGATATAGGAGAAAAGGAGCAAATTTTTATCAGTGGCACAGGAGTATGGGAAACTAGCTGGTTCAATAACATAGTAGCACCTATTTCGTGTGTATTGAGAGATTGAGGAGAGGTGGTGGCAGGAGATCTTGGGTTCTGAAGAGACCTACTGCTCATACAAGTGAAATCTGCTGTTTTAGGCATAAACAGTGTGAAAAGATAGGAGATGCTATGTCTGTCAAAGTGGACAGGAATTCAAAAAATCCTCAGATCTCTTGCGTTTCAGCGGAAGTTAGTTGTGTGCCTCAGAGAAAGAGGTAGTGCCAGTCCCATGATGTGTCATTCTCTCCCCCCACCCCCAAATTAGTTTCAAGAAAACAACCAAGCTGAGGAAACAGCCTACCTGTCATTTAATTGTCTTGGAGACAAGAACCACAGTTTTTAAAAGCTACTAAAGTGACACTTCTGAGAAACGACCATGATTTTTCAGTCATTCGGTAGCTTTCATTCAGTATGTAATGTAAGTATGTAATGATTTATAAAGGGTAACTTGGAGAACAAGCAAAGCGTGTATGTGCACTGCAGAACAGGAGATTTGGAGTTGTGTGGTAGGTGAAGAATCGAGTCTCAAAGATACTTCACCATGATAGACTCACCATGATTTTAACTGGGTATCCTTCATGCCAAAAATAGGATGAATTCTGTATTACTTTTACAAGCATCTCAGTCTCCAGTCTGACTTGAGCCTTATCAAGAGCATCTTTTGCTGGTGGTAGAGTTATGAATCAATTACTTGTTGACAAATAGCTTAGGGCTATGAAATCTCCTTTCTTTAATGTAACTGCCTCTCCCATGCAAGGGTCTGCAAGTCTGTCAGACTGATGTCAGTCAAGGTGAGAACGTGATTCTGACTGTAGCAGCAGAACTTGTTAGTATAGGCCTAGCATCACTGCTTAGTACTCATGGCATTGAACATTTTTAGGATGCATTCATTTTAGTAGGATTTATGAAATTTAAGCAGCATTGTAAATGAGATTTTCAATGACAAATTCCTTGAAGTAACTCCATAGGAAAGTGTAGTATCTTCTGTTTTCCTCTTCTGATGAACAATTAGCCAAAAAATGGTATGTTGTCTTGCAGCAGAGCAGGAGGTGTGCACAAATTGTTCACAGGCCCTGAAGCCAGAATGGGAGAGGCTTAGGATTTGATATTAAGTCCAATACCAGAATATGCAATCTAATCCAAATCCATAGGTTTTCAAAACCTGAACCTCATATTGCAAAGTCATAACAAATTGTGTTTTCCCCATTGCTTTTTGGCCTTTCAAAGCTGGAAACATTTAGCTTGTAATCACAGAATGCCAATCAGAAAGGTCAAGGTAACTTTTGTTTGTGGTTTACCTGATGCAATTTTTGTTGTGTTGACATCATGCACTGACCACATTGTCTGCTGAAGATAAATTTTTTTTGTTCATCCGCCATTGTCAGCTAAGCATTCCCTTATCATTTTTCTCAGCTATTTGTTTGGTTATTTTTAAATTATTCAGGCCTGAGTTTGTTGAATCTTTCAGGTCATTGCTACCAAAAGAGATAAGAAAGTTTATTAAGTGTGCACATAAAATGGTGTTGGGGAAAAAATAGATGGAGAGTGTTTGTGTAGCTTATCTTTATTCATGAAGCCCTTGAGGGTGATGGAAAAGGGTACCAGGAATCCATGCAGGCTGTCGACTCATCTGGCCATATTTAACTTTGTTCGTCCTGGTTGCCTCAGCTAATGCACATATGAGGCAGTGCCAAGCCTTGTACTTTGCCTACCTTGCATTATTAATGCTCCCAAAGGGCTTACATTTGTATGCTATTGGCTGAGGTGAGATTGGTACCGCTGTATCTCCACTAAATGCCATATTCATTGCTGTGACATTGTAGTTTTCTGAATGATGTTAGTACTGAGTAGGCACAGCTGCAGCAAAGCAGTATCTAGTATTTTCTAGTGCTGCCAATGGCTGTAATCCAGAAATACAGGCCCCTTTGAATTCTAATATATTAACTGGGGAGCTAGTGACACATGCACAGACAAAAAACCAAATCCAATGATCAATAGTGTGGTTATATTATGTGCTTTAGTATTCAGATCCTGTTTTTTCCTTAAAACTGAAATAAAAAAGCTTTCATGAGTCTCTAGCCTTTTTTTTTTTTTAATTTTTTTTTTAATAGTAAGTTTCTAGGGATCAGTCACTGCACAGGAAAACTTGAAAACATGAATAGGTGCAATGTTAGAACTCAGAGATGAGATAATTCCTCATAATTTTCAAAACCAATCATCTCATGGATTTTGAACTAAATTTCTTTCTTTTTAGAGCTGGTAATATTGTGATTAGATTTATTTTTCTATATTCTTTTGTACAGCTGCTGTGTATTTGTATTTTTGGGATTGCATCCAAACATCATGCCCACTCAAAGCACGGATATCTACCTGCCTGATGAGACCAGTTCTAAACCTGATCTTGGAAAGCTGCACAGCGGCTGAGTGCTGATACTGGTCATGTGTCTGTACATACACAGGAGCTCTCCATGCCCAGTGTTTCCAAAGTGGAATGTAGGCTGTCTGAATCTTATTTTCTTTATTTATTTTTTTTTAATCTGCAGCTTTTGGTCTATTTAAGTCAGGGAAGAGACAACTGATCCTGTGCAAGCTTAACTACCAGACTGCTTTCTTTTTTTTCTGAACATTAAAACACGCATGTTGTATTATTTTGCTGTATAATACTTTGAAATAGATGATAACATCTGACAGGAGGTTTTCATAGCCAGGTTATGCAATGTAGGTAATGTCATACGTAATATGATATTCTTATGATAAATTTGAATAAGTGTATTATGCCTGATTTGCTTCCTCTAAAAGCAGATGAGGCAGTAAGTAGTATAAATCGGCACAATTCTTTCTAATATGGAGAAATTTTTGACTGCCAAAAAATGCTACCTATCCAAGAGGAGTACTGCATTTCGACCCAAAGTATGAGCATGTATATGCAATGGGTTAATATAAGATAAAACCCTGGCCTGCTTGCCTCTCCTGAAAGAGAACTAAAAGAAATCAAATACAGTACCTAATGTCAGTACAGTGCTACAACCTCAGGTTTTGCCAAATCACAAGACTAGCTTTAAAGTCAATATGTTTGTGGGTTTTTTTCTAAGAGCTATCTCATTATTGAGTGGTTATTTTGTAATTTTAACTTTTTCTCTACAGTGCGGCCTAGAAATCTACTTTTTAAAAAGAGAAATTGAGATAAACTGATAATAGACCTCTAAGGAAGACACAAAATATCGTGAAGATTGTAATAAAATTGTGGTAGCTGGCAATGCTGCTATTATTAACTTTTCATGTGCATTCCTTTGGGTTTAAAATATACCAATACTTGTCAAAAACCCAATAGCTTGGGCTATTGTGACTTTGAATTTAACTAGCATTCTTTCCTTCCTCATTGCTGATGCTGTCACTTTGTTAGCTATTGTATTTTGGGAAACTGTTGGCAGGCATACGCACAGGATTATTTCAAACACGTTTTTCTAAACTGCTGAAATATTAGCTCTTCTAGGTACAAGAAGGAAAGCTTTGCTTGTCCTTATTTCATCCCCATCTGTTACTAATGTAAAATGACTGAAAAAAGTCAATTTTTAATTAAAAGTGGAAAAACAACAAGATCAATATGTGTTAAGATGTATTAGGTTTAGGTCACATTTCACCTAGACGTTAGCGTTTCATGCTGAATCCTAAATGGCTGCCATTCTTGAGCAGATCAGCATGTTTTAAGCAGTAATTCCATCCAGTGAGGTTGGGTAATTCAGACAAGAGGTAAGTGATCAACCAGGCAAATAGCAGAGTGTTTTTAATTGCCATGAGAAGTGTTTACAAGACTGCATGGATCAGAGGGCTGTAACAGGAAGCGTTAAAGAAACATGCTCAATAAAACAAACCTATGGTCTTCTCTTACAATATCTGATATTTAAAAAAATAGTAAAATAGGCTGTCTTTCAAACAGGTGCTAGAGAACATGTGGCTGTTGGTCATTGTCTTAGGCTTTTTATAAAATGCATGAGATTTCTCATGTTGCAGGGAGAAGGCTCTGAAAAACATATGACTAACAGCTTTGTGGAGATGATGCAGCTTGTATATGGAAGTGCCAACTATTACATATTAATGGGGTAATTTGTCATTAGATGATTAGTACAGTGCACCCCTGTAGTGACAAACAGAAGTTTGTGATACACCCACTAGCAGATTTTTCATATGGGGGAGACGGGGGGAGAAAAGCAGTGAAACATTGCTGCAAGGGAAAACAGCTACTTGGAATTAACCAGTCATTAAAAAACAAAAAACAAACAAACAAAAAACCTGCTAGAAGAATACGTGCCTGTCTCCTGTTCCAGACTGAGATGCTGCAAAACCTGTGGAAAACAGACTCCCCTTGCATTCCAGGTTCTGCATGTAAGTTAAAACCAGAAGTAGCACTGATTATAGGAAAAATTATAAAGCCCCAAATTACTCTGTATTTGGGTCTGAATGATGCTTGCCAGCAGTGAAATACTTATTTCACACTGAATTAGGTCCTTCATTGTCCTCCTTTGTCAGGCCAGATCTGGACAGCTCTAATGCAGGCCACTGTAATAATTTGGGATAACCTTGATATCTTACTACGCAATTAACATGTTTGAGGCAGGAGGACTGCACTAGATGACCTCCTAATATCCCTTCCTGCCCGCCAAGGTGACAGCCACGTCCTTTAACTCTCCTTGTGTCTACAGTAACTGCAAGTTGGCTCTACAAGGCTGAGAGTTCAGGCTTTAGGGGATCACAGTGCTCTTGCTATTCTGACACCTTTGGTGATGTAAATGATAGATGTAGGAATGATGGTTGCTGCAATCAGTATTCAAAATGTTTGTCTGCAAGTTGAGTGACTCATTAATTACAGGCTATAAAATGCTACTTTGCTTCCCCTGCCCCCTCAATCTAGTTTGCAGGCCTTTAACTCAGCTTTCTCCAGATAATGCATAGATGCAGACAGTGAAAGAATACTTGGTAAAATCACTGTTTCAGCTCTGTCAAGTCATCTCATCCCTGGACTGACCTCTCGTGAGCACAGGTGTTATATAAAACAAAGCAAGGGATGAATTGTCATGGTCAGTTTCTGATGGATGAGGATTATTTGTGCTTCTCCTCTTTCCCTGTGCTTACAAGTGGGATTGCTCTTTCATTTACATGCAACTAAAACTGGGTTCTGACTTGCTGATAATTATCTGTGTTCCATGTTTCCATACAGAATTTTTATTTTGCCAGCTCTGGTTCATGTTGTTATATTAAGAGATGATTGTGGCCAATAGGTAAGGATGGGTGACTCCTATCACATGTATTTGGTCAAGGGCAACACTTCTTCCTTCACGCCTACTAGTTATTGCTTCCTCTGATGCCAAGGAGTCTCTTTCTGTTCTCCAGTGTTGAAGATCCACAAATGAACCCATTCATTTAAAATTCCTTTTTGGACAGACTGTTTTTCCTTCTTCTTCTTCTTTCCATGCCTTTTTTTTGTTCCTGGTATGGATGGACTACTGGACTTTGTTTTGTTGTTTATAGCTTCCCCAACCCTCACACCATCACGTTATTTCTGCTATAAACTTGCTGCAGCTGTTGGGCCTGGTTGCCAAGGCCTAAGACCTGGCAGAACTCAAATCCACTCCACTAGAATGAAATCTAAATTTAGGAAGTGACTAAATGTAGCAGGGAACACAAGCAAGTAACCTTTTTGGGGAGAATGGAAGAAGGCAGCTTCAGAATGATTTTATATTGTGCTATTTTTTGTAATGAGTACCAAAATAGTTGAGAAAAGATAAGTCTTGACTCTGAGTAGTGTCACTACTCAGAAATTGCAAGGTGAGGTCTATCCTCACAAAAGCTTCACCTTATGATGCATACCTACTGTCTAACATGAAAAAAGCTCATAGGGGTATTTCTGCAGTAAACCAAGAAAGTCTCACCAGAGGTGATCTCTGAGGTAAAATATTGCCTTCAAATATTTTTTACATACTCTTAGATGAACAAAAGGTGCTAAAGTCAGCAAGCCTTTATTTATTACCTCTTATGTGCAATTGCATTAGCTGTGCGCAGGAAGAGTTCATGCTGTTAAGTCTACAGATTCAGAGCCTCCATCCCCACAGGGCTGTGCTGCTGCACATTCGATAGATGTAACTCCTTGAGGTGAATATATGTTTTTTTGAATTTCCATCCTATGAGACAAATCAAAGTAAAAACAGCTACAGCTTTACTTGGTCTTACTTTGAACTGAAAAACAAACTATAGCACCATTTACAGTCCCTGCTGCGATTCATTTGGGGTTATCAGACGTATATATTAAGACAATGTGTCATAGAGAGGGAGTACTGCATTTAAGATACAAAAGGGATACAGAAACTTCAATGTACCTAACAAACAGCTGCCTGGTTAACCACTTGTCCACTAATACTCAGCTCAAAGACTCGGTGTGCTTATTTGTGGTTATGTAGAGAGCAGAAGAAGGAGAACATAAAGTCAGGACCATGTTTCATTAAGCATGGGAGAGGGAACCAAGAGATTTTTCTCTTCCTACTTCCACAGCAGGTTTCTTGTGTGACATTATGGTAAGCAATTTGACTTCCTCATGTTTCTGTTTCTCCAAGCGTGACCTGTTGAAGTCGATCCACTGGCACTTGTGGAACTATGGTTAAAGGATAGTATAAAATTTCCAAGGCTAAGAAAAGTACCTGAAAAACTGTTTGAGAGGTACCATGTATAAATAAATAAATAAATAAATTCATGAATTCAGATAAATTCATGCAGCTCATCTGGCAATATTACTTGTAATTGTAGCCTTCAAGAGCAGATTCTCAGAGAAGCTTTCCCAATCTAATTTACTCTCAGATGTGCTGATCCCTCTCATTTGCTAGTAGTACTTTTAAAAAATGGTTAAAACCAAGCAATCTTCTCTCTTTGAAAAAGTCTGTCCCAAGTGAGAAATTCTCTGGTTCTTTAAGGAATAAATCCATATCTTTTCTTTTATATAATTCTTTTATAGAATATTCTTTATGGTTTGTTTTCATACCCCACTTCTACTCACAGAATGATTGAGGTGGGAGGGGACCTCTAGAGATCATCTGGTTTAACCCCCCTGCTCAAGCAGGGTCACCTAGAGCAGGCTGCTCAGGACCATGTCCAGATGGCCTTTGAATAGCTCCAAGAACAGTGACCCCACAACTTCTCTGGGCAACCTGTTCTAGTGCTCGGGCACCCTTACAGTAAAAAGGTTTTTCCTTGGAGTCAGAGGGATCTTCCTGTGTTTCAGTGTGTGCCCATTTCCTCTCCTCCTGTCACTGGCACCACTGAGGAGAGGTGGCCTCATCCTCATTACACCATCCCAATGGATATTTAACCGCATTGCTGAAATGCCCCTTGAGCCTTTTCTTCTCCCAGCTAGACAGTCCCAGCTCTCTCAGCTTTTCTCATATGAGAGATGATCCAGTCCCTTAATCATCTTAGTGGCCCTTCTCTGGACTCGCTCCAGTAGCTCCATGTTTGTCTTGTACTGGGGAGCCCAGCAGTGGACACAGGACTCCAGGTGTGCCCTCACCAGGGCTGAGTAGAGGGGAAGCTCATTGCCTGTGAGTCTCCTGTACATTCAAAGAGGAGATGCATAAGTCTAGTTCTCTTCCATTTATTCAGGTCATTTTAGGGAAAAAGGCTGAGATGCATTAATTTTTTTGTTGTTGAAAATGGTGATATTCTTATGCATCATAAATTTAATAGGGCAGATTTTTTAAACTCTGAATGAACATAGTCCTAGTGTTATCAAGGGAGTTGCAGCAGGAATCTACAGCAGCTGAAATCTGGACTTCTTGTCTTTTATTAACTAGATTGCTGCATCTCTTGACAATGGCTATCAAAAGCTTATTCTTCAGAAAACAAAATGTAGTTTCATTTGTGTGAGTCAGTGAAAACATATGCTGCCTGCATTTCCAAATCCTCAGAAGCATTCAAAACTGCCACCTTTCTGTATGAGAAAGTTGTGCTGATAAATACAACACTCTCAAGCTCCCTTGCCTTGCAGAAGGAACTTGTGATGTCTTACATTGTGCTTTGTTTCTTGTGCACCCAGTATTTCAAGGCTTATCATGTTCTTGTGCTCCAAAATGTACACACAAGAGAGGAATCTATGCCTCTGGTTGTTTTTGAGTGGCAGATAGACCATATTTGACAAATGAGTGAGGTGGAGTCAGGATCGACTGTATGAGAGTATTTTGAGTGGGGAGTACAGCAAAAAATGCCTTAATGGGATTTTATTTTTTTTCCTCCTATACAGAGACAGGACACAGTTTCAGGCTTTTTACTTAGCAAGCAGAGGCCTGAACACTGCTACTAGCATTTGCAGCAGGACCAGAAATGAAGATGTAAAAGATGCAAAAGTGTCATAAGTTCCAATATTAGGCAGGAGGACTAGGATGACATTTATGACTATGAAGTTGAATCCAAGCCAAAGCCCTGTTTCTGAAGTGAGGCAATTAATGCAGCTAGATTTCCCTTTTTGGTTTCCTTTCTTTGAATCCCAGTGTTTGAATGTCAATGTGCAGATTCAGTTTGATAATTTAAAACTTGTTTGATGTGAGTGCACTTAGTTATCTGATAGAACAGATTTTCTAGCTATGCTATACTTTCTGCAGTCAAGCTTGTCTTCAGTTTTTGGCTTGGTGAACTTTAAGCTGAGAATGGTTTAAGCAAAGTAGGTTAGTTAGTGGATTCTAGTAATTTTCATAATTTCTCTGAGGTATATCTGCAGTGGATATAAGGCTGTGTCCTTTCTGTCCTTCTCTGTGCTGACCCTCTTCCCTGTAATCTATAAAAATCAAAGTGGATAGCCAGTAGATTCCCATCTAAGCACTGAATAATTTTCAGAGAAGTTGTACTGAAGTCACTGTGTCTAATCACTGGGTTCTTGCACCTTTGCAAGTGGTATAGTTCCTCAAGCACGATGATTTTGTTTGCCTATTATCTGACATTAAGACTCTATTGATATAGCCGCCATTATGTTATATATATGAGACATTCAGAAGTCATAAACTAGAGAGAATGAGAAACATAAAGGGAGGAAAAAAAACCCAAGCTCTCCAGTCTGAAAATCCGGAGGGAGCAATATGTAGGCTATTTCTTTCCCTGATCAGTGTGAACAGTCAAGATTTTGCAACATAGGTCTTCGTCTGCTGTATTCCAAATGCTTTTGCCCAGTTGAATGGAAAGAATGGAATCTGAGGCCAGTACTACCGGCATTGCCATACTTTTTAGTTTGTCTAGAAAATCTTTTCTGTAGTATGTTCCTGATACTTTTCCTCATGTTGGTTGGGCAATATTTCGTACATATATTTCATGCATCGCTGTGCAGAAAAGGAGTAGGAGGGAACATTGCAGTCTTTGAATTCTTCAATCCGACTAGCAACCCCAGAACTGAAAATTCATGTTGCAGAATTGTTCAGAGGTAGGTTATCTCTAGAGCTGGTGTCTGAAAGCCAGCGGTTATGTGATGACTGATGAACTGCATGAAGTCTTTGATATGAAACAGCTGAAAGTAGTGTAGCATGCTAAGCTTGATTAGTTCAGTCATTTGCCATTTGAATGAATTCAGCATCCAAGGTGCTCTTTAATGGATGGAAGTGGAGACTTGGAATTGGAGGACTAAGGAACCTTGTAAGAGAAAGTGCAGTGATAATTTTGCCAAATGCTGATGAAGAATGTAGCCAATTTATGCATTTAAAGAGAGACATCTAAAAGGCTAATAAATACAAGATGAGTAATTCGTCCACTGCTAATAAATGATGTCAGGGCTTTAGAGAAATGTGTATCAGTCTGATGTATGTGTGCTTTCAACATACGAAATTAAAAAGTGTTGCAAAGTCAAGTGTGTGTATCATTAAATATGGAGGACAAAGACGATGATGGGGATATATGAAAGTCAAGTCTCTCTGTCATTAAGTATAGAATAGCAGTGCTATTTCCTCAGTGCTTCTGCAGAAAAATGTTGGAAGGTGAGGGAGCAGCCAGGGTGTTTACATAGAGCAGGGCTCAGTCTGAATAACAACAACGATATCCATATGAGCAGCAGAAAATCTTTATTGTGATCTGCATCATATTTAGAAAATCATTGATGTGACTTCTGATTGTGAACCTCTAGATCACTGTGAGAAGTATTGATATTTGGCTCAGAAAATGAAAGGCAGAGAACAAAGACAGTGCTAGTGAGAAACGAATGAGAGTGGAACAGCAGATAATGAAGAATAATACAGCAGATAGGAGGCTTTAGATCATTTTAAGGGATAATAGATGAGAAAGATAGTTCACTGCAGATAAATGTAGAATAATGATGACTTTGATGCATCCTTTTCACACCAGACTCTTTGTGTCACAAAACAGGGCTTAAAAAAAAGTAGGAGTCAAAAGGCATAGCTTTCTGTGCTGTTAATGAACAACGAGCAGGAGGAAGACAAATCTCCGTGTATAGAACGCTACTGCTAGTGGTGATCTTTATCCAGAATGCTCAGAAGAGTGTTAAAACAAAAGGGGAAAAAAAAGGGTTGAGAGAGGGAAGCAAGGTGAATTCAAAAGAAAAATGTATATCTAAAAAATGATTAGTTTGGAATAGCATGCTTGTGTGTGAATGTCTGATGCTAAGTTAACATACAAAAATGAAGTGAGTTAGTCCTAAAAAGATTTCCTTCAGTTTATTACTAACAGTTGCATTTGGAAGCAGTGATATGTCTTTATGCATATCCAGAAGGCAGGTTTTAACTACAGTTTTCTTATTTTACTCAGGGGATAGCCTCAGACACTAGAGGAGGGAGAGGTAATGACCCAGTTCTGATGACCCAGTTCTCCCTTTGCTGATGGAAGGAGTGTAAAGAAATTGGTTGCGTCTATCTGAGAAAGCCCATCTTGCTGACACAGGACAGGGTTGCAAACGGAGGAGAACATGCTAAGATTTGCATGGCTGCTTTTTTCAAAAGGAGAGTCCTTTGCTCCTTACTACCATGTGTGGGTTGCACATTGCAGCATATACAGTATGTTGTTACGGAGGAAGGACTGCTGGCCATTTTCTTTGCCAGAAGACTAGGAGCTTTTGGAAGCTGTATTTCAGCAGTGGCTCATCTATATGAGGCAAAATCCTACCTTTTTGCTGTATGTGTGTGTTTTGAGAAAGAAGCTTCCTGCAATTTTCCCTGCTGTTTCCTGAGGCTTTCTCAGCATAGTGAGGATGCAGGAAAACAGGGTAGAATTTCTCCCTTAGCTCTGGAAGCCAGTATAATTTTTAATGCTCCCAAATTGCTTAAAGCATTATGTACTTGGCTCAGATAGTTTTTCTGAGTTCCTCAATTTCTGGTTCATGGTGGGGAGCTCTTTGAGTTGACCTTAATTTCTCTGGGGGAAGAGAGGGTTTTACACAGGGTCACCAAAAGCTGCAGCAAATCAAATGGCTTAGTTTTGAAGAAGATTCGTAGCCAATTTTTTTCCCCAGAAACAACAAATATTCACGGAGAAACAGTAATATTTCTAACCTTTTTTTCAGATTCAGAGTGCAAGCTGAGTTTTGTTTTGAAATAGTGTAATTTTCAGAAGAATGAAAATTCCCGGTTCCAGTGAGCATTGTTGCTTTTTTCCATAGCCTGACCTCACGGCAAACACCATGAGTTCCCAGCAGTCCTCTCAGGCTCCCTCTGTACTGTTTTCCCTTTCCTTTGTATTTCAGTGCTGCTGTAATACTTCCTACCACTACTTTGTGCAAAATGCTTTCTTTTCCTCCCTGTTTTGTGTGTGGCCTTAACTCCTGCATATTCAAGCCTCTTTTTGCCTTCCTGAACAGTGTGAGCTCATCTCATCCCACTTTGAATTGAAGTTGGTTAGGGTGTGCTCATACCTTGGCCATTGTCTCTTCTGTTGCTACCATTTTCATGTCCTTCCCATTCCTAAATTACATGAAATGTCAATACATTAAACTCCACTGGAAAGATGCTGAGGGCATACATGATCATGGTACTATGGTGTAATGAGTTGGTATGGCTGTGCACATATCTGTTGCCAGTGTGAACAAAGATGTTTAGTAATTTGATTTCATATCTGAGAGTAGAAAAGAATCATCTTTGCAAACATCTGGAGCAGTTTAAGGCATAATCACTTCCAGGGTGTCTTAAAACAACTTGCTGGTTGCTCCCAGTCCTTTGATATCAGAGCTGGTTTATCCTAATGAGTGTTCCCATTTTTTGGGGGGCAAATCCAGCTGCTTTAGCCTAATCACCAGGTACTGAGTTAAACTGGCCAGCTTTGAATGAAGTAGATTAAAGTATGATCACGCATCCTAGCTGAGAAGTGAAGATGACAGTCACTTCTAGCCTGTGGGCAGGGATAACATTTGGGAGTGACAATGCCTTCCGCTGATCTGCTGACACCCAGAAGCAGATCTCATATGTATTGTTCAAATATTTTTCATTTGCCGACAGATTAGAAAATAGCACTGGGAATTCCTTTTTGCCTGACTGCTTTGTTGGTTTTTTCACTGTTTGTATGGTTGAGTGGCAGCTTTGGATGCCTAGATAACATCTTGATAACTTATATTTCTGTGCTTAGACTTGAAAGCCCAAATATAAAATGTGAGGTATTTATTTAAAAAACAAATAACAAGATGGATATTGAGTGTCTTTATGTTTCAAAGTCACTGAATGTTTGACCTGTAGTTCTGTAGCACTTAGCTCTGGTGTCATTGAAGCTTTCCGTTTAGTAGCAGATTGAAGTTCTAAGCTGAAGCAGAAGGATGGATTGCATCTTTGCCCTGTGTGGAAGCTTAATGGCTGTAATGTCTCCAGCTCCTACTGAAACAAATGAATTTAGTAAGTGAGTGCAAGAACAGGCTCTGGAGATGTGTGATAAAGACCGGTAATATTTGAGGCCCCGTGTCATTTGGTTCAAAGTTTAAAACAGTGCATCGAAGTTTTGCCATTTGATCATTTTAGCACTCTCTTTTGAAATCTAGATACTTTGTTCTTTATTTCTATCGTATTTTCCACAGTGGTGGTATTTTATCTATGACATTTGACAACATTTGACATTTGACATGAAGGATTAAAGATAACATGGCTTGAGTTCAAGATCGTATGTGTATGAATCTCTTCTGAGTGTGGCTACATTTCTTTCTTGGCCAGACAAATATTAATAACATCTTTATCACCGTATTTTGGAAGTATATTTTTTACTTTTTTACATCTAAGTTTGGTTGTTATTTTCTGTAAAGCTGAACCACTGACTGAAAGCAAAGAATGTGGCTAATATATATCAAAACTTTTAGGCTAGGAATCGAATGATTTTTCCAGATTCCTAATGACAATCCATAACAAGCCTTTACACCATTTAGTTCAGAAAGGGAACTAGATTTCAGTCCTTCATTCACTCTGTAATTCTTCTGGGAATCTCAAACAACTTCTGTTTGTATTGGCTCAGGTATTTGTTAGAATGGCCCTCCAGCTACCTAAGCTTTTAAACAGCTGAAACCTAGGTTTGCGGTTTGTGGCATGATATTGTTTAAAATGAACTGAGCAGATTCACAAGAAGCTACGTAGCAAAAAGAATGAGTGACTCAAAAATTCTTCACTAAATGCTTTTTCAAATGAAAACTTTCCTTTTTTATTAAATAATTTTATGAAAATGTTTGTTTTTTCTCATATTTGTTGTTTTGGTGAGAAGGTCAAAGCAGTCTTTTACCCTAAATAAATAACCCATTTTCAGACATTTTCTTTTTTATTTTTGAATATTCCCTGAGGGAAACCTCCATTTACCTGCAGGGCCTTCCCTAAATTTGAAATGAGAGAATGTTACGTTATGCGCAAGCTCTCCAGGTCAGAACTTCTGTAGCACAGCTGAGTACGACCATAGACATTCTCATCTTAGAAAATTATGAAGTTGATTCTCTTATTTTCCAAAACTGCATTTGTTGTATATCTCTAATTCACCCATCTTTTCATGAACATTGTCTCCAAGGATAATGTGTTGAAAAAGAATTATTTCTGACAATGAGAACTTCAGTACATTTCAAGATAGTATCAGTGGATGAGATGCTTGCCACAGGATAATGGTCTCTGGATGCCTGATAAATGGAATTATAAAAATAAAATATCTTTTTAAATTGAAAAAAAAAATTTTTTTTAGCACAGTAGTTGCAAATCATGTGATGATACAGAGTACCTGTGTGCTTTATGGGTTAGTCTACTAGTTACTCTACATTTGAATTGGTTCCAATGCATGGCTATGTTACTCTGTGACTGTGTGAATCACTTCATTTCTGTATGCATTAGTCTTCTCAAGCGTAATGCTAATCTTCCTTGTACAGATGTTGAGAGGCTCTAGGAAGGTTTGTAGGGTAGTTTGAGGTTTGGTTGTAAGAAGTAATAGAAAAGCACAGTTACTCATAATGGTGGCTTATTATGTTTGCAGTGATGTTTTTGTGTTATCCCACGAATGATGTAGACAAACCTTTTGTCTAATAGATGTTAAAATAAAATAACGGACCCTTATTGTACCATACAAAAGAATTATGATAGTTTAGCAAATTGTAGTTCAACCAGATAGAGTTCATTTTATGCATAAATGTAAATAAAAATAATATAATAACCTAAATATGAAGTGCTCCCTATCCTTCTCCTGATCTTGAAGCCATTTAGTCTGTAAAAGATAACTGCTGTTTATAGGTACTTCTGGCATCAGAGCCCTGGGAACCAAACAAAAAGGTTTTAGTATGCCTTTGTGCACCTGAGCTATGTGAAAGATTCCTTGACTTCAAAAGATCTTCCTGTACAGCTGGTGAAAGAATTGTATGTATTTATCTGAACCATTCTGCCATAGTGGCTGAGCAAGAATACCTCCCCAAGAGACTGCAATTTGAAGAAGCAACTATTTAGTTCTCTATAAACAAGAGAAGCAGGGCCAAAGTCTGACTAAAGTAGAAGAGGGAGTTTTTAGGGTAGCAACAGAGAATATGTTTCCTCCCTAGCAAAGTTCAATCTTAGTGTAATTTAGAGGAAGAAGGGGTGCTTACTGACTTTCAGGATGGACTTGAAATCTTTATTAGTGACTCGGTTGATAGAGAGTGTATGTTTGTGCCTATTCATATTGCAGCTTGTATTTTCAAGCATTTAAAATTAACTAAGCACAGTTCTCCTTCTCTTGCACTTTCTCTCTCTTCATAAACATTCATAGTCATCCCAGAAATGTACTGATTTATAGAGAGGTTCTACACATTCATCTGAGAAAAATAAGTTCAGCTAAGATATGAGGGGCGAGGAAAATGGGGACTGAGCAGATCAGTTCTCTCTGAAGAAAATATTGCAGCTGCGAAACTCAAGCTTTCCATTCATAACAAAATCAAATCCACTTGCCATTTCCGTATGAAGTCAGATTTAAAGTTGTCTGCAGACATTCAGATTAGGTGTTTGCACTGCTTCAGGACCCGTGTGTATCAATTAGCTATGCATGCACACTAGCATTTTTCCATTTACATTCCTGTTTAGAGCCAAAATGGGTTTCCTGGGACATCTGGGTGTGTGTGTGTGTACATGCCTATGTGTGTACACCTACTTTTGCTGGACAGACCTTAAACTTCATATCATAAAATTTTTGCTTTCAGCATGTATGGGTTTATTAGGAAGGAGTAAAGAGCCTTCCTTTCCTTCTCCCTTCCATGAATTACTATTGGTTTGTGCAGTCTGTTTTCCTAGGTCATGCAATATGCATGTAGAGCCCTTCCATCTTCCCTTTTCTCTCTCTTGCTGTCGCCCTTGCTTAATATATGATATTTGTGCAGCATGCCCCGGTTCATAGGTGTCGATGTGCCATTCAGTGCGATAAACACATAGCATTAATTCCAGAGTAAGCTGCTCCATAGTAGAGAGCTAACTTGCAAGAAAGAATCTGACAAAATAGCAAACCATATTAACACTAAAGAAAAGTATTAGAATGAAGCATTTTTCAAAGGATCCCACAGGGCTGGAAGATCACTATTAGAAACAGCCTGTAAAATAAAATCAAGAGGAGAGTGAATGGCTTCCATAAAATCATTAAGAATAAATCAGTCAAAAATACTTGCAAAGGCATTGCAGTGACTTTGTCCCAGGAAACATGTGCCATGCTCTTTGCCTGAATTTCACAGTCAGGACCTTTAACTAAGAATGTTTTCCTTAATCCAGTCTTGACTGATCCAACAATGGAGTTAAATAATAAGTATTAACAAATAATCAGGCAGGGCATAAGATGCAGCTATGTGTAAAGATTCGCTGCTTTGAAATGCAATAGGAAGTACTGAAGAGTTCAGCAGCAAAATAAGAGAAACATAATTCAGCATCTTGGAGAAGGCAGACCCTGACAGTGATTTTACCAAAGTATTGTGATGTTGAAAAGCTTGAAAATGAGATGTTGAAAGGTTTTGATGATCAACCACTGTAACTGAATGAATAATAGGAAAATACAGAGATATTTTTCATTATATTTTTGAAGGAAGGAAAAACATGAATGGTCTCTGCCTTTCTTTCAGGGCAGAGTATTTGTTGATGGAAAATTGTTGCATTCTTTTTGATAGGTGTAATAGAAGTGCAACACCTTTATTTTCTAGGTGTGCTAATGAAAGTGAAACAAAGAGCTCTGGTCTCCATTCAGTATTTGAAGAGTTACTGCTTTTCTGGTTTGGGATTTTGTATCTTGCACAGGGGAGCCTGTGTCATGCTATTTCATACTAGATCTTTAAACTGAGGTATTAAAATGTGATGTATGGAAAATACACATTGTTGTGTCAATGCTTTATAGCCATCTTGAAGGTCAGATCACATTCTGATGAGTCCTTTCTGAGCTATTTCTGTGCTTCATTGCACAGTACACATAAACTTATCTTTCTATTATTCTATAATACCATTTTATCATATTATTATTAGCTGAAATTAGTGGGACAGAAGGAGGGCTTTATGCAGTCCTTGCAGCTTTGAGTTTTATATTGATAAAAATGGAGACACAATCACAAATGGCTTTAAGGAATAATGATACTTCAGTGGAGGTGTCTTTCCAGCAAATGGAACAGTCTCTGTCTTCTTTGTGGCAAACATTGCTGGGTGTCCCAGTGGCTTTCTAACCTTACCACCCAGGTGCTGTCTATCCAGAAAAACATCTACATCCACCAACACTCAGAAATCCTAACCAGCTTCAGCGTTAGTGTTGGAAAACGAGCCAGCACGTCTCCAAAAAGTGCACACAGGAGCCTGACAGTGCTTTCCTTATTGGCCCAACAGGCATTCCCCTTTCCTAACTGCTATCACAGAAACTGAAGAAATAAATAGTAATAACAACACTACTTTTGTAACAAAAGGAGGCAGCGAAAACTTTATTCATGTGCTAAGGGGAGATGAAGTTTGGTTAAACTATTTTTCTCCACCATATCCTCCTGGATTTTTCTTTCCTTTCTCCCCTCTGAACTGCAGTGGAGCAGAAGTGGAAGTTTCCTTTGGAAGTACTGAATGTAACATTACATTGAGTGGGGACAGAGGATGGCACCTCTTAAGCACTTAAGTAACTTCTGAAGGGCAACGGTGTAGGGCAATACATCTAGGTCTTGGCTAGAGCTGTTGGTTCAAGTGCATTTTGGAAAAGGCTTGAGAGAAGTCAGAAACTCAGAAGAAGTTTTGTGTGTGTGTGTTGCAGTGGAGAGGCAAACAATTTTCATTCCATCTAAACCTGAAATACCTGAGGAAGAAGAATTGCTTTCTCCATTGTAGGAATTGTGGGAATATGTCAGTATCTTCTCCTGGCTCCTTTCCATTGGTTGCTATTTCCTCCAGTGTTTATGTAAAGTGCAAAGTATTTAGCATCTGTGTCTTTTGAGTCGGTGGTCTATCCTTATTTTCCAGTTTTAACTTTCTGTTTTTCTGTGTTTTCTCAGAAACACTTTTCCTTACATGCTGATGGTGCCAATATGCTCCAATAAGGGAACTATTTTATAAATACTCGGGTGTCATCTGTTGCTGCAACCTTCCAGATGGCTCAAAACCCTGGACACTGGCATGAGGTATTTTCAGAGAGGAAATGAGTTTACTTATTTCAGCTTTTCTGGTAACAAATTAGAGAGAGTTACAAGCTGAGAATTGCCTGCCCTGAATAGCCCAAACTTTGATCTGAGGCTTTTCTAGCTCTTATTCCTGCGGAGTACAGCTATTTTGCTCTCTCATGCTGGTAACTCTGTTCTCCGTAAAGGAGTTTTAACCCAAAAATCAGCTTCCTAGAGGATGTACCAAACATGCTTTCCCTAAAAAATTCACATTTGAAAAAGAGTCAACAAATTTCACACCAGTAAGTACAGTAAATTGTGAATCATAGAGCAGCATGTGTGTGTCTGTGTGAGGGGGTGAGCCTGGGGATCCTGAGGATATTTTCCAGGACCTTGATAAATGAGCACTGCCATGATGTCTGTGGCATTTGGTCCTGTTGTACAGAGACCACACAAAACTCTGCTTGTATATGTTGGTAACCCAGATTGTTACAGAGTTTCTAGCAGAAGATCTTCCTTCCCATAAAAGGGATTTTGCCTATCATAATTTAGGCAATTTATGTACTTGGAATTTACTTGGAATAAGGCCTTGGTGTTCTGTAGTCCACAAGTTGCCATGATATGACTATGAGTTAAAAGCTTCCCTCTGGACAGGGACAGGAGAAGTAAATATTAGGCAGTTGGCTTATTCTGTTATGATATAGCCAAACATTAATACTGGAGGTTTAATTAAAACACTGTAAAACTAAAAGTGTATTTCTGCAAGTGGATAGGGCATAGCCTGAAAGATGTGCTTTTGCATGACAGAGATAGGAGGTGTTTCCTAGCTTATGAATTGGGGGCTATCATCTGAGGGAAAATTCCCATTTCATTCATGGATGAATGGAGAGTAATTTTTGTAAGAGCAGAGTGATGTACGAATCAAATGTTTTTTTTTTCTTACTGACAGGACAATCTTTATCATTACAGATGGCCATGCTTCAGTTGCCTTACACTTTCAATAAATGACATTGAATATTAGTGATTCTGCTCTGTCTGTAGTGGCTTGAAGTGTAATTCTGCAAAATGACTTCATATTCTGGAATCTTAAACTGCTAAATTAAAGTCTTTCTGACTTGAAAATAAGATCCCTAACCCTGCAAATGCTGCCAGAGTGATTATTTGTACCACTGCGAAATATGAATAAGTTTGGCTTATTTTGTCTTTTTTTTATGGACAGCAACTATTATAGTATGTGTTCTGGGGAACTAGTGTTTTGGGACTTTCAGAAGCTGCTGATACGTGACAGAACTGGAAGGCTCAGGGATACCTAAAGGGATACTTCCAAAGACAGTGATGCATTTGTGGGAGAGGCAAGCTAAATGACTCAAACCCCTTTTTAAATGACGATCTTCCAAAATCAGTAAGTCCTTCCAAAGGGGTTATGTGAAAGAAATGTTAATGTAGATTGTCTTTGGCAAAAGATGATCTGTGAAGGGCCTCAAAAGAGATGCCTCAGTGCAAGGAAGACAGTACAATCCAAGCACACAAGGCAGCAAAGGAAAGATGCAGGGAAAGGCAGTAAGAAGATGATGAATAGGTAAGTAAGGCAGTGGTTGCTGGTGAGAGAAGCTGTTGTAGCAGGAAGTGCATAGAGGTGTGGTATTGGAAAAGCATTGGGCTAGAGTTGCAGACGTTACAGCAAGGACCTTTAACTAGACTGCTGAAAGCCCAGGGCTGAGCAGATGCCAACAGCTTGAGCATTGGCTTCGAACTGCAGCCTTAAGATCTCTGTAGAATGAAGAGAAGTTTGATTTCTGGCTGTATGAAAACATGAGCTATGCAGTAGCTTTTTTTAATGGCCCACCCATAAACTCTGAAAAATAACATGCTTCTTCTTTTTACACTATACTTTGAACTCTAGAAGTACCATCCCCTCCCTCTTTTCTCAGTCTTTTTCATGTATAAGCCTGCTCTAGTGAGTAGACTCTTATCCAGAGCATGGAGAACTCCTCGTCATCTACTTGCTTTACCTCTGACATGGACTATTCAGGGCCCTTTTCCCAAGCTGGCCACTGGATTTTTCAACCACCCACTTCCTGGTGGGTGATGTAGTGACAGAAACAACTCGGAAGTGTGCAATAGAGTGAGAAAGTGGGTAAAATAAGCAATAAAATCTGTTTTCCTCTTCAGCCCTTTAATTTTGTTTGCAGTGAAGCCCCTCCTCCCCTCCAGTGGAATAGGGTTTTCAGTAATTGTGTGAGCCAGTGAAATCTGATTTTCCGCTGTTGTTGTTCTGTTCAGCCTGTTCATGGACGTGAGGTGGAAGAAAAAGACATGTGAGTGATTCTTAGACTTTTCTGCTTATACTTGTTGCAAGATGCTGTTTCAGCCCATTGGAACTGGAACTCCTGATTTTTAGTTTCTGTTTACAAAGTGTATGGAGCACGCTACAGGCAACATGCACTCTTGCCTGTCAGAAATATCAGTCTGCATGGAGCTATGCCACTTGTCAGCCTCTCTGCACAAGGATTTCTGCCATTCAGATAAAATTTGAGTCTGTTTAGGAAATTTTTATTTGAAAGGACTACAACATACCTCATAGCTCCTAAACCAGCTGGGAATGCTGAGCATACTGTCAGTCTGTTCCTAACAAGCTGGCCACCTTGTGTCTGTTTTATGCATATCTGTTGGAATATCCTGAAGTGTTTGTGTCAAAAAGTATTCCTCAGTTACTGACACCTAATTATGAGTGTGATTATACGAGCATCTTTCTCTAGCTCCCACATCTGAAGCTTTATTTTAAAGGTGGGTTTTCACATATATGTCCAATTCTAGTAAGTTTAAGACCTCTTGTAGGAACAGTTGTTTCTCTTATCCCAGTGGTTTATTTTTTTAAATTTCTGGGGATTTTGTTTTTTTGTTTTTGGTTTTTTTTGGACTTTCCTTCCCCCATCCCCAAATTAGTAGTGGTGATAATTAACATGAAAGCGCACTGAGCATTTGTACAAAACTCACTGCAGACCCTGAGTGAGGATGGCTACACTGAGGTACTGCTTTGTCATCACTGCTACTATTAGCCAAATTAGTTAAAAATAAGTATGGAGATACCAATATATATTGAAATCAGGAGATAACATGACAATGCAATTCTTCCCCACCTCTCCCACAGCATCGTGAACCTACATTTTTCTGCTTACCTGTCATGCCAACTCCTTTGGACACAAACCATTTATTTGTCTTTTACTCTGTCCCATTCACTGTGGTTGATGATTGATAGATGAAATGTGAGTTCTTCCCAGTGACCACTAGAGAAATGGTGATCACAGTAAGTATAAGCTCTTTAGGACAGGGACTGGATCTTTACTACAGACTTGTCTCACTGGCAGCAGTAGTGTTGCTTCTTAGCATACAGGCATCTGGCTAAGTCTTTTGCATGATGAGTGATGATGATGAGCACTTTGAGTGCTCTGAGTAAGGCATGGAAGGAGAAATCAAGGAGTTTGCCACAGCTGACTGGGTGAGACAAGTCCAAGCCTCCATCTCAGCATCTCTATTCTATGAACATCAAAACCTCTAAGTATACTTTTCTGGCTGGAAGAAAATACAATTTTCAAGGCATCCTCAGGGAGTTAGGAAGATACTCCTGCCTTTACAGAGCAGCACTTTTGAGTTGTAAGAAGGGTCAGGAGCTGCTCATGATTCTGTCATTGCTTATGAAATGTAGTAATTCAGCCTTATGCAATGACTGGGTGCTGAGCTCTGTACGTGTGCAGCCAAGGATATGCTGCTTCTTGGGGGGGGGGCAATGAACAGATCTGTCTCGCAGCTGTATTCATTCTTGTATATATACTGATTGTGTTGCCTTTTGGGGGGGGTTTGAGCTGTACTTGAGAACCAGCAATGTAGTAAAGAGGAGTTGTGGAGTTTTATACAACTGAGCAACGATTTTAGCAGCGAATCACCAAGGAGATGGTGAGCACAACAACAGCACGTTCACTGTGTTAGTGCAGTGAGTGTAAAATGGTTTTTGGTTGACATCCAAAGACAGAGGTGTCCACTGTTACCTGGAGCCTGTGGAGTTGCGTTAACCAATATGGAAGGTAGAAAGTGGTTATGATTTTCATGTTTATTTTGTTTGCCTATATAAAATAGGTGTGTACACATCTTAGAAGGCAAATCTATTTGGAACGATTACTTAGGAGGGGGTGGCTGAATGAGGACAAAGAGAAAAGTAAAGTTGGGATAGGAGAATAATGGAAAGGATTTAACCCGGCTGACTCCTCCCATTCAGGTTTCTCTCCTCTGTACTTAGATTGGTTACTCACATTGTACTCATAATTACTTTCACCTGTGGGCGAGAAGAATATGAGCAGTTCTTTATGGTCCTTGCAAATCACTTGTCTGGCTTAGCAGTGCTTAGCTTTATCTTCTCTAGAAATGCAATCTTTGTGTTTTATTTTTCTCTTGTTCCTCTTCAATGTTACATTGTTTCTTTCAGCAACTGACTTCTTCTTGCCATCTTTTGTCTGCGGAGACTACAGTTCTTAAGATACCTCTACAGTTAGTTGGAATATTCCCTGCAATTTGAAATTCAATATTTCTCTTTACTCCTCTTTTTTTTTTTTTTTTTCCAGAGCACTCAATCCCACCTGTGAGATTGGTTGTATTTTTAGCAGCCATTTGCTTATTGCTTTTATATCCCTACTTAACTGTATTGGCCTCTTTTGCCCTTTAACTTAACCAGGATGAATTTCAATTACAGCTTCCCTGTCTCATAAATATTTCTTCTCTTTCTGTAGTGGGCTTTTCCACACATCACTGAAGCATAATCATAATTCCAAAGTTGTATCACATTACCTCAAAGTCAGGCTTCCAAATGTCAAAATCCTTTGTGTTCTTCCTTCAGTTCTTAGTTTCTTTGAGTACTCAATATTAGATAATATCCCTCTATGGGCTCAATATGATCTTTCACCAACATTGCCCTTATTGTGCTGTCTGACTAGCAAAGTAAATGATAGAATTCTTTGGTTACTTTCACGCTGCAGGCATTCCTTTATTATTTAGACAATCCAGTGAGTATTCATAAAACCACACATGCTGTTTATCTATTTATTTTACCCATTTTAGCACATACTGTAGATGCCACTTTCACTTCCAGAGAAACATCTGAGCCTGAAATATTTGTATTTGACTGCATTTTGAATTTCCATCTCTAGTGCACATTTGGCTTCTTTCTGTTGTACATTATGGTAGGGTGAGAGCATTCAGAATATTGAATTTTGAGGGATCAGTGAATGCTGCATTGGCTTTGACGGAGCAAGAATCTACCCTCAGTGCGCGGTGGTGCTTTAATTTAACGTATTCGGGTAAGCAATTTGGTTTATTTCCTTTGAAATGAAAATTTTAATACTGTTTAGACCATTTCCTTTACTGTGTACATCATCACAGAATCACAGAATCACTGAGGTTGGAAGGATCATGATGCATTAGTCTTTCTTTCCAGTTCTTTGAAAGGTTTATACCCATGGAAAAGCATTCTCACTGAGGTGAATTTCAATTAATATGAGAGTTAGGTTTTGTCTGACATTTGTTTCAAATGGTTTTCCTAAGGAGCAGAATAATATCTGGTGCTAATTTCAGTAATTTCACTAAGTTCACCCAAGGCTGTGTATAAATCATTATGTACATTTCATTTCCTTGACCCCCCCCCAATTTTGCTGTTCTCTCTGGAAACCCTGACCAGGGCCATAGGAACCATTATCCCGGCCTTTCGCGAGACTGTTATTTTTTCTTGAAGAAGAATCCATGATAAATGAACTCCATTAACTTTGAACTGGCATCCAACTCTTGATTTCCAGTAGTTTTTTATTTTGTTCAGAGATCACTAGCTGCTAAAGCATAACATCAGTCTTCAGTCAGAAGCTGAATTCATGTCTCCCGTCAGAGTGCAGAGGCGCAGGGTTGCTTCTGCAGCCTGCTCGCAGTTGCTTGAGTTCTTGTGCTCCGGCTGTTTCTAGCTGCCCTTCCTCCAGAGGGCACCATCTGCCGAGCTCTGCCCCCCGCACGGCTTGTGCATGCGTTCCCATGTCCCCTGCGGGCAAGGCCCGCCGAGTTATTTCAGATAGTCTGATGCATCTTTGCCTGCTAACACAGGGGCTTTCTGTCTCACCTGGAGAAGGGAGAAGTCCCATGATTGCTTCCATGGTGGAGCTGCAGGTGGCAACAGTTGCCAGCTGGTTGGTGGTGATACACAGCTAAGGCGCACTGGGGCAGGTGGGCATCTTGGTTGTCTTTTGCCACATAATGGACAGTAGAACAACCAAAAAGAAATGGCCCCAGCCCTGAGCTGAGGTCACTGCTGGGACCCTATTCCCATCCTCTCTGGGCATGAGTTGTCCCAAAGAAAACTTGGGAGAGGCAAAGCTGTGTTCGTTGCACTGTTTATGGATCAGGATTGGTGCAGCTAGTGGAGAAAATTGTATAGCCTAAAGATACTTAGAAGTATTTACATGCAGTCTGCCCACAGGCTGGAGGACCCAGTGTGGCTCCTTATTTTTTCTCAGAGGTAAAGTTGCTCCATGCTGCTGTTGAGCCAATGCTTTTATCTTTAAGGCATAAGTCAATCCACCTGGAGCCGGACCTGGGCTGTCTCTCTCAGCAGGACTGCTAGGGCCTACGAGGTTCAAGCACAAAGAAGCAGTACAGACTTGTTTTGGCTGTAACTTGCACTGAGTTCTGTCCCCTCCTAGCTGATAACACTTGCAAGGATAAATCAAATTTTGCTTATGAAAACTTTTTCAGGACTTTATCAATCAACAGTTTGTGGTACCTTGGCCACATGAGAAAAGCCAAAAATGCTTGTGCGAAAAAGCTTTCCCGTTGCTGACCAGGTGCTCCTGAAATTACTGGTGACCCTCCGACCTGGTTATTCTCAGGGTCCTGAGGGTCCTTAGGGGCCCTGCCCAGCCTCACTGGGGGTGCCTACCCACACCCCCTGCCCATGGGCCCAGGAGCTTCATTCATGCTCAGGCTTGGGCACCCAGCCCTTTCCAGAGCTATGATGTAGCTGTACCTGTTCCTAGGCTTGTTGGTGGATTTTTGTTTGGATTTCTGGGATTGCCCTTGGATCTGACTTGATACCTTGCTTTTGCCTGGTGATCACTGGGATGTTGACAGGACCTCACCCCAGTCTGCTCACCTGGCTCTGGTGCTGTGGGGCTGTGCCTTGTCTGAACTTATTGACTGGCCTGTGTTGTGGCCACTTTCAACTCCCAAGTCACCTTCCCCTTAGGGAGCAGCCCTGCTCTTGCTGCTCCCTGACATAAAAATGAGCTCATAATAAATGAGCTTTCACGCTTTATCCTGTAGGTTTTCAAAGTACTTTGTAAGAAGCAGCACAACTGCATCTACTTCTGAGGTAGGGAGGAAATAACCAGGTAGTCATCATGCAAGTAGAGTGGAGATTCTGACAAGGAACTTAAGAGCAAATACATATTCCTAATTTATTGAGTGATGCAAAATCCTTGATGCCAAGCACATGAGACTGAACCTTATTTCATATGGCCCCTCTGGAAAGGTTGGCCCTTTTTGCCTCCTGGTTTCCCTCTTGCTGCTCCTTCTCTTCCAGCACAGGAGAGCTGGAATGCTGCTGGACTCCGTCACTGCCAGTTTGATTATCTGCCAAAAGGTGCTTCCAGAGAGAGGAGGGTTGTGAGCTTTCTGACCCAAGAGCCAAACCCAATTCACTGAGTTTTGGGAACTGCATTCCTTGCTGTTGTAATTTAGCAGAGCTGTGTTGATGTAGCAATATATTTGGTCTTTTTGCCTCCAAAAATCACCAGTTCAATCCAGGTGAAATTTTTAGTCTGCTAAAACTGGGGATATAGCAATTTGGGCCATACCCAATCACTATTCCTTGGAAATACAGGAATCGCTATAACTTTCAGTTCTAATAATGGCTTAAATAAAACTTCTGTATCTAGTGCCTCTGTAATGTTACTATGATGTATGAAATTAGAATAGATGACTGGAGACAGATATATTCAGTATCTCATGGGGTTCATTTGGGATTTTTCCTTAATTGAGCTGTATGTATTTGGCCTAGATTTTGAAGAAGGTTTTGCTGACCCTGTAGGATATGAAAGACCCATAAATTGTCTTTGTGAAAGATGTGTTCTATCTTTAACAGGAGCAGACGTTGCATTGAAAGAGGTAAGCCTAGGAATGGGTCTGTCAGTACATTCTGCGTTAAATAGCAACTGCCACAAAGTCCCTTGGTACAGAAGGTTTTAGTTTGTTCTGTCAGTGAAGATCAATACTTCCAAAAGAATCTTAGGGTGTGTTGTAATCTCTGAGGAGCTAGGAGATGACACAGGTTTGATCCTCAGATTTTGGAACTGAATGGCTGCTAGGTTATCCTGGAGCAGCAAGATTTGAGTTCGTTTTGCCGCTCTTTTTAAGCCCTCAGAGAACAGGCACTAAAAAAAGCCCTCATGAAGGAGAACAGTTTGCTCTAAAAGAAGCAGATGCCTTGTACTGACACACATTTAAACCTTGATCTCTTCTTCTTGTCTTTTCCTCTTTGGATCTGTTGCAGGATCCAGTGCCCGTCATCCAGTAAAGATCATTAAAAAAAAAACAACAAAAAAACCCAAACTTTTAAAATAAAGTGTATAACACAGATTTTAACTAAGTAAGGAATCCTACTGAGACATCAAACCATGGGCTGACAGAGAAAGGTTCCTAGTTTGTCCACACCAGCATTGGAAGGTACTTTGGTGGTCCTTGTTTTCTGGCCTTGTTGTGAAGATGCTGAAGAGCAGTGAGGGATAATTGCTCCGAAATCTTCACTGCTGTAGCAAGAGTGGAAAAGTGCAGTAGTCACTCAAAGAAGAATGCATCCCTTCTTATCTCTGGCTGTGAAAGCACACTACAGACTTGATCATTGAGGCGTTTGTGTTAACATAGTGGCAAAAATCAGAGAGAAAGCTTATTTATTAAGGTTTCAAATAAAGTTGTGAGCAGATGAGATCAGGAGAGACTGTTAGGCTTTCATGAATCACAGAATAGAATTATATAGGCCATTTGCTAGAAAAGAGGTTTAGATCTTATACTGCCTAGTAAGTTAAAAGGTGTCTGTATCTGAGACAGCTGTAAGATCTTGAAGAGACAGAAGAGATTGACTAATCCTGTGGTGAGGGGCAAGGGATATTTCCTTAATTAAGAATAAAATCTTTTTGTTCAATTTCACTCATGTATTATAAGGGGAACTTAGAAGTATACTCTTAAATTAGCCACTTAGTTCCTTTTTATGAATACTTCTTTAAATTCAATTTTTGTTTCTCCTTTATGGTGTTTTATGGATTAGTAATGTAAAAAAATGTTGTGACTTTTTGAATTGCACGATAGACGACAACAGGATCTTAAATTGGCTGTAAAAGCTGGTGGAGAACAGGAAGGCTTAAAATCTGAAGCAGACTCAGAATTACCTGGCAGAACCTGCGTAGTTTGAGTCATTACCATCACTGGTGTTGTACTTCCAGCCTTCCTATTGGCAATAGGGACTATTTCAACCCTGAATTCCCCTGGAAAGTGTGCTTCACTTAGCTCTAAGCTTTCAACAAACTTTTACTGCCTAATTAAAAGAGATGGGGATACAAAAACACAGCATGTGGATACCAAAAATGGGGCATTCATTCAACAGCAAACCATACCCTCAATGAAAATACAGCTTTCCAACTTTACAGTGCCTAAATCACAGCTTCCCCCGTACTGGGGAATGGAGAGGGAGTTCTGATCATTTCAGAAAAGCTTTCAAGCCTAGGACAGGAAGGTATACTCTCTCAAGATATACATAAACAGAAGTGACTGCATCTTTTGACTGCTGGAGCCAAGCTGCTCCTAGCCATTACTAATTCTTTGGGACATGAGCAATTTGTTCCAGAGGTGCCTCATTCCCTGTAGTAAGTGGAAGTATTTCCTCCTAGTGGTTGCTGGTGACTTCCCTCATCAGCATGAAATGGCAGAGTAGGGGAAGACTTTTACTTCTTCTGTTCAGGATGTGTTTGAAATTTGGGGTTGCAAGGATGGCGTCAATCCTAACCTTCAAACTGTTACATGTCACTTGTACTACAGCTGCCCCAAATAAATGCTGAAAGTGAAGTTCAACTTGCAGTAAGTTATCTGAGAGCTTCCCTCAAAGTTAGATTGTCTTATTAACTCACTGAGAACAGCTGCTGCTACCTCAGGTTGCATGGGGCCACTGACCAGGAAGTTCTTTAAGGCGTGGACTGTAAAGTTTTTTGGAATTTACTGCAGAAGATCTACAATGAGAGACATTCAAAGGGTGGAGAAAACGGGGGAGAACCAAGGAAAGGAGGGATTAAATGAGTTGGTTGAGGTTACACAGGAATTCAGTGGCAGCAGTGGTCACTGATCAAAAATTCTTTGAAAATCGGTTTAGTGCTTTAATCATGTCAACTTCTTTTGAAATGAGTGCAGTCTTGCCCGGCAGTACTCCTCCTATTAGATGCAGGTAGCAGTGGCATCCATTATGTCAGATTTATAACAGGAGACAAAGCTTTTAGCTTTGGTTTAGCTTGATTTTCTTTATAGATCTCAAGTATTCTTCCAGGGAAGAGAAGCCTCAGCCTGATGGGGCTGCTGAAACATGGAAGAGAAATGAACTAACAGAAGAAATTAGCAGAAGATCTGACAGAGAATCCAAATCTTCCAACTTTTGAAGTTTTATATTGTATGGATCAGATATGATTGGAACAGACCAGTAAATATGATTTTTGTCATTCCTAGTAAAAGGCCACAGGCTTTGTATTGACATGACAATGCAAGGCCTCAGTACTCAGCTGGGCTTGCCTCAGCTCAGCTTATTTTAGTTTGTTTTACCTGTAATTGCCTAGCAGTCAGGTGATTATTGCATCCTTTGGTTTTAGTTTAGCCTTAGTTTATAGCAATAACAAGTAGCTATTTTACATAGATTGAACTGTCTGTAAATAAAAGGTTGTGTAGCAGAGTGAAAAGGCAGGATGATGCTGGAGGTCCCAGACTGTAAACGCAACCACAGTGGGCAGTTAGCAGTCACTGCAAGAGGGCAACCTTGCCATTTGGGTAAAGCTGGTTTTTAACTAAAACAAGGAACAAAAACCCTGAATAACTGGAAACCAAAGGAAAGAAAGATTATTTAAGCAGACTCTGTCTGCTTAAAGAAAACATAAATCTGACTCTAAGCGGACCCCAGAACTGAGGAGGAAGAAGGCACTGCAATCATGAACATTGAACTCCTCCTGATGAAGACCTCAGGATACTGATGATTAGTTGTAAACCATATTCTTGCTCTGCTTGAGGAAAACAGAGGCTGTCAAACAGAGGAACACTGGAAAGGTGAGAAAAGGGTAGATAATAATAGATATTACAAAGGGGATATTTTGTGTATGTAACAATTTTAACTGTGATGCTTTTTTAAATTATTAATTATTGTAGACTATGAATGTCAGTGTTATTGTAATTGGACTAATAATAGCTGATAAATTTTGATTAGACTGTTAAGATATTAATTAGACTAACAATAAATTCTTAGCTCCATATATGTACAGTGTGTTCATTTTTGGCCCATAACAAGATTTTGAGTGTATCAGATCAGTTTCCCATGGGCTCCCTTTGCTTGCTACTACTTAAACTTGCCAGCATCTTTTAGACTCACCACTTCTTTGTGTGTTTTTCTCAGTCCTGGTTTTTAACATGCTTGATGAGTACAGTTTCTTTTTAAGTGCCTGAACCATATGAATTATAGGGGGTGATATATAATCAGCATTATTGTTCATCCAAAAATAGAAATTATTCCATAATTAAGATTCATGTCAACTACAGAGCTCTGAGTTTCTAGAGTGTATGAAAATAAACATGAAAATCTGTGAAAACAATGTAAGGGATCTGAGTGACACAGGCTAGGGAATTCTTCTTGTCATCTTGCCTGTCATTCTGTCTTCCTCAGAAGCTGAGTGATCTGACATGCCCCCTGATACAGATTTAAAGTTGCTGCTTTTTCCTTTCTTCTCAGGTTATGCTGCAATAAAGGGGAAAAGTAAAGCAAAATCATAATTTCATTCCCATTGTTTGGACGCAGTGGAAAGAATTAGGTCTGTTGCCCTGCACACTAACATTATAGATCTCTCGGATCTCTTGGACTTTGAGTCAAATTCCTAATTGAATCACAGTAGTGTTTAGTCAATTTGGAGGACGGTGTCTCAGAGGAGCCATAAAAGACCAAAATTAGGCCCAGGGCTTCTCTAAAGGCTTTTACAGATGCTGTGAATCTGGCAGTAGAAATGTAAGTTTTCCCTACCCCTCTGAGGTTTGCCTCTGTGTCAGAGTTGCTGCCTCCAATGCAGAGCAGCAGACTGGAACTGAAAAACATCCATATTTTTAGCTACTGTGGTTCAAAATCTGTTGTCTTAGCTCAAATTTTGTTGTATGCCACCCGTGCAGGCTAAGATGCTGTCACTTGCATGGGGGCTGCCTGGGTGCGGATGCCTATCCAATACGTGCCTCCCACTGAGGGGAGTAGCTGAGAGCAGCGTCTTAAATTGCCACAGCAAGATTCCCCAAGTGCTCATCTGCTGGAGGCCAAACTTGTGCTAGGGACAGAAGCTCCTGAAAAGCATCTCCGCAGACTAGGGCTGCAAAATTGTTTTTATTCCAGGCTTTCCTCAGCTGAAGACTCCTTATATTACAGTTTCACAGGGTGCTGCCATGGAGTGCTGTTTGTTTAGGGAGTGAAAAGAGACAGATAATGTTGTTTTCCAAGCAGTGTGGCAGCGTTTCTCTCTCCATTCTACCATGTAACATGTAGTCCTTGCAATGAATAAATATAGTGATAAACACTTGATTTCGTACATTGTATTGCAGTTCAGCATCATAACACTCAAGGAGGTATTCAACCTATGTATAAAGTTTCTATCTGTGATGCTTTCTGAGTTTTGGTGGTACCACTTTGAGGACTAAGAGTAGTAATTCTGGCTGCACTGCCATTCAGAAATTATAGCAGAACAGCATGTGATTCCACTTGCTTTCTTAAGTCGCTTGATTTGCTGACCTTAATTCATAGCTTCTAATTTCCGAATTAGCTGTGAAAACATTGCAGAAAAGGCCTCTTTCCTTGAAGCAGGTTTGGCCCTTGTGGTGTACAGCATTCCTTTTCTTCCTGTCAAGGACAGGATCACAAAATTGTTCAGAAGCAGCATGGGAATGTAATGGCATCTTCAGTGACTAGTCTTTTTTTTTTTTTTTTTTTTTTTAAATTAAAGAACTATAGGTAGAGTGGACTTATATTAGCTGCTTGGGACTTCACCTAGGGAATCCGTACATTCCTTTTCTCATTAACTTGTGGATTGCATAAATCAGGCATGTAGCTAAATGCTCACAGAACTTGGTGATCTTTCTTTCCCTTCCTTCCTTCCTTTCACAGAAGATGAGCTGCTATGTGTCTGTCATATTAAAACATGCCTCCTGGTAATAGCCAGAGTGCTGTGAGCTATTTTAATGTACTTGCATATTGCCTTGGAGGATTTCAAATACCTCTTTCAAGTGTCTTTGGAGCTTTTTTATTCATTGCTGTCAGCACTGTGGGGAAATGGGCTTGAAAAACGACTCCAAACAAACGTAAACCAAGAGAGGAGACACAACAGGAAAGAAACACAAAATATTAAAATTGCATTTATCTCTTACATTACTGTAGGTTACTGTGGGTTTATTACATAGAGTAACATTTAATCTGTGGGAAAAAATACAGAACTAGTTTTCAAAAAAGGGCTTTTTGTCTGTCCTGAAGTGTGCATGTCTATAAAATGCTGGGAACTAGACTGTGTGAAACTTATACGCTCTTTAGGCAGCTCTGCAAGTTGTCCTTAAACTGAATGAGCTGCACCATCTCGGAGGAAAGGTTTCTCCAGGACACCCGGTGCATCACAGTAGTAATTCAGGCAATCCATACAGCTCATTAGTCAATGATTAAGATTTGTCCTGAGTTATTACATGCACCAACCCATACAATAGTGTCAGCCTTGATAATTTACATAAGGTCTCACTGCAAACAGGAAAACAGGTCTGACATTTATCTGTAGGCTACGGAGTAGGAGAAACTGTCATAAAAATATGACAGGGATGCTTGTTCCTGTTGTTTAGTAATAAGAGAGAGATGATAATTGCTTTTTTGGGTTCACATTAATGAGATTTTTGCAAGGGTCCTCAAAGGCCATAATATACCTGGATTTAATAACAGTGTATGAGGACAGAGATCAGCGCTTCTCTTTCTCCTACAGGGCAATGACCAGGGAAAGACACGGGAATTGTTGTACTGGATTAGCCATGAGGTCTGTTTGCTTGGCCGTCTATATCTGACAGTAATAGGCAGTACCAGGTGCTTGAGATGAACATGTAAGGAAAAGCAGAAATCTCCCCTTTGTCATCCTAATCCCTAATCAGTAGAGTTTGTTTTATATCTTGAAGAATCAGGTTTGATATCCTTTCCAGTTACTTTTTGTTTCATTAACTGAATTGAATAGAGTGAAATATAAGACTGGTATATGCACTTAAAAATTCTGGGCTCCTTTTGCTTTAAAAAGGTACCAGGCATGTCTGTGAGTTGTGATTGGCTTCTCTTACAGTGAATTTTAATATTTCTTAAAAACACTCTCTGGATAATGTTTATACAATCTAGATACAACACGAGGAGTGCAAGTTTTCCCCCATTGGCCTATCATTATGCTACAAATCAAGAAAGGGCAATTTTAAATGCAAATTTTGTTTTTGAAGGGATTGCCAAGCTGAAATATACTGAGTAGTGCTCCCTGCATTCTGAATGTTCAGAATGTGTTAGATTTGATAAAAGGCTATAATTTTTTGCCATAAAAAATGCAGCTGTTGGGAACTGTGTGGTAGCAAAATTCTTATCAACTTTCCCAAGAAGTAAAACCAGTCCTACTCAACTCCAAAGACAGAGAGGAATAAAAAGGTAACTGCTGGATGATTGTATATCAGAATGGTTTCAAATATTACCAAGAGGATATCAAAGATGTGAAGCACAAACTGACTCCAGGGTCCCAGTTCTTGATTGTCAGCAGAAGAGAGCTGAAGAAAGAGCTAATAATTAATTCGATGAGGTTAGCAGATCAGCACTGAAGCTAAAAGTAGAGGAAAAAGGAAGGAAGTTGTTTTTATGATTTGTACTTGTGGGCCTCATACCGCAACCAGTTCTAGAAAACAGCAGATACTCAGTCACCTTTAGTCCATGTGAATAATGTCATTTGATAATTTTGCTTGTTCACATGTGGAAAAGATTGTTTTTTTCAATAAAACTTGGAAGATCAAAATGTATCAGGCAAAAAAAATGGATAATTTTTTCCATTTACATGCCTTGGTGGAAAAGGAAAAAAAAATCCATTGCAAGTACAATTGTCAGGAAAATATCTTTTGAATACAAAATGAAATTCTTTTCAATCCAGGTCTGAACAACCATTGAAGTCAACAGGGCTATATGTGCTATGAAAATACCTAAGTACATTAATGTTTTGCTGGATTTGTGTTATGGAGAGATGTTACAAGCTTGAGGAAAATAGAAAGGAATAATGAAAGCAAAAGAATAAATGGGATGGGATTATGAAGAGGATCAGAGAAGACAGAACTGAAATCTACCTTATTAAAAGATAGGAAAGCAATGAAGTGGGTGAGGTCACTTTGTTAGAATTAGGAAAAAAGTCTTACACAGCATCCTGTACATTAATTAGCAGTAATGAAAATAATTGTTCCCTCCAGCTTGAAACTGTGGCTAATTACAATTAAGTGTTCGTTACAAGCTGACATAATTAGACCTTTACTATGTTTTATAAATACACAGTTTAAATTATGCAGGGAGGGAGGAAGTGTTGTCCTCTGTAGCACTTTCCTGTCTTTGTTTATCTCCTTTTCCATCTACTTCATAGATGTTTCTTAGTCTTCTTTCTTAGATGATCCCATTGTATGTGCTAGACCTGATTATCGAGGCAGTTTCTTGCCAAGCCTAAGATATGTTTCTGTTGTCTGTCCCTTGTGTCAGGCAGGATCAGTAAGACCCAGCTTCATAGAGGATTTCAGGAACCTGAGGCTTACTGAAGTTGTACTTTTATGGCTCTGGTCCCAAATGCATAGTTTAAATAATAAGCTTTTGTAATATGTATTTTATTAGTGTGAGGGAAGAAGGCGTTAAAAAAGAGAAAAAAATGCAAAAAATTCTGTCTTCCTTAAAACTGCAGTTTCCTTATGACAGAAGAACATCCAGCACTTTAGCTGATGTAGGTTACTGTATCTGCAGTGGATTTGTGCTGATTTTTGTTTTCCATTGAGATTTGAAGGATAGCAGCACAGAGTATTTCATTACTTTTGTATAGAACTTGCAATGTTCTTTACTTCCATTTGGGGATGAAACACTCCACTCATTCATCCATCATCCCTCTCTTCCCTATCCTAATTTAGACATCTGTTGTGCAGAAAACAGTTTTGTTTAGCCTTGTCCCTTGTCTCTCCTCCACCTTTATTTTCATTGAATTATGTAACTAAAAATTGAGAAGTTACACTAGAAAGCAGTCACTAAAATGTAACTGTTCAGATGGTTATTTCACAGTTAGAGGAGATAAATGACGTAGTACATTACTGTCAGGAATACCTGCTCTTTTTTCACCAATTCACAGGTGACTGTGGGATATCACCTACATTGCTACACGATCTGTCCGGTCACTAGGTCTGGAAGGGCTGGAGATGACAGAGAGGTTTGGAGGCAGTAATGGTCAAGCAAGGAGTGCTGTGATGCCTACTTAGGGAGAAGAGATAGAGAACAGAGAGCTAATTGAGCATAAAACCAATGATGAAAAAGGCAAATGGTGGGAGAAGGAGGGAGAGTGAGATGGTTGTAGAGGAAAAAAAGCAGTACGGCAAAGTGAGCAAATAAGCAAACAAAGGAAATGCCCCAGGCAATGATTCCATTAGATTGCACAAAATGGACGAACCTGAGCCTCATTAGTGCAGGGCAGGAAGCCACGGGGGTGCCAGGGTCCTGCAGGGCTTCCCTTTCTCCTGTGTGCGGAGCCAGTGCCCCAGCCTGTATCATGCAACGGTCTGCTGTTCTGCAGGGGAGTTGTTTTTTACTTCAGATGTGACAAGGCAGGTGCAATCCTGTGCTTAGTCATCAGAGACCTTAATGGCTGTTTTTGTTCAAAAAGAGATTTCTGACCCTTAGTTCTGGCCCGTTTTCAGTCTGGGCAATTACATTCTGTTAGTTGTGCTGATATTTCCCAGGTACTTTCTAATGGCTCCATTACTTTTCCTCACCTCCCATACTGATGTTTCCTGTAGTGTTGCTGTGGACTCTTGAACAGCATGCTGTTGCATTTTGAGGTGAAGTGCCTTCTGACAATACGAAGTGTTTGTGGTCAGTCTCTGGTATGAGAAACACAGGTCAGCATCATCTAATAACACTTTGCCTCTGTGTTATGCCTTTCAGTCAGAATCCTTTCCCTATTACTCTAAGGGGACAAATAGCCTTGTTACCAGAAAAGTGAACTGAAATAGAGGGAGTGATCACATTACAGTGTAATGATAGAGTAAGGATTGGAACTGAGAGCTCTTAATTACTAATCTCCCAATTTGGGAAACTATGTAATTTCCTGGGTAAGCTTCAAGTTGAAAGAAGCAGCATGTCCTTTACAGACCTTCACAAGCATCATATCCTGAAATGAATCATAAAATCACAGTCATACAGTCATTCTGGTTGGAAGGGACCTAAGGAGGTCTGTAGTCCAACCTGCAGTTCAAAGAAAGGTCAGCTTTCAGATCAAATCAGGTTACTGAGTGATTTTTCCAGTTTGGTCTTAAAAACCTCCAAGGATGGAGGCTACACAATCTCTGGGCAACCTCTGCCACTGCTTGAATGTCCCCAGGGTAAAAAAGTTTTTCCTTTTATCCAGTTGGAACCTCTCTTGTTTCAGTTTATGCCCACTGACTCTTGTCCTCCCACTATGCTGTGAAGAGCCTGGCTCTGTGGTTTCAAAAACCTTGTAGGTACTGGCATGCTGCTATTAGGTCCCCCCCCCACCCAAGATATCTCTTCTTCAGTCTGAACAAGCCCAACTTCCTTAGCCATTCCTCGCAGGGCAAATGCTTCAACCCCTGACAATCCTGGTGGCCCTTTGCTGAACGTGTTCATATTTATTGATGTCTGACTTACATTGCAAGCCTCATAATTGGATGCCGTATTCTAGATGCGGGTCTGACAAGTGCTGAAAATCACTTCCCTTGATGTCCTGGTTGTGCTGGTGTTAATACAGTCGAGGATGCTGTTGTCCTTCATTGCTGCCAGGGCACAGTGCTGGAGCCTATCCAGCTTTCTGTCTGCCAAGACCCCCAGAGCTGCTCCCCATCGGTCAGTGCCCAGTGGTTGCCAGGGCTTCTTCCTTGCCAGGTGCAGGACTTTCTGTTTATCCCTGTTGAATTTCCCAAGGTTCCTGTAGGCCTGTTCCTCCAGCCTCTCTTGGTCCCTCCAAATAGCAGCCCTGCCCTCCAGTCTGTTGACTGCCTCTCAACTCCCCCTCTGACTTCCCCATCTAGTGTCATCTGCAAACCTGGTGAGAGTGCACTCGGTGGCCTCCTACAAGTCTTTGATCAAGATGTCAAAGAGGACAGGTCCCAGGATAGACCCCCAYGGTATTTCTCTGCTTGTTACTGCCTATGACCCATGAACCACCACCGCCCTCTGAACCTGCCTCTCCAGCTCGATTCTATCCATCTGGTTGTCTGCCCATCCAGACCATAATGTCTGAACGTGGATATGTGAATGTTGTAGGTGACAATGCGGAAAGCCTTGCTAAAGTAGAGGTAACTGACATCCACTGCTCTCCCCTTGTCCCCAAATCCATTCATTTAACCCAAAAAGGGCAATCAAGTTGGTCTGGCATGATTTACTTTGGTAAATGCAATGGCACTAATTAAAACAGGAAATCAAACAAAAGGACTGTTCTACTCTTCATTTCATGCAAGAAGCCAAGCTCTTCTCTTTATTGGTCAGGTAATATTTTGTTATCTTAAATAAACAAGTCTTTTGCTGCCAGCCTCATATAGATTTCTGGAAATTCCTGTGAGTCTAGGCAAGCCAGGTGGCCAAAAAATGGGATTCTGAGTTCTGTGCCCTGTGAAAGATATGACAGACCTCTTCATTTATTCTGTCTCTGTGCTTGTCAGCTGTCTAAGTTTCATACAGGTGTCTGTAAAATGTAATCCAAAATTTATATTTGTCTAGCTGTTTCAATCTCCATCAGCCACATATTCAAAGGAGACTGGCTTAAGAACAGAACCATTCCCCCAGCTTGACACCCTTGTGAGGCTGTGTATGGTTTGAGCTTGGTGTTCTGCTTATCTCTGAATCTCTAGTGCTGCTTTTGAATGCAATAACATCTAAGTCCCATAACTCCTCATGAATTTAAAACAATGCAGTGATTAGTTTTCTTCGGGGGACTGACCTCTAGTGTTTCAACATGACAAGCTCAGGAGAAGAGGAGCAATAAAGGTAAGCTCTATGGAATGATGCCCCAAATCCTTCTGCATTGACTGACATTTTTAAGCCTGCAAGATAGTTAATTTATTTAATAATAAAAAAGGAAGTGTTGCTATGGTATCATGAGGTATATTTATAGTGCTATGGCCACATAAGGATTCCATGATATTTTTAATCTTTATTTTAATTACTGAGTTCAATTTTTTGAAATTGCAGTGGCCTCTTACATTTTTTGATTATGCAGTATTCTGAGAGATTGAAATATTAATTGAAACAAGAGCTGTCTCCCTCTTTCCTGAGAAGAAATCAAATAATCTCTGAAGCCCCAGCTATATGCAAGATTTGATTAAAAGTCTCCTGGAGATCATTGGAACAGCCAGTGCTGAAACATGCTCTTATTTTATACATTAAAAGCATGAGTTTAGTGTTAGAAGCAAGACAGAGATATCTGTTATTCGTGATGGGTGTGTGTGTCTGTGTGCATGCAAAAATCCAAAACACAGGCAGGTTTTTATTGCTTCAGGTGAGACCCCACAACACACCATGGTTCTGTCGTGAAGAATTGAGCGCTTTTGAATTTCCATTGACTTAGCACCCATCTGTGTCTATTCTCAGTGAAAGTCTGGAATAGTGGAAAAGGTATTTGATCATTTTGCTGATGCAGGCACATTTCTAAAGCAGATGTATATAGAGCAAAATGAGAAGTGCTTCATTTCTTACTATGGTTCTCCAGGGGGAGCTGTTTGTGCCCTCATCTGATCGGTTTCATGTACATTTCATAAAATTCAAAGCTTATTATGGGATTTTTTGGTGTGAAAATATAAAATCTCAGTAGTGGACAGAAAACATTACTTCCTGAAATAGGAATGACAGCTTCTTCAGAAATTATTTAAAAAGTTGCACAAACATTTTTGCACAGCAAAACAATCTTAACTGGTTTTAAATTTTGTTGCAGAGACTCCTTTTTTCCTGCAGAAGTTGAATGGCTGGATGGAGTCAGGACCAAAGCCAGTTTAGAAGCCATTTGTTCAAGTCCTGAAGTTGTGGACGCATGGCCAGAACAAGGCATGCTGGTGAGTGTTCAGAGCGGTAGTTTAAGAGAGAAGGATGGAGATCACTAATTCTTCTGTGCTTTGATCTGTTCACCAGTTGTCACTTCAGCTGAGTTTGGGCTTCCATTTTGCTGTCTGCAGTTTTCTAGTTTGTGAATCAATTTTGCACATGGAGCTAACAATTGTGAATGAATTGACTGTTCTACTTGTGATATGCTTCTTTACTCTGCTAAATACTGACTCAGTTAAGGTCCACAGGTAAGAGCAAGCACGATAGCTCATATTAGTATAAACCAGCCATTGGTGCTATTCAGAAGTTCTTGAGGAAGGCTTCTTTCCCTTGGCGTTTAGTATTCCCATCCCAACAGTTCAAATAGCCTGAATTTGTTGACCTTCAGGCAATGCTGCCTTTTTTTTCTTTCTTTTCTTTCTTTTTTTTTCTTAAGAAAAGCTGCTGAGAAAGTGAATCTTGCCTGAAGGACTGTGCACTGGGAGCATGTCTTAAAATATCTGCCTTATTTTTGCTGCACAGTAATTTAGTGGCCAATATGTTTTCTGAGATGTTCTTTTGTTTTATTTTATTTATTCCCTTTTCACTACGCATCAAAGTGTGAGTTCATTTAAGAAACATAAATGAACAATTTTTCACATATAAAAGTAAAATATAAGAAGGGCTAGGATTTGATGAGTAGGAGAGTTCTGGAAATGCAGAGCCAAATCTGTTGATTTGCCTGGAACATCTCATTCAATGACAACTGGCCTGTGACTTTGACAAAGGATTTGTATCATACTTTAAAAACATGTGCACATTAAGTGTTTTGCAGTGCACTTCTCACTATGGCATGAAATGTGTTGTTTTTGCATGTCTGATTTCCTCTGGAAATTAATACATTTGCAGCCCTCCATTTGTGCTGTAATACGTATCTTTGTAAGAGGAAAAATTACACGTACTCCTTTTACCCTTCTGATATAATTGCACATCTGTATTGTTAAAACTGAATACAGCAGCCTAGTGCAGATTTTTTCCAAGGCAACAGGCACTGAATAGATGACCAGAAATAGCTCTCTTCGTGTTAGAAACTTAATTAAACCATTCTGAAAATGAGCACGTAGAGGCAGAGACGGCTCTTTTACTTAATCACACCTCTCCTGCTAATGTTTCTATTGCATTCTTCATGATTCCAAGACAAGGTTAGATACATCTCAAATATGAAGGAGAGTGAAGGAATGCATTGCTCAGAAAATTGTTAGTATGATTAAGAAATAGCCATCATCTTTGCTAGTCATTTAAATTTGGGCCAGGCTAGTATTGGTAGCAGCAAGGTTTAGGGTTTCAGGAAAAAGAAATGAACTACCAGCTTCACAGATAAAATGAAGTTATGATGCTAGTGCTAATCTCAGCAGAGGCTAGACTTGTGGGTTTAGAAACAAATACCCCTTCAATATGTTTTTTTTGAGAACAGGAATGCTGCATGTTGCCCATGCAGAATGAAGCAATTTGCTAATGCATCACCTGTTTTAAATGGAAACAAATTTGCAGTTTTCACTGTCACTGGTTTATATAAGCAAACCCCCCTCCACCCTTTTTTTTAAGATCAAACAATATTGAGGAATAAGGTAGGCTAAGATCCACAACTCTTTTACTATGAAGGCCTGAATTTTGCTACACATCCGGAAGCAACATTTTGAATATAAACTCTTAACAACTAGGGATTAATAGCTGATAAATGTATTATTAACATGTCTTGGCTGCATTGTGCTACTCTGTGACCTGTTTACAGTTGCATTTGGTGTAAACTCATATGGAGAAGTCATGTTCAAAATGTTGATGACTTGTAGACTCCTTTAACCCGTTGTAGACAAATAGACCTTTGCACATAGACAGTGTAGGGTTATTTCCATTTAGAAGGATCTTTGGGCCCTAGAAAAATACAAATGATAGAAGAGTGGTGTTGAGGAATAGTAGAAATCAAAAGTTACCAGAGAAACTGTATTCTATCTTTTTTAATGGAACTTATTTTGAGAGTATCCCCAAAATGTGGAGTTCTATTCCTTGCACTCTCAATTTCCTGTCAAACTGAAGGGTTAGGGTTCAATTGACCATGTAGACAAAAATATATGAAAAATCATGTGCGAAAGCTATATAAGCTAGGCTTCTGATTTAGTTAATGGGGAGAAATTGATGTTCAGGTGTCATTTATTTCTTCTGAAGTATATACCTGTAATCAGACAAATAGATTGTGTTCTGAAAGTGCCAGATTATTTCTATTAAGTACAGAGAATCAGGCCTGACTAGCTCAGATTCAACATTTCCATGGTAGAAGGTCAAACTTTAGGTGAGATGAAACATATCAACATTGTTTGATTCAAGGCTATCTTACTCTGCATTGTCCAATACTGATTAGAAGCATTTTACACTGATAGTTAATTCTCTTGTGGGTTAAAAATGACTCCCTCATTCTTTGTAAGGATTGTAGAAGATGCTGTTTGGATTCTCTTTGGCTTAGATCTCTCTTCTTTAAGGCATCAGGTTTCCTCACCCTATTCTGTAACTACATTGTTAGAGGACTTCTCTACAGGCTTTAAAATGTTCTTCAGGTTGTAGGTGTACCTGGCCTTCTTCAGTATTACCTTTCACAATCATATACTATGCTGGGCTCTTGTCTGTGTTTTTCTCCTTCTTCCACATAATTAACTTTGGCAACTAGCCTTTTCTCATCCCTACTTCATGAACCCTCTGCTTCTGGTTTGTGCATCTGGACATGCCTTCTTTGTTTTAAGGATGGTTTAATTTAATGGCCTCTGGTTCCATAGTTATGTAAAGGCCAATTCTAATGGTCAGCATAGTGGTTTTGTTTGTGAAACTGAATGAAGTAAGTGGACCTCATCATCCATATTTCATATCTGCAAATAATGCTTTGTAATTATTAATGGCTTCGGCTGAACATTGTTGATATAGGCCCACCAAACCAGAAGTATTTTGATATTTTTTGTCGGAGATGTCCTTTCCTCCACCAAAAGGTACCAAACTTGTTGAAAAACATTTTGGTTTTGAGATGAAAAAAGTGTTTTGTGGATCATGAAAATAAAAAGATGATTTAATTTTGGATTGTGCTGTATTAGTAATAATCCCCCAAATATTGTGGCAAAATGTTGCTTAAAGACAAAACTGAAGTTTTGTTTTTAAACTGTTGAAATGTTTTGACTTCTCCAAAATTTTTGATAGATGGATTTCAGCTGAAAATAAACCTGCCAAGTTCTCATGCATCCAAAATGCATAATATATATAATATAATGCATTGTGTGCTCATAGTGGGAGGTTGTACTTATTTTTAAGTGCTAGTGCTACTTTGGTTATAGAAACACTTCTAGCTTGGTTGTATGATTTGCAAAGATGGAGTTTTGGCTTCTCTGTCAACAGGAGCTGAGTGCCATCACACATGATCTGCTTGCAGACTGGAATATGGATGTAGACCTGTGTGCTGAAGTTGTAGTCCTCCTTAATTTGAATCTCCATTTAGATGGAGATATATGTACATCAATTAATGATCATACTATAATTACCACAAAAATATAGAGGCAATTTTTGATGCCCACAAAAAGAGCTGCTTCTTTTGAACACTAGACCCTTAAAAGGTTTTGAATGCTAGACCCTTAAAAAGCATCACTGTCTCAGAGATCTGAACATGAAGGATATTTTATGCAAGTTGAGTATTTTATGAGTTGTAGGCAAGAAAAAAAAAAATCTTTACAGCATTTCAACCTTTCATTTATGGCTCGAAACCTTGAAAAAACAGGAGCTTATTACTGATGGCGGGAGGGAAGAATGATCCAGCGTTGCTGAGAGCTAGACCCCTGCCATACCCTGGGTCAGACCCAGAGTAATTTCTTGTTGAATAAGGGTGGTGTGTTATTAGACTGTGCTGTTTTTGAATCAAATGTAAATCCAGCCTGCTTTCTTTGTTATTGTCTGGTGGGTGATATGTTTTCTTTGCTTGCTATCTCAGGGCTCTTTCTGGAAAAAAACGATGAGGGTGATGTGTTCATGCTCTCTCTTTCTCTGTCAATCTGTTTGTTTCACCAGATCGTTTTTATATTCCAGGCTGTATGTGAACAGTTGTTGAATGCCTAATAGTACTTCTATTTGCCAAGCTAATCTACTTCTAGTACTTAAAATTCAACTTCACACGAAATCTTTGGCAGCAAAAGATCTATGATCAGTAGAACCTGTGATAGTCGACAAAGAATATTTTGAACACTAGACTGTAGTCAGAGCTGTAACTGCAGACGAATTAAATCACAGATTTCATCATTGTGCTATTTTAGGAAAGGAGATTAATCATAAAACATTTGTTTTAAAAAATTAATATAGAACATACACACACGATTGGTGTGCTCTGGCTAGCCAGACTGCTTAACAGTGAAAACTGTGTAGGTTATGGCTTGAATACAGAGCGTGATATAGCAGTAACAGTTTGTCTGAATACTGTTGACTTGCCGAGATGTTCAGGTAGCTGGCAGTGCAGAGTCTTTGTTAAGTGCAAGCCTAATAACAGTGCCTTGAATTCATTGCCCCAGCCTAGTTATCATGCAAGATTTATATAGTTTAAAGGCTAGGAGTGCATATCTCATAGAATGCAGTATTTTTTCTCTTGGGAAGAAAAAAGCTCACATGTCATATGGTCAAGATTGCATATAGTATTTTGCAAATAGCAAAACAGGTGCAACAGCTCCTTAACCTGGTGACAGCTCCATTTTGTATGGTAAACAGTGCTTTCTGGTGCTCTTTTGCATAGGTGAGATTTTTGGTGTCAGTCTTCATTTAATCATGAAGTACATGTCCAGTCAACATCTGGACCTCTGGCTCTGGCAGGTCAAGCTTGATGTAGTTTGAAAGTGTAATATCTCTCTGGCTCTGTGGCTGCTCCTGAACTCTCATCCAGCAGGAGCTGGCAGTGTTTTTTTTCCACATGCATTCAACCTTTGCAATGCTTCCTTTCAGGCTCAGGCCTTCCTCTCCTGACTTTGCCTTTCTTGAGTCTTTATTCTGGCCCCCTCATTTTGCCAGTCTTAACATTTTAGTCATTGAACAGTGTCCAGTTATTGCCAGGATAAATACTATACCCTCTGTGTAATCTTGCCTGTGTTTTTACTGAGGAGAATCAAGCCAGAGACGGTAAGGTTCCCATTTTTTTCAGAAGTGTCAGATCCAAATTAATGCTATGTGAGATTTAGCAAAGGAAGCTGAAGTAGAGAAGGAACCTATCATCATTCCTAAAATGACTCACTCGAGGCCATTTGGAAGCCTATGGCAAAGTCTGGGTCTCTGGCCAGTGTTAGACCAATCTTCCTCCTGAGGCATCCTGTGCTTTGGAGGTGCCCTTTTTTTACTGGGGATACTCTAAGCCCCAGGAATAGACCATTCTCATCTGTGCTTAGAGAGCTGACAGCTAACAGGGCTTCCAGTTGGATGGAGGTGGGACCTGCAAGCCTGTTTAGAAGTTTTTGCCATACAAATTAAAATTAAAACAAGAAGGAACCTAAGTTTCCAAAAGTTGTTTATCTCAATTGTAGTAGGCAAGAGAGAACTTCAGGGCTATTAACAGTTTCAGAGGATGGTCTGGTCACACACCAAAATGAACAGGGAACAAATCTCCTGTGAATACTGGATGCTTGGATAAGTTTGGAAATTCTTCTGAGAGTTTAAGGCTTAGAATTTTGCTACCTGATCAGTGAATTAAATTTATTCAGATGTAATTTCTATGGCTACTGTTGGGAGTGAATTAGTAAGGAAACAAGTTTGGTGCAGAATAATCAATTCCCTAATTAAAAGTTTGAAGAGAGTGGAATTAGCACTCTTTTGCCTAGACAAACTAGGTATAGCTGTCCATTTTGTTTCGGATATCTGTGTGTAATCCCCCTTGCTTTTACCATAGTGTAAGCAGAATGCAGAGAACTGCAAATGGGAGGATCAGGTTGCCTGTCTTTGCCTCGTAACAGCTGGATAGCCAGATAACCCAGCAGATAACATGCTGCAGCTCTCAGGTGAGGTGGCAGTGCTTCTCAACACTGAGCTGTTTCATTTGACATCATCTCTGTCTCAGATGGGAAATGTAATTCCCAGAGCTTACAATGTGCTCTGCTGCTATAATGGCAAGGAAAGGTGCAGCTCAATAGCTTTGATTTTATTTACTTTCAATTTCCCTCACTGCAGAAAAAATACCTTAGGCAAGAACTTTTCTCTTCCTGCTCAGAAGAGATTTGAGTTCTTACTAGAATAAGAATGTGCTAAAACTCAGAATTCGTAGGTGTGCAAATAGATCTTTTAATTGTTGTGCAATTGTGTGGGGAGTAAACACATCAGTGCCTGCAATTAAAAGACTCAGTAAGCAGCTGAAAATGTTTTTATAGAAATTCAGGTGCATTCCCAATGCACAGGGATGCCTATTATAGCATATTCTTATAACTCTGGAGTGTACAGGGGAACCTGACTTTAGCATGCATGGGTAGATTGAATATTTTAGTCCCATAGACAAAGTAAGCATGCATATTTTATGGTTAGTACAAATTAGCCATGCAGGATATCAGATGAGTGCCTGAGGGAGGTGCAGTGTGTTGAAATTACAGTCCAGATGAAATCTGTTTAGTATTAAAATAGTCAAATACTGAGCTAGCTTCTCCACTGGTGTCAATCAGTCCAGCTCTATTAACTTCAGTGGAACCATGCCTTTGTGCTCTACGGGGGGAAAGGCCTACTATGCATATTTTGAGTAAACATAGCATAGTTCTGTTAATAGATGAAAAATGCTTTGTACAATTTTGAAATGTAAAGGTACTCTCCCAATTTAGAAATTAATGGGGCGCTATGTCTTCTTTCATGATGGATTGCCAGAGAGGGGCGCCAGTGCTGATGGAAGAAGAGAGGAGGCTTTATATGGGGGCAGAGCAGGATTAAGTTAGAGACTGACCATCTACCCTGCCAGTGTGGATGGGAATCTTGCACATCCATAGCATGGGGGACACTTGCCTTTAGAAAAGCTTACAAGCTTTCCTGTGTTTTAGTGGCTGAGAATTGCTGCTTTGGTCTCAAGCTGATGTTTGTAAAAAAGAAAGCCTTATGACTTAGAAGCCTGAGTCACATTCCATGAGTCTGTAAGACTCATGCTCCTAAATATACCTAATTTATAATCATTGTTTCTTAAAGCCCTGAGTCCTGAAGATATTCTGAAAACTTTCATCCTCTAATATGAAAGTGAGAGGTACCTTCAAAATATCATAGTTTAATTAGCTGACCCCATTGAAAGAAAGTCAACCTGGAACATTCTTGCTTTCTGCCAGTTTTAATTACCTTAGAGAAGAAAGTGGAGCTACGACTCAGAAACTAATTTGTCCTGTTCAAGTTTTATGATCTCTTAAAATAGAGACCATCAAGCTTCCTGGGAGGGGGCAGAAGGTTTCCCCACAACAATATAAGACAAGCCCTGTATAATTAAAATAGGAGGGTTTTTTGAATATTTGTTCTTTAGGGTTGAGAGAACTATTCGAAAGGAAAAAAAAAATTTCTGTTGTGTGTAGACATGGAGAGTTCCTGTCTTACAGAAACCACAGTGACAGTATTATTCTGTCTCTAATATCATTCCAAAGTAAAGAAGAGCTAAATGTCTTTGCTGCTTATGTTGAAACCTCTTACATGGGGCCTGGACTGTTTTGCTATCCCTGTGTAAGCATTATTCAATCAAGCTTGGAGCTTTGCCAGATTTGGCAACTAGTTCCTACAGTTCTTACTTATCTCCCCTATTGGATGATCACTTCAAATCAAGAGAAGGTCCTTTTTATGCCTGCCTAGACACTTTTACCAGAGTTCAGCAATCACCAATGTCATGCAGTGCATGCTCCATCACCTCCTAGCAATAGCAAACAGCAGAACCTCTTTAATTGTTTGTCTCATATTGTTGGAGTTGTAAATACTCCTAATTTTATAAGGCAGATAATAAATTTTAATTTCAGTGTTTATTACTGAAGAGCACAAGAAAAAAGGTCATAAATACATTAGTAGCATCTTCCATGGACTTAGCACAGGCATATACATTACCCATTAATTATATTAATTGTTCATATAGTGTAATCCTGACAATACTTGGGCCAAGGTTTTTCAAAAGTGCAATTTTCTGCACTCAGCCACTTTGGTTTTGTGTGAGATTTAGATGTGCTGGATTGTGAACACACCATTCCTGGTGTATTCACAACTTTATACCAACAGTCACATACATGAGTTCCACTCTGGGTTACCCTGCCAGGCGCTGCTGAGCTGCATAACACCTTAGGGTTCAAGGACAAGTGAAGCCTGGAGGGAAGGTGATCTGCAAACTGCTTCTCTTTCTCTCCCCTCCAACTGCTCTGGAGAATTTGTTTTGGGCTAATTTCAGATGTTGAAAATGGAGCAGCTCTTTTAAGCTAATGGACTAAGTGCTCATCATTGTCATTTATAGGCTGTTTTTCTAAGGAAACAAATTTATGGGCTCATACTGCCTGTATATCTTTGTCTTTTATTTTACCTCACCTCTAGATTGATTTCAACTGAAGTTGATGAGAAGGAGGAAAGATTTCAAGGTTATTAAGTTTCTATTAGTTTGTAAAAAGTAGGATCTGGTCTAAGGAGCTAGGTCACATCCCTTGTTATCCCTTGATTGGAAGGCTGCAAACTTGGATGCTGAATCTGAAAACACAAATCCATAGAAAATCAGGAATCAGTGGTTCCTCTGCTCATAGAACCTGGAAATCCAGTTGGTATGCAAGTCAAAGTACTGATCAGCTACAGTTTTGGTGGAGTGTTTTGTTCCCTGTAGAATGACTTCTGCCTATGGATTTTCTAGGTAGGTTTTGAAAATTCATACATGAAAGATATTTGTTAATAACTTCCTTATACTCAAATCTCTCAGGATGCAAGTTTAATCTCTCCTTCTAACTTGTATCCTCCTCTGGCGGTCCTGTGCAGTGACACTGTCTGAGGTCACTCTGTTTCTCATCATTGCCTTGTGTGGTAATTGCTACAACTAAGACAACAGTTGATGCTACACTTAATCATGCTCAGTGTTGTCTTTTATCTCTTGAGAATGAAGGGATCTACTTTCTACTGTAGTGAGATTTATAGAGGTGAAGACCCAAGATCACCTCAAAGTGACTGTGTTACAGTAAATACACTGAGTTATAACATTGCATGCCCTATATGCTGTAGTTGCTTATAGTTTATGAAACTATTACAGGAAGTAAAATTTGTATGAGTTTTTTTCATTATATAAAAGGGCTGAAAAAGTTTTCTAAGGAATTAGCTGGCATATAGTCTGCTGTTTACAAGCTAAATGCTATTCATATCAATAAGAGAGCTAGAAAAACATAAAATTCTGAATAGGATGGTACAAGCTATAATATAAGAACCTAAATAGAAAAGGAAGCTACTTCTGGTGCCAGTGAAATTAACTGAGGGATTTTGCTTTTAAGCAGTCTGATCTGCATGCTTTATTAGAATAATAAGTTTAAATTGACTTTTTTTTCTTCGTATTTGCAGATGATTAATATAGTACACATAACCTGTTGCCTGCCACATCTCAGATAAGGGTTAAGAATTGCTAATTTGCTTTCTTGCAGTTGTCTTTCTATGATAGGATGGTAAAATATCTGGCATAACATGAAATTTCATTTGTGACTAGCGATTTTAAGTACGATAGGTGTCAGAGAGAGTACTCTCCTAATCTACAGTGAAATTTTGGTCTGCCAAATAGCAGTTTAGGTTCCAGGCTTGGCATTGTCACTTAATTCACTAACAGATAGCTGGCAAATCACTTTCTTTATATTTCAGATCTTTCAGCTGTAAAAATAGGAATTAAAGTTAAAGCTATTTTGGTAGAATCTTGGATTTTCAAAGAAATATAGAACAATATTTCTAGAAGGGATGGTCTAAGTAATGCAGCCCAGTCATATGGAGTTGTATGAAATGAAACAATAAACACAAACCAGACCAAAAGCCATGTATATTGAGATATGCTAGGTATGCCTAGATTTTTATCCTAAGAAAGGTCATTCCTTACACTTTGCCAAAAATTTTGTTAATGCCAAAGTATTCTGTTATTTGGTCACTTAGACTGAAATGCTACTTAACTCGTTCATGGACAACTATTAATATTTTGAATACGTCAAGTGTCTTTGTATTGGCGTGGGTTTAAGACATCATTTTTTATATATAGGTGTAAGCTGAATGCCCAGATGCTGTTTATGCATTCACATCATTATGGCCATCTTTAGCATCCACCCAGCAAAACCCCAACCTTGTCTATCTCTCTCCAGCATCCTCTTGGGAACTTGTTACCAGCCACCCATCTCACACCAATACCCACATCCAACAGCCCCTGAGGATACCAGTCCTCTTAGAAGTCTACGTGTTACTATGAGCCCTCCTGCTCCTTTGGTATATATGCTCTTTCCATAATGTAGTGGCTCTCCTTGTGTTAGGGTTCTCCCTTATATCTGTGAGAAGGAATAAAAATAGCTAGCTGTTAAAATAGTTCAAATATGCTTTGTCTCACAATTAAAATAAGTAATAATTAAGCAATTGAAAGCATTTCTCAGATCTCCAACCAAAATCTTCTCCAAACCTCCTGGCTTAAACCCCCCCCCACTAAAAATGTTACTTATGTATCTAGTTGCTTATCTTTATGTGATATTCACATAACTATTTTTTTGAATATCCATACATTACTGTTTCCAAGTACCTTTTTGTAAAATTTGTGAAGTGTAAATACACATAATCGGAGTCAAAGTAAGAGCGAATAGCCTTAGAAGAGTAGTTGTTAATTACTGAAGCCATCCTATAAGAGGGAAGAAATATTTTGATAAAATGATCCCCAAAAGTCAATGAGCTTTACAGATTTATTATGATTCCATGATTCACATGCCAAATTTTGGTAATATTTCCTAAATAAGATTTACAGATAGTTCTGTACAGAATCTAAATTCAGCTCTCTTTAGAAAGTGAAAAGGAGTTTAAATGCAGGACTCACTTCATCAAGCAGACCACTACTTGGTAGAGATGGGATCCACTTGACAAAATGAGGTAAAAGTATCTTTGACAGCAAGCTGGCCAACCTGGTAATGAAGGCTTTAAACTAGGAATGATGGCAGAGGGAGAGAATGACCAATGGTCAAGTAAGGAAGTGGTGGATGGGATTGGCAACCAAAGGATCTGGGACTGAAAGGGAGTCACCCCAAGCATACGCACGTAAATAAGGAAGTGCCTATGGGACCACATAATGGGGAAAGCTCTCATGTCTTTTCTAGGAAGACAGCATGCCAGGGTGCTTCTCTGAAGTGCCTGTATGCTAATGCACGTGGCATGGAGAACAAACAGGAGGAATTTGAAGTCTGCGGGCAGTTACAGGGCTATGATCTCATTGGGATCATGGTGACATGGTGGGATAGCTCACCTGAGTGGAGTGCTGCAATGGATGGATAGAGGGTCTTTAGGAAGAACAGGCCAGGAAGGTGAGGCGGGGGAGTTGCCATTGATGTGAGAGAGCCCCTGGATTGCCTGGAGCTCTGTCTGGGAACATGTGAGGGTTTAGCTGAAAGCTGATGGGTCAGGTTTAGTGGACAGACCAGCATGAGTGACATTGTAGTGGATGTCTGCTATAGACCAGCTGATCAGGAAGAAGTAGATGAGGCCTTCTTGAGACAACTGGAAGATGCTTCATGTTTGCAGGTGCTGGTCCTCCTCAGGGCTTTAACTACCCTGATATCTGCTGGAGGGACAACACAGCAGTATGGGTGACAAGCAATGCAGGAGGTTTTTGTAGTGCATTGATGACAGGTTCCTAGCTCAGGTGACTGAGGAGCTGACAAGGAGAGGCACTCTGCTGGACCTCATCCTTCCAAATAAGGAAGAAGTGGTTGGGAATGTGAAAGTCAGGGGCAGCCTTGGCTGCAGTGAGCATGAGATGATGTAATTCAGGATTGTGTGAGGAGGGAGCAGGGCAAAAAGCAGGATCACAACCCTGGCCTTCAGGAGAGCTGGCTTTGGCCTGTTGAGGGCCCTGCTTGGAGGAATCTGATGGGATATGGCCCTGGAGGGAAGAGGGGTGCAAGAGATCTGTCTGATACTCATGGATCATCTCCTCCAAGGTCAAGAAAGGTCCATCCCAACAAGCCATAAATCAAGCAGAGGTGACAGGAGGCCTGCCTGGATGAACAAGGAGCTCCTGACAAAACTCAAACACAAAAAGGTAGTGTACAAGAGGTGGAAGCAGGGGCAGGTGACCCAGGAGGAATATAAAGGCACAGTTTGAGCATGCAGGGATGGGGCTAGGAGAGCTAAAGGCCACTTAGAGTTGAAACTGGCGAGAGACATTAAGGGCTTCTACAAATACATAAGCAGCAAAAGGAAGGCTAGGGAAAATGTGAGTCTGAAGGAGGATCTGGGAAACTACAGGCCGATCAGCCTCACCTTGATCTCTGGGAAGATGATGGAGCAACTAATCCTGGCAACCGTTTTCTGGCATGTGAAGGACAGAAAGGTGATCGGGAGTAGTCAGCACGGATTTATGAAGGGGAAATCATGCTTAACCAACCTGATAGCCTTCAAGGATGGAATGACTGGCTTGGTGGATGAGGGGAGAGCAGTAGATGTTATTTATCTCGATTTTATTAATGGTTTTGACACTGTTTCCCATAACATCCTCAAAGACAAGCTGATGAAGTGCAGGCTAGATAAGTGGTCAGTGAGGTGGATTGAAAAGTGGCTGAACTGCCAGGCTCATAGGGCTGTGATCAGCAGCATGAAGTCCAGTTGGAGGCCAGTACCTAGTGCTGTCCCCCAGGGGTCAATACTGGGTCCAGTACTGTTTAACATGTTCATTAATGATCTGGATGATGGGACAGAGTGCACCCTCAGCAAGTTTGCTGATGATACAAAACTGGGAGGAGTGGCTGATACACCAGATGGTTGTGCTGCCATTCAGAGGGACCTTGTCAGGCTGGAGAAATGGACAGAGAGGAACCTCGTGAAGTTCAACTCAGTCCTGGTGAGGCCACACCTGAAGTGCTGTGTCCACTGCTGTGCTCCCCAGTACAAGAGAGATATGGAGCTATTGGAGCGAGTCCAGAGAAGGACTACAAAGATGATTAAGGGACTAGAGCATCTCTCATATGAGGAAAGGTTGCAAGAGACGGGACTGTTTAGCCTGGAGAAGACTGAGATGGCATCTTATCAATGTGTCTAAATATCTGAAGGAAGGATATAAAGAGGATGGGGCCAGACTCTTTTCAGTAGAGCCCAGCAACAGGATGAGAGGAACTGGGCACAAACTGAAACACAGGAAACTCCACTTGAGCATAGGAAAACACTTCTTTACTGTGAAGGTGTTTGAGTTCTTACTGGAAGAGGTTGCCCAGAGAGGGTGTGGAGTCTCCATGTTTGGAGCTATTCCAAACCCAACTGGACACGTTCCTGGGCAACTTGCTCTAGGTGATCCTGCTCTGAGCAGGGGGGTTGTACCAGATGATCTCTCAAGGTCCCTTCCAACCCCAGCTATTCTGTGATTCTGTGATCTTGAAATTTACTGAATTTTACTGCTTGTAAGGAGTAAGTAATCTTCAGTATTTAAGAATAACCTTTTGTAACTAGTATGGGACCTCAGGCAATTAAATGAGATAGTGATCATATTTAGGTCTTTAACAAATGCCTCCTTCTATACGTAAAACTGAAAATTCTCATATTGAAACCTTCCTTTATTTTCCTCTTGTCTCTGTTAATTCTAAAAGCTTTAAGTATATGACATAATCAAGGTAAAAGTACTTCCCTCACAAATGTCTTAAAAACGCAGGATAATTTTCTGATGAGAATGCTTTAGAGATTACTATTAAAAAAAAGATAGTAGAAAAACTTCTTGTTACGGAAGAATGAGAGCGTAATAATGGGTAAATGCTGGTAAACGATGCCATGGAAGTGGGGAGACTGTCCCAGCTGGAGTGCCCTGCCTTACTGAGTTTGTGTGCCATTTATTAGACTTGTGTTTTTTAACTTTCCTGAATCTGAGCATGGTGAAGTTGGACTTTCATAATGAGCAGAGTTAAGAGCTGGGGCTCTACTTTCTAGCTGATATAGGATAAATGACTCCCCAAATTCTTGAACTTTCAATTTTTGAGATCTCCAGTCTTGTGGCTCTCTGAGGCTTATAGTTCACCCATTCATGGATATATGTTAAGAGAAGGAAAAAGACACAGGGCAATAGATCAAAAATAACTCGCTCTTCATTTGGATAGCCATTCTTTCTCTCTGTAGGTATAAATATACACATACACCTCTGCATATATTTATGATTGTTTTAGGATATGCTTCATTTCTTCTCCCTTACTGCGATTTCTTCTGGAATTGGCTCTTTTCAAGATCCCAGATCCTAGGCTCTACCTGCGCAGGTCAGATTTCTCCTCTGAATGTGGAATCAGCAGTTTCTGCTTCTGTCTGCCTCTGTTCCATCTCCTCCCCAAATCCTATGCCTGCATTTCTCCTGTGATACCCAATTTCCAAGTCTCTGTCTTAGATGCTCAAACTCTGTGTTTTTAATACCAATTGTTTTAAACAGGTCTCTTCAGTTTCTGAGGAAATGCTATTCCCTCTGGCTCTAGCTTCTTGTAGGAAACTTGGTGAAATTAATTCACCTTGCTTCAGCCAACTTATTGTCTAAAAATGCACTTATTTTAATGGGCACTCATAAAGATTTAATCCTTCTTTAGTGTCCATGATCTGATACAGCCTTTATTGGTAATGGATTCCACATTCAGAGAAGTATTCAATAATACAGATATTTAATTAAATCAACTATAATTCATACATTGTTTGTAGCAAAATTTCCTAAATAATCATATGGTCTGAGGAACAGATGACAAGTTTTTCATGTATAGTTAGGGCTATTGCTGTTTTGTGAGTCTGAAATCTCATCAACATAATCAGTTAGGCAATTCTGTGTAACACAGGTGCCCCAGTTCATACCTTCTGTGAAAACAATCAAGCTGCCTGCCTAATTTAATTTTATGTTTAGCCAGTCTTTTATTAAATGGATTTTATTTAGCACCCTTTCAGGCTGAGTGCTGGTGTAGGCTTTTCAGGATATGCCAAGAAAAACATTATTTCTAATAGTGGCTCTAATATCCTATACCCGCTACTTTCCTTCCTCCCCCTCAGCCCTCCCTCAAAGCAGGAATCAAAAGACCCTTTTATAAATCTTGAAAAACAATATTGTATTAGAATCTTGCAAAGAATTAAAAAATCTGTGGATATCAAAAGTGTCTTTGTTTTTAGAAATACCTGCTCATCATCAGGTTGCAAAACCGATACTTACTTTTCTTATGAGAAAATAATTTTAATTCATGTTGCTCCTGTGACCATCTTTTTTTCCTTGATAGAGTCATAGACAGCATAAAAGTACATCTGGTAAAAAGTATTTTAGGTGTGAGCCTTCATTCAGTATTATTTTCTTGATGGAAATAAGTTTTGATTTTCTTACATTAGCTATGAGAATATGTGACCTTAAGTGGTTGCTGAGAAGGTACAAAAGGAAAATATACCAGCTCTCTGTAGATGCCTAACAAATGAAAGACAGAAATATGAGATGGCATATAAATAAACAGCACTTCAGCAACACAACTGCAATGATCAGAAAGCCTTCTTGCTTCTGGAAAGCAGGCGTCAGGTGTCCAAAGTCGAGCATCCCCAGACTGATGCATGTGGAATTGGAGGATGGTCTTAAGTCTGGTGCCGTAAAGAAAAGAAATAAGCTTGGAAATAATTTGTATAAAATCTCCTGTACAAAAACCTGGGCAATATAAAAACAAGACAGTGAATTCATCCTTCTGAGGAGAATAAAAATGATTTCAGTGTTACATTTGAGAGCATAACCCAGTCAAGAAATACTGATATTCTATAGCCGTTTTACTTCTTAACTCTTCTTCAGTTCCCCTATTTCAACTTGTTAGAGAACTGTCTATATTGGGTGCTTTTAATTGTCACTTTCATATGAGTATTTTTATTATGAATTGCTGGCTCTTATTTTTCTTGTTGCTTTGAGGAATTTGAAGCTGAAGTGTTTCTGCTTGGTGTGAAGTTCAATGCAGACTGCTTCATATCACAGCTGGGAGTCAGGAGGTGGATTCTTTTTTCTGAGCAATACAGAACTGTTTTGTTTTGTTCCTTGGAGGGATATTGCAGGCTATGGAGAGAGCTACTGAGGAAGAGAAAGGCAACCACAGGCGTAAAGAAAGGAAAAGGGAGAAAGAGGCAGCTGTAAATGCAATGTTATTGAATGACACAGAAATATTCTGAGAACAGTGTAGTTTTAATGTAACAATAAGGCTGGTAGAGAAAGATTCAGAAGTCAGTTATTTTAAGATTTTGAGAATCAAAATGCCGTAAGCAATTTTACTTTAATTTGCTCTGGTGTGTGTGTAGATACACACATATACACAGAGCAGTAATAAAACTGGACTGGCCCTTGTTTCAGTGTGTTATTTAATCTGGTTCCTGGATGTCAAGGGAACACAGAATAAAATGGATTTTTGGCTTCCAGAACAAAGATAGCATAGTTCTGTGCTATCAGCAAAAAAAGATGTATAAATGACAACCCCTTAGGCCCTTCTTCAGGGCTAAAAGAAAAAACAGAAAATACCCTTTTTTCTTGTAGGTAGTAATTAGTGTATTTGGTCCCTTTTCAGTTGGTCCCAATTTAGGAGGCTAGTGGCTCCATGGCTGTTTCTCAGCATTTGGAGTTGGCAGCTCTTTCATCCTTGAAAGAATAAAGGTTCATTCCCTCTCTCCTGGAAACTCTGGCTGAATCCTGGCTTTGTTTTTTATAGCCTGCTTTCTAGGCATCTCAAATAGCTTTCCTGAAGGACTGGAAAATAGAATGCACTCCTCAAATAACACACATCTGACATCATCCTTTTCTCTGTTGATTAGAATCACTATATCTCTATGTGAATTGTGGCAGTGATACTACATTAGAGAGACTGATTTGATGCATCTCTGGCATTTCATTTTCATTTTCTTTAACTGGGGATGGTTGCAAATGTTGTTCCATTTTCATTAAAAATACTTTTAATATCCTAGGGAGTGGGTGCAGTGCAAAGCTGCAGATCTGTTTGTCTTCAGAAATGTTGATCTGAAAGCCGTCTGAATCCCGTAGAAAATGTCAGTGAGCTTTGCACTTTTTTCAGACTATTTCAAAGGTAGTTTTTTGTACTGGCACTTTTTAGGGTTTTGTATTATAATATCAGTGATGAGGCTGGACTCTAGTAATACAGACCAAGCGTATGCTGAAGGCAAATGAGTTTGTGGAGGCGTATCTTCACTACACATTGCAGTGTATGAGTTGCTGTCAGCCTTAGAAGTAGTGCGACACTTCATGAGGACTGATTAGACTTGCTGGGGATTAGTGAAGTGCTTCTAGGATCTCCAAGACTCTCCCTGCATATAAGGAATAAGGGGGTATTTTTGGCTAGAAATTTAATTCCATGATAGAAAGATTGTACTCACTTAAATGGTAATGTCTCTAGTAGGAATGGCATTATTGAATAACCTAGTTTTTGAGTAATTTCTTACTGAAAATTTGTACTCAAATTCATTAATGAGAAAAGTGAGATACTGTACTAAAATTTGCTATGGATAGAGAGAAATTGTGGACCAGTGCAGCCAGGAGAGAGAGATTTACTGAAAATAATTGGAAAATGGAACCTGCCATAGTCAAAATAAAAAACAAATGTTGAGGTAAGGAGCTGGAGAAAAGACAGATGAGTCTTTGCGTTGTGTTGCTATCAGGGCTAGGCAGTTCTGTGAAGCTGCTGAGCTGTCAGACTAAGGGCTGTCCTACATTAGGAACTTGGTCATACCCACTGAATGGATATCATGCAAAGCATCCAGAAGTGATATTGTGCAAAACAAAATACTGTGGAACACATTGGCCAAAACTCAATAGGAGATGACATGCGTGTGCTTTACTTTTACATTTTCTAGCAATTCATCCCGACCAAACAAACCCTATCCAAAGACTATAGCCAAATGAATGTTAACTGTCTAAAGTTAGTTTTCTTGTCCCTGTGTAATCACACACTGGGATAGTAACAATGTTTTCAGAGTTGCTGGGCACCCAGAGCACCTACTGGTGTCAGCAGCGTTGTTTGGTTGTCTTCGTTTCTGAAAGGCAGGCTATTTCTGTTTAGATACCTAAAAAACTCAAAAACTTGAAAGAATATTCAAAGAATTAAAGAACAACTATGTACATGCAGATTACTAAACCAGTGGAATAGAAATACACAGTTTGCATAGAGGGAGGAGTCATGACTTCAGATTAAAAACTGCCTAAGCCCCCTTTCCCCCCTGCTACAGTAGCTCCATAGTCCTGTCACTGTTTCCCCTGCCTGTTCCACTTTCTGACCTCAACTCCCCAAGCCAATGCCCCCCGCAACTCCATACCTCCTTGCTTCCCACAGCTGCTTACTGTACTTTCCACCTCTCAAACCCCTGATTTCTAGCCCACATGATGATAAGCAAAGCATTAAAAGTCAGTTCACTATAACTACTACTGGTTGGCTGGCACGTGTTAACTTGTGTAGAGGACAGGATTCGGTCACATGGGGATAAGGTTTGGTCCCTTTTGACAACCCCCTCCACCCACCCCAGTGCCCTGACATCTGCCTTCTTCCAAACAGGCTTTGGGCGAGAAGGATCACCAGTCAGCCAGCCATGCCTGGCCGGGGAAGTGGGACCCACAGCACCTAGTGAGAGGCTGGCGGCTCGGTCACACTGTGTCCTCGGTTTGTCTTGCTCATCAAGGGCATTTGAATAGTGGTACAAATTCAGGCACTATGGTCTGATGCTGCATGTGGAACTCATTTCAAGTCATGCATTTTTTGGTGAGGGTCCTACTGTTTTTAGAGTGGTTTGGTAGTTCTGTAGGAACTCAGTGTCCCTTCTGGTAGGCTGCATATGAAGCATACATAAACACATTTAAGGATTGACTGGTTCTCTGATTCAAAGTCTGTCTTTTCATGTTGACTGTTGTTAAATCTATGATGAGGCTAGGGTTAACTCAGTGAAAGTTCAGAAAATGCTGATCATTTCAGAACTGGCAAATCATTTTAATATAATTTATGAAAGATATGGTAACCTTATTAATCATTCAACACTGTCAGAATCTGAACGTTTTTTGGAATATATCGAGCTTTTACCTTTTTAGAAAGCAAAGCTCTTTTGTGGTATAGTTTTGATAAGCCTAAAATGCTATCCTGAGTTAACAATCCAGAGAATAATGCATATATGACTTGCAAAGGCTCATAAACTCCTTAGCTAATTTAGTGGGAGGCTCTATCCTCCAACCTTATTAACAATAAAATATTTTAAATAAACTCCAAGAAAACAATTGCAGGGTTTTTCCTGCTAATCCTTATGGCTGTTGTCACACTGCTACTATTAGAGTAATGGCATTTTAATGCCATTATGTATGTGTATATGTATGTGTATAGCACACACATGTATGTATGTGTATAGCAGTCAGATGCTTTGTTGTACAAGCACAATTATACATGCCTTTCAATACAGAGGTCACAATTACTAAGGCAACATTTGCCAGCTGTTACACGATAGCGATATGTGTGAAACTGCATGTTTTCCCAACAGCCAGAGCTGGCTAGAAAACAGAAGTACAGGTGCTTGTACATAAGGCAGAAATCACCATTGTTGCCACAAACAACAGCATTGCTACTGTGGCAAGGTTATTTACAGTCAACAGCAGGATAGAGACCTACATCTTTCTAGTGGCTTCTAGGTGCCACTTTAATGAGACCCACTTCTGTGGTATTTGAATGTGAAACCCCACCTCAAAGACAACTGAGAATGACAGGAACCACCTTCTGGCGATGCCTTTCTCTCTTGCTGGCTGTAGATAACTAACTTAGAGTAGAAGCCTAACTTCTAGGTAGCTACATTTAAATATAACCCCACCTTTAAGAATTATGGAAGGATGTAATGTTTGATCTACTGTTTTGGAGTAGCTGAAGACCCACTCTTCTTTCTAGAAGACATTTTTTTTTTTTTAATTTTAATTTATTTGCTCTTTGAATCCAGACTTGGGAATGTGTTGCTTACCGTAGCTGATTGATTGAATTTCAGAGTAATAGAATAATTCAGGTTGGAAAGGACCTCGGGAAGTCTCTAGTCCAACTTCCAGCTCAGAGAAAGATCAGGCCAAGTTACTTTACGGTCTTTATGCAGCTGGGTCTTGGAAATCTCCAAGGATGGAGACTGCACAGTCTCTTTGGGCAGCCTCTGCTACTGCTTGACTGTCCTCAAGGTGAATAAGTTTTTCTTTATATACCATTTCAATATATGCCCATATATGCCATGCAGTACTACTGAGAGCCTGGCTCTGTGGTCTCAATAACCTCCTCGTAGGTATTGGCATGCTGCTGTTAGATCCGCCCCCCCAAGCCATCTCTTCTCCAGGCTGAACAAGCCCAATTCCTTCAGCCTCTCCTCACAGGGCAAATGCTCCAGCCCCTGACCATCTTGGTGGCCCTCTGCTGAAATTGTTCTGATTTATTGGTGTCTGACTTGTATCGGGAGCCCCAGGCAGAGCAAGACCTGTGAACCATCACCGCCTTCTGAGCCTGCCCGTCCAGCCCGATTCTATCCATCTGGTGTCTGCCCGTGGAGACTGTAACGTCTGAAGGTGGATATGTGAATGTTATGGGTGACAGTGCTGAAAGCCTTTCTAAAGTAGAGGTAACTGACATCCACTGCTCTCCCCTTGTCCCCAAATCCATTCATTTAACCCAAGAGAAGGGCAGTCAAATTGGTCAGGCATAATTTGCTTTGGTAAATCTATGCTGGCTGTTCTCAGTCACCTTGTCCTTCTTGTGCCCAGAAATATGTTCCAAGAGAACTTGCTCCAGTGACCCGCTGCATATATATTTACTTTAGTTTATTCAGGTTAGGTGTGGGTATTTTTCGGAAACTGTAGGTACTGAACTTAGTGCATTTACTTAGAGAAGCCAGGGTTCTGTTTATTCTTTATCAATCATGAGGATGGCACTTAGTCCTTCATAAAAGTGAAATCAAATCTGTTGTTGAATGCCATTAACCCATGTTGATTTGGCTTAGCAATGGTGATGTTTTTATTTTCAAATACTGTTGAATAGTTAAAGCGAGACATTTTTGATGCATTTTGCTTGTAAATCAGGCAGTTCGGCTCGGCAGGAAAAGATCATTAATTTTAAAATCTCAGATTTGATCAATACCATGTTCACTGAGGTACCTTTTATTTCACATTTTACACTGTCATTGTGCATAAGAAGTAAAAACTGTAACTTCTACTAAAAAAATTGAATGTATTTTGGGTTCAGACCATGCCCTGTGGTGTTCAAAGCACTTGTATGTTTTTATTATACATCTCATATATTATGTTCAGTAGTACACTCAATCTGAACTTCTGAAATTTGAAGTAGAGGTCCTAACATTTTCATATGAATAAATCCTTTATAGTATCTTCTTAGTGTGATACATTAACCTGAATCACATTAAAGAAAAATCCCACCTTCAGATTCCTGTTGAGTTATTTTTGCGGATTTTACAGACTTCAGAGTGTCCTTGCGATCTGTACTGTATCATCAGGGCCTCCTGAAGACCAAGGTTCCTGTAGCAGGGCAACAGCAGAAATGTAGGGGAGAGTGGGTTTGTCAAACCAGCTGCCCAAATCTAGTGTACTTACAGATGTGCTGGGTCCCTGATTCCTCCCTCACCCTGTACTTTGTGATTCCTCCTGTCTTCTCAACGTAGGCTAAAACATACAGCTTGTTTCTAAATGAGTCTGCCCCATTGACAGGAGCTGTAGTTTCCCACTTCACGCTTTTAGGTACCGCTAAGTTGCTGTAGGCCTTGAACTGTCACACAACTGTTTGTAGACATTTGAAGAGCATGGAAATTGAAACCTGATGACTTAGCACATTAATGAAGTTTTTATATATGATGTAAGAGAGAGAGGACTTCTGAATTGCTTCGGTTCCTATATTATGGGGCAGCTATAAGAAAAAACAGAGTGACGTTGGGTGATGGTTTTAACTGCTAACTGCTTCCTATTACCCAGTCACCAGTCTCTGTCCACAAGCACTCGCAATGAAGCTTTACATGTGTGTTCATCCTTTTAATAGCAACTAAATTTGTGACAGGTTATTTTGTCTAATCTAAATTCAGAACATGTATGTCCTTGATGACTACTGCTTAGACAGTAAGTGACAATAACAAGCAACGGAGGAGGCAGATAGGAAGTGAATCTCTGTTATCGCAGTCATTATTGCAAGATGGCTATACTGTATGTTTTCAGTACCGAGACTCTGATGGAAGCTGCTAAACCTCAGTCATGCTTTTTGTGTCTGTACTGAAAACAGATTTGTCCTGTCTTCTTAGGCACTTAATCTCATATCCATGTCAATTTAAGATACCCACTGGCAAAAAATCATCATCAAGTAGTGGCTGTGTGATTTGCATAAGGTTTTAATCTGCTTGTTTAGTCTACAGACTCAGGAAAGAGTTGATACATTTAATGCAGATTCTACTCTACTGCATCTGGTAGTATGCAACTAGAAAGATAAAAGTGGAAAAAACAAAGAGGAAAAAATATATACAAGGAAGTAGTCCCTTGGTACTTTGGAGGGAATGTTGACTGAATGTCAAGGTGGAATACCTCTGGTCCAGCACGATTTTATCTCTGATTTAAATCTATCTCTTTGTAAATTTAGTTTCTTATTATAAATCTAGTAAATTAGTATTTTAGTCTCTCAGTAAAGTATGTTCTTTTCGTGACGAAAAGTCCATAATTCTGCCACAATGAGGGATATTGTGTTTAAAAGCTCAAAGTAAAAAAAGAGCTGTCTGGATTAATGGAAAATTGGCATAAAATTGCAGGTCACTAAAAGGGATCATGTAAAGTCTCGGGGTGATTTGCTGGAACCAGTGCGGTGACTGTTACTGAAAAATAGTGAAAACATAATGATATATCAGTGATTGTTATTTGATTGTTATTATTGATGATTACTTGACTTACTGACATTTTAAACCTTTTTTGATGGAGTGTGTGATGTCTAGAAATCAGGACTATGATCCTTTTATCAGATATCTGTGATATCACTCATAACTGTAGACAAAGTGGAAATAGTACTGCACCATGAAGAGTCCTTTAATAAATCTAAGGACATCTGTGATACCTGTGTTCCTAGCTTAATATGACCGAAGAGCAAAATCTTTGAGCGGGAGAAACTGACAAGGAGAATATACACATTTTAGGATGATTAAGGTCATAAACTGAGATCGAATAAGTCTTAAGATCTTCTGACTGCGTGTGGAGTCATGCTCAAACAGCCATATACACAGCTCAGAAAACTGATCTCCATTTATATGTTTCTAGGTACGTACTGATGCAAAAAGTGCAATTTCAGCTTTCAGATTAAATTGTAACATATCTGTGAATTTATCTGTGAAATCATGTGTGGCCTGAGGGAGCAATCTGTAGGCAGTGGCATTTTCAACAGTGTGGATTTTTTTTTTCTTTGAAGACAATTCTTGATTTTACAATTGTGTAACTGTTGTTCTTGGCAAGTCTATTCATAATAAATCAATTAAGCAGAAATTCAGACTCACCGCTTTACTAGCATCTTTCATAAAACCTCAAAACATTTTAACTATTACTTGTGTTCATCTCCCTTCTATCTCTTAATTCATGTGTCAGGGTACATGTATTTTAACTGTGTTCTTTTTCAGAATAGGGACGGTCACACTGAAGTCAAGTGATCTATCATAGTAATACACACTTATTTGTGACATTTCATGATGCTGGATGCCGGAGTCCTTAATTTCAGTCATGTATTTTGCTAAATAGCTAAAATACTCAGTTTTGTAGTGGTGATTTCCATGTACTTTTTGTTATTATTTTGGAAGAGACAAATGCTAGATCTCTTCACTCTCTTTTTTTCCTTCTGGTGTGTAAAATACTTTATGAAAATCTGTAGGTGATTATGTTCAAGATTCACATAGAGATACCCTTGAAAAATTAGCAGTAGTGCAAGTTTCTATAATTCTGCATCTGATGTTTTCTGTCCATCCTTCTTTAATGATGTAGTTTCAGTCTAATCACCTGTCTAAAAATATGGCTATTCTCATCAGTAGAAGCTTGTGTCTTGCTCCTTGCACCTTTGAGCACTCTGAAAATAGATAATATAAGGATTCTTATAGTTTGTAAAATACACAATACAAGGACACTTATAATTTGGAAATGCATCTGTACTCACGAGATGGAAAGATACTACGACAACATGTAATTGGAGTAATCCCAGTATTTGTTTGCGAAAGGTCTGCTGTTTATTCCTCTTTGTGAAGCTGAGAGCCGTGAAGAACTTGAAGGCCAGTGTGAGGGAAGAGTAGAAAACAGAGGTTGTCATTGCTTCTCATTATGTTTCATATACATTTTCTATGGTTAATTATTTCTGTCTTACGCAAACAAAAAGAAATGGGTAAGGGAATCTACAAGGGTAATTAGAATACACGTGAGTAGTTTAATATTCAGGTGCAGAAACATGCATTGTAGAGGATGTCTAATATTAAAAGGACATATATCTGGAATTTAAAATAGTTTATTTTAAATATATGTACAAACTGATTCATTGCAGCTCAATTCCAGTTCTTCTGAAGACAGTTATTTCAATTTATTTTGGATTTGGAGTAATGGAAGAGTGAATCAGTCCCATAATTATTTTGGGAAGAAATATTATGCAAGTAGTTCTGGAGAAATAAGTTTTTCTATATGAGTCATTGCTGTTTAGGGAGGAAAAAACATACCTTTCTTCATACTTTTAAATGAATTCCATCTTGCATATGCAGAACTGTTTCTTTTGAGGTCTCATTAGGGAAGGATATTTTTCTCTGTAAATAGCAGATGTCTTGGACAAGTAATAGAATTCTGACATGCTGTTATGTGACAGAATCCTAAAAAATCTAATTATTGTAATAAATAAAGAGGGACTGAAGGTTTTCAAAGCTTACTCCTTAGCAGCTCTGAAATTAACTTAATTAAAAAATTTAAGGTATTTACCACCACCTTTGACAACTGAAACTGTTGATCGAAAAGAAAGAATTAAGTTTTTAGCATTTTCTCAGTGCCAAGGAAGAGAGGGCAATGTTTTGATGGGTGTAACTTAATCAAACGTATGGGGCTGGATTCTAGCGAGGAAGAAATTTTGGCAGTTATATTAATTGGTATAGAACCACTGGCTTTAATGCAGCTTGTAAGGGAATTTGTTGAGGTTGTTTATCTGTGTGGTTCAAAATATTTTAAAAGTTTGTTGCCAGGCTTCATTAATGTGCATAAATTGCATTAATAGATATGCTGGGTGTAGTTCCTTAATTAGCTCAAGAATGCATGTAAATAAGTGTGTGGTAACATAGCTGTCATAAATCTTAAATGTCTGGAATATTATTTAGGTTTTTTGTTTAAATCATCTGAGATAGAAAACCATTAACCAAAACTGAAAAGTAAAGAGAAGATGTTGTAAGTATCCTATCTGTATGCACATAGCACAGAGAAATATTGAAATGCCAATGAGGTGTGACCTCTGCAGCTCTTGTCAGCTAAATATTCTTACTGAGTATCCATGCAGAAATGTAAAATCTTCCTCTGTATTTATTAAAACAATAACTCAGTGTGAAAAGACAGATGTTTCAGGAAGAGTGGGGAAGAATACATGACTTGACTAACTGTGACTAGAATATATCTCGCTTGTAGTTAATGTAAATCTATTATAAAGTACCAAGTAGCAAAGGACAACAGTCTTGTTTGCCACAGAATTTCAAAGGCTCATCTCTGTTTCCAAGAAGTACTCCTAACTGTGGTCAAACGTAGCGTTTATGGTTGACATGTTGCTATCCAGATCTCAGCAGGTCAGGTTAAAAAATTTTGCCAGCATTATCTTATTCACAGAGAGAGAAAGAAAATCCTTCTGAAGCTCCAGTAGTAAAAGGCTTGAGAAATCACATTCTTAGTGTCCTCCAAATGCTGGTAGGAGCTTAGTATGGCATTAGGTAGAGTGTTGGAAGACTAAAGGAAAAATACTTTCTCCTGATAACAGAGATGCATAGCAAAATAGGAAAAATGAAAATACATGAGGAGAATAGTAACAGTATAGAGCAGGTGAAGACATTTTTACACAGAAACAATGATGGTGAATAGCTTTATCTGGAGATGTTCTGAGGAGAAGCACTGATAATGGGCTGCATGGATGAAAAAAATCACTCTGGGGCTGAACCTCAATTGTATAGGAAGAATCAGTTCAGCTACTCCCACACAGTGTTGCCAGCCTTTATGGAAGGCTTTTTTACTCCATTATGACAAAAAATATTAAAAATTGACTTTGTTAGTCTCTGCATGTGCAAACATTTATTCATTCATCAAACCTGCAGGATCACGGAATCATTTATTTAATAATTGCTATGTGGTTGTTAAAACTATCTTTTTAATATTGGTTAAGAACCTAGAGAGAAGCAGAAACTAAAAATTTTTATCTAGTAGTAGTAAGATGCTGGTAGATAAACTTTTATTGGCTTCTAATTCTTTGGCATGCACATGGTTTCCATAAATGTTATAGGTATGTCCATAACTGAAGCACAAAGAATTCTTATATTTGAATTGAAAAAGTCCAGCCTGTTTCTTCTTCCTGATAGCAATACAAGATTACATGCAGATGTTTATAGTTGAACTTTAGCTTCTATGATCTGGTCATCATTGCATCAGTAGTCTTCTCTACAGAGTTCAGATTGGCTATAGGCGAGAAAAAAAATTGTTTCTTTTGATTGTAGGAAAGTGAAAACCTTTCTTTGGTTATGAAGCCTTTTTTGATTGAAGGACAAACTGATGAGGATCTAGAAGGTTCAGAAGGTTATAATGTGGCTGATTTTCTCCTCTTCTGTTTTCCATAAATGCTCTGATGCACTGTGTCTTGTCGTGTTGATATCTCATAACTCACATTTATGACAACATGCTCCTTTCATATTTAAGCAGTATGTAGTTGCTGCCTATCTTCCTAACAATGAATGTAACTTGAAGTTTTATAGATGACAAATTTATTTTAGTTGTTGCCTCTTGAATTTTATCATTGTTATATATTGCTAATTGGTTATATTTTATTGGTGATTGCGGATGACTGTGATACATTAACCTTTAGCATTTAAAAGAAGCAAAATAAAAAAGGTAAGCATGCATTTGTGTTTGCATTTACTTATGTAAAACATAAGTAAATAAGAACACTTGAGAATAAAGATGGACTGGATATCCAAAAATCACTAATCACTGTTAATAATGTAGAATGACAACTTTTGAAAGAAACTGCATTCTGCTTTTGGACTACACTACTTAAATATGGCATTTTATAGTCTCTTCCACAACCGGGAGAAATAACGAACAGTCTTTTGAACTAAAATGTCTTAAAAAAAGTCATTTCTGATGAGAAGGTTTAGGGATCAGATGAAGATATAATTAATGAACATGGACATTGGTAATGACATTGTTGCTTGTTTAAGCATTTAGTCTAGCTAGTATTTAAATAATGTGCCTAACACTGAGAATGCACTTAAGCATTTCTCTTCTGGGTGTTTGAATCTTTGCTTGCTTTTACCAAAATTAATGGTCTGTTCAGCCTTTAGACCCTGAATGGGAAATTACATTAGGGCCTGCTTGTACAGCTCTGCCTTGACAGCATTGCAGCTAGACTCTAAGGAAGCTGCAGTTAAACAGTCATTTGCAGGAAAAGACCCAATGGCAAACATGGAAATGGTCCTAATCAAGATTCATGTGCTTCTTGGGTGCGCAGTCCTTGGTGTAAAGATATTATGATCTGCTGTAACAACTCTGAAGTTGCTTGTGCTTTGGGCAGCAAAGAGAAGTTGAGAAGCAGAAGGGGGGACATGGAATAATTGCTCGGAACTGTGGAGGGTCGCGGTCAATGTCCGTGGGCAACTGTTGATCTCCAGGGGCATGTCTGCTCAGCGGGAAAGGCAGGGAGGAAGACTGAGTACATTTGCATGTTTTGCTCCTATGTAAAGCTGTGGTGGGTGCAAGCCTGAAGCGCTGTGTGCCATTTTGATGTCCACATCTTGGGAAGGACAGGGTTTGGAGAAGGTGTGGGGAAAGGCAGCTAAACTGATGAAGGGGATGAAAGAGCTGCTTTATGAGGAGATACCAGAAAGATTGGGTTGGCACTGCTGTTTTGGAGAGTAGGAGGTTGAGCAGGGATGGGACTGAGATTTAGAAATTCATGGAGGTAGTGAATATAGAGAATGTTGAACTTCAATGCTGAGGGCTTTTCTTGAAACTAGTGGGAGCCTGGTTTGGAGGAGTTGTGAGGGACTGCTTCCTTATCCAGTAGATAGTGAAAATATAGGATTTGTTGCCATAAGAGGATGTGGGGTCAGGCAGTATCTGCAGGATCAAACAGGGATTAGACAAATTCATGGACAACAGATCCATAATGAGGAACAGGAAAGGACATACCATTCTTCATCCCAATTATAACAACTGCAGATACTGAAAGAAAAAAAAAAGGAAAGTGAGAGTCAGAGAGTGGCCAGGCTGGTGTGCTCTCCCAGAGCTGTGCCCGCTCCTGCCATGGGCAGCCAGAATGCTGGGCCGGCTGGACCGCTGGTCTGCTGCAATGGGGCATTTCTTATGTACGTATGTTTTTCTTTAATTAGATCTAAATCTAAGGCTGGGTACCTGTAACAATCTGTCCATGGTAGAACAGAGCTGTGCCTGTGCTAACTCATCTTATTTCTTAGACATCTTTTCCATCCTAGAGTAATGTCCTTGACCCATTGGTGTAGCCTCAAATCTCTTTTTCCTGTGGGCGGGCTGAGTGTTAAACTGTAGCAATTATTCTACCAGGTGACTGTGGGAAAATGTTTTTATTATGGATACCAATTCCGAGGATGCTATAACATTCAGTTGCCTTACATGATTGTGAATTATTCTTTCTGCTTGGTCAGGAGTACACAAATAAAGAGGGGCTGTTACAGATGGAAGGTTGAATAAATCATTGATTCTCATCAAATCAGGAACATGTTTGCAAAGGATTTTGCGAGGACATTTTTTTCTCCTCAATAGCTGTGATCTCTTGCTCCTTGCATGTTGCCCTTATATGAATGAGGGTTTAATCTGCCCTCTTCCAGCCCTCTCGAATGGAACCTGTTAGAGACATCTACTACCCCTTTACCAGGACAGCCCCATGGTGTTCCAGGGACCATTGCCTTCCTAATTTCTGGATTTTCATGGTTCTGCATATTTACAGAGGTTATGAATTAATATTAAATACACCGTTAAGATAGGTACGAATGTAAAACAGATGAGAGACTTTATGGCTAGCAAGCACAAAGCAGAGTATGAAGTCCCAGATATCTTTGTACCAGCACTCAGTTAAATGGAAATAAGGTGAGCAGTGATGGCAGATTTGAATTTTGGGTAGCCCATGAAATTTCATTTTTCATAATCCAAAGTTTATTAATACCAAGACAAAAATATCACTAAGCCTTCCTGCGGATTTACACCTACACTTTCTTAGCCTCTGCGTAATTCATTTTCACTATTTAAATGCACGTTTTGTAGGTTTTAAGTTTTGGGTTGAGAAATCAAAATTATGGTTATTCCATTTGAGGAGAAAAAGGAATGACAAGATTTACATATAATGGAAAAGCAAATAACTGAAGGCCTCCCTCTTCTTCTGCATCCTTGTTACCCTGTGGTCCCATCCACTTAAATTCAAGGCTTTGTACTTTCAGTCTTGTTTGTCTTCAGAGGCACTATTATTATCTCAGGCAGTGCAAGTTGATTCAGATCCCCTTTGAAATCACTGATCATCCTCCTGTTTATTCTAGTCTGCCTGAATTAGTCCAGACTTTCCCTTGACAGATGAGGTCCCTACCAAGATCTAAGCCTCAAAAAACTAATTTTATACTGATACTGCCTTTCGAAAAATACCTCTGATATACCACAAGCTGTAATAAATAGCAGTAAAATTACAATGCAAAGGTCTTACTCCTGTAGGAAATTAAATAACAATGAAAACTTGTAAGTGCACCCGTTATTTAACAGCAATAGATCAGCTGGATATATATGGTAAGCTCTTTTACAAGATATATAGATTTTTTCATTCTTTCTAATTTAGTTTCATTCCTCGATCTCTTTCTGCTTGAATCTCAGGCCTGATGATATGTTCTCATAAGGATTTAACAGTTATTACTTCCCTTAAAAGATACATATGAAATAAATACTTTTGTTTGGCGGGGGATCAGAGGCAGTACCATCTGGGAGGAGAGGCAGCCTACCCTGCAGAGATTGGCACTGCTCTGAAACTTCACTCTTACTCTTTTTCATAACTGTGAAAGAGGTGGCTGCTACCAGGTTTTCTTTCAGGGTGCTGAGACAAGTATCTAGTCTATGTTCCTGTCTTGCATTTTACAGCATCAATACCCAGCACTTGATGCAGTTTGATTTAATGTTAAACAGAGAGACTTTTCCATGCCAAAATAAAGCAAGCAGGAAAGCGGAAAAAGCAGGGTCTGGACTGCAGTCAGTAGGTGAGATATTCTAATGCTGACAGTTGGAATGACTGTGCAAATGATGCTGAAAAGAATTATCTTTAAGGAGACCTCTGCCATCCAGTGCTAGATTTCTGCCTTCATTATGCTTTCTTGTTACTTATGCTGGTCACTGCTCTGCTTCTGTCTTTCCCAGATTTTGAAAACAGAGTTTGTTTAAGGAGAGTGTACTCTATTTTGGCTGTCTTTAATCTTTCTCTGTGATATTTGTTGGTAAGTACTGAAATAGAGATCGCTATGGCCAGTGACATATCATCACTGGCTTCTGAGTTAGTGCACATGGAAATGATTTGGATATCTTACGGGTGTCATACTGGTGACAGCTCTTGTTAGAAGTCCTTCACAGAATCAGGTAGATGTCATTGCTTCACTTGTATTCTGTGTTTCCAAGGTTATCTTATTTTTTCTACTTTTAAAAATAAAAAATGGATTCACTGGGGAACAGTCTGAGCTTTTCCAACTCCTTTCCTGGTTAGTCCTTCTGCCTTGTTAGCCACAATGGTAGTAGAACTAATTTGAAAACTATTGATAGGTGGTTGGGCTTCCACAGCTTCTCTTAGATGTCTACTCTGGAGTCCAACAGATTTTGACAGGTTATTTTTCTAAAGGTATGATTTAGTTAAGATACTTATGTATCATAGGTAGCTAGATTCCACTCCGTCCCTCTTTCTGTTACTGTAGTATATGAATATTCACAGGCTTTCTTCTTTCATTCTTGCAACACTGCTATAGGAGGAGATGGGAACCAAAATGAAGACGAGACTACATTGACACTGAGGGTCCAAAGTGTAGATCTACCTGACCCAGGTTGAAACTAGCATGGTCTCTTTTAGGTTGGAGGCCAGTGCAAAAGCTCTATGGCATCTGGTCCTCACTGAAGTGACTAACCTGTTCTGAGCTCTGGTGTTGCAGCAGCTAAAGGCTACAGGTACCCAGTCTAAAACTGGTCTGGTATTGAGCTGCAGCTGACCCTTGGATTAAGTTGCATTATATTCAGTCCCAAGTGTCTTGCCCAAGGTCACACAAACAATAGTCCACAGCAGATGTTGTATATGAAGCCAGTTGCCTCAAGTCCTAGTCCTGGGCCCTAACCACTGGACTGTTATACTCTCTCACAAGACATACAGACCTTCAAAAAGCTAATTCTGCCTATCCAGGTACTGTATTCTTTCTTAGTACATCAATTTTGGCAGATCTTCTTTCTTCATAGGTCAGTCTCTTCAGTTCTGCTTTTTCAGATTTTTCCTTTCTGTCAACTTATTTCTGAAAGTGAGAGGTTTAAAAAAACGCTATTTAAAAAAATGAAGAAATAGGTACAGATTGTTAAATGACAGTGACGTCATTCACAACATCCAACTCTAAACAAGGAAATGAATAGTTGAAGCATAGTACATCATGTATTATTCTTATAATAAACATTGTTTTCTATGAAGTATAAAAAAACAGTTTAGTAAATCTCTCTCTTCTACCTTAATTTACCCGTGGGAATGTACCTGTATGACAGATTGCTTCAAGGACTTATCACCCACTAGTCACACATTAATTCACAGTTTGTTGCTGTTGGTATAAATCTGTTATATTAATTTCCGCTGGAATAGCTTTCTCAGTCTTGCATTGTTGCTAGTTATGTGAATTGTGTTTAAGTACTAAACAAGACATTTGATTAAATACAGTGAAGAAAGTAGCTGAGATGTTATGGCTAGTCTTTCAAATGTTCATAGTTTAGAATTTGCATATTCATGCCTGTTACCAGATTTGTGTGCGGAGATGAATAACATTTAGATGCTTAATGTAATTGTTATGTGAACAAATAACAATTTCCATTTCCACTATGAATTTCCATTTCCACTGTGAATGAAAAAAGGCTTAGTTGCAAAAAAATGTGTCTCTTAGAGCCTAAGATAAGCCTGGATATTTGGTCTGTTGCACAAACCACAGATATCAGAAAATGTATTTCCTTCCATATGCAAATGTTATGCTTTTAATGTGGTATGGGTATTTGTGGGCCGTGTTAAGATAGAGTTAGTGGAGAGCTAGATCCAGTAAGAATGACAAAACTATTGCAGCCACATACAGAAGTTCTCTGTGACAAAAAAGAAAAATAGTAAAATAAAAAGGGAAGACTGCATTAAGTTGGTGAAAACATTTCTAGCATACTCATTTCACTGCATTAGGGATCGGAGTTTTCAGAAAGCGAGACTGATTCAGTCTTTTAGTTATTTCCACCTGGCATCGATTACAGAATTCTGTCAGGCCTCTATTCAGCAAAGCATGTCCTATTGATTTCAAAAAGACTTAAGCACATCTTAAGTGCTTTGCAGAATTGGGACCCAGTACAAAGGATGATTCACACTGTAATGCTTTGTAAAATGTGCAGTTGTGAATTGCTTTCAAGAGAGATTTGAATTAATCCTATGTCTTGAATATAAATGATGTCCTAGAGAGAGGCTCATGTTTCCCATTAAATGAGTAGCCACCTTTAACCTGAGTGCTAGTTTAAAACTCATGTCAGTAAAAGTTTTTTATAGGGTGATACTGGAGTTATGCAAACATTGCTTTATGTGAGGTATGCTGCACAAGAAATTTAAGTGTCTCTGAGAAACTGTTTTTTAAATAAGCTTCTGTGTAAAATTAACCTTGAAAAAATCAAGATGATAGAATTGCTAAAATAAAATAAATTAAAAAAATCACCTAAGATGCCATATTAAAAGAGAAGTATGCCTTTACTATGTCAGTTGCTGTAAATTTTCTAGTAATCATCATGCAATTGTACTTTAATTGCTGTATAATTACGTTCCCATATATGGTTTCAATATGAATTTCCTTTTTATGTTTGACATATTAATTTTATGCATCAAGTGTTAAAACAGTTATTCAAAGTGAAAGCTATAAGAAATGATCATAAGATGATTAAATTATAATTATAGGGATATTATTTGACATAATCAAATTACGGTATATATGCTTTCAAAAAGAGAGAGATGTGTATTAGTTTGTTAGAAGTTTCATTTGCAATTACTGTATATGTGATTTTCTTTTTAAGGAAGGTGACAGAACAGATGTTTCTAATGGAAGAGAGTGGAGGTAAAATGTAGAATAACAGCCTTATAAACAGAGTGGACAAGTTTCACTAAAAATTTGATTTTAGAAGGAAGAAAAAATATGTCTTGTCTCATGTGCTATTGTACTTGACTTCTAACCCCTTTATTCTGATCAGTGTAGTACCTCTGGAATCATTTTAAAACTCTTGAAATTGATCCCAATTTCATGACATTCGGTTCTTACCTGAGTATAATAAGCAAGAAGGTTGTTTTATTGTGTTTCGTATTTTAAATTGTGTGAAAAAACAAGCAAGATGGAGGTAATGAAACAGTCTGTCTTTACAATGCAAATATTATCCTATGTCTTTTAAGATGTTTGGCTGGGTGCAGATAAGACAAAGTAAGATGGGATTTTTTGTCCCCTTCTCTCCTGGGCAGATTATCGTCACTTTCCACGCCTTTGTGTTTGATGAGGGGTTGTCCTCTCATGGGGTTCATCATGACCTTTCCTACTTTTAGGGTCAGGCTTCAGAAGCATGTACTTTATGGGCTTGTAGGTGTTAGTAAGCAGCTGCCTTAACTTCTGGGCTTGACTGTTTTGCCAGGACACAATCATCTGAAACCTCGTTTGTCTCAGCAGGTCTGAGGGAGCTGGTACAAAGTAAAGAACAGAGCCTCTTCCAGCCTGGGGCATGCTCTGCCCCTCTGGGGTGGGGAGGAAAGGAGAGGAGAACCGCAGAACTGCCAGTCCGAGAGGTGAGGGACAGTGATTTGCTTCTAAGAGCAGCCAAACAGGCCAGGGGGAGCTCCTAGAAAGCTCTGGGAAATGGGGCTAGGGTGTGGCTATGCTGGTAGGCTGACAGATTGAGCGGTGGTGATGTCAGGACACATAGCAAGATACAGTGTACTTGAGCGAGAAAGCTATCGCATTTGCTGGCTGAATTAAGAAGCTTATTGTCTACTGTCAGTGTGGACTCGCTGCATGTGACAATCTCAGTGCAGAGTCCAGCACGCTCAGATGGTGGAGGGTCCGTCTCCAGAAGGGAACAGCCAGACAGAGCTAGAGATGCAGCTCAGCCTCAGTCCTATGGGTGTGGATACAGGGATACTGATGAATAGCTCTTGACTCTGGAAGGAAGGAAGAAGGCAGCATAAGATTTGCATTAACTACAGAGGCTCTTTCTCCCTTACCCAGTATGATGCAGAATTGGACTGAGAGGCTTTGGTGTCTTCTAATTGGGGTGGCATTTGGGGCCCATGATCCAGGAAGTTATACCTAGACATTTAAATAATGTGTTTATACATAAAGATTGCAGCCTGCCTTGTGAAGACCATTTTGTATCAGTCCCTTGAGCGGCTGCTAGTACCTGTCTTATTTTTGTGACTTACCTAGATAAAATTCTGAAGTAGGCAACACATATATTAACTGAATGTGAAATGGTAAACATTGCTAATCCTTATGAAAACAAATCAAGAATGTTATTTCCATATATAAGTTATCATACTGTTTTCTAGCTTTATTCCAGTTAAAAAAGTACGAAGCCATCCTTAATGCCCAAGTGCTCGTTTTGTTTTTGTTTTGTATTTTTTTTTTGCATTTCTTTCATCATTAGTGCTTCACAGATGGCTATGGTGCTGTCTGAGTTTATGACTGTTAATGTTGCAAAAGCCGCATGTAGCTGCATAGCATACTCCTTTAAAATTAACAGCAAATTAGTAATCCAAGGGAGGAGTCAATAAGTTTAATAAAGTGCTTTGGCAATAAATAATCCATTTAGAGAATGTTTATAGTTTAAAAGCATTGTGTCACGGGTTTTGAAAGTGCACATCAGCAGGAGTAGAAATATTGGATGTGAAAGCAGAAACAGTGTGATGACAGGTCTGCTAAGGAGAATACTTGCATCTTTAAAAAAAGGTACCCAGAAATGTTCATCTTTTTAAGTGCTCTAAAGAACAGAAGTAGGAATGGTTTACTGAGTGAGATAAAAATAAAGATTCCATTCTAGAGGAAAAATGTGTGTTCTGTACAACACTAATGTATGCAATGAAAACTCACTTACAATGCTAACAGCTTGCACTTACAGAAACCCACAAGCAAATCTACTGAGAGGAAGGAGAGAGAGGTTGCAAAGCTGTGAAGGTTCATTTGTGTGCGATAAAAACCCCTGTCACCTATTATGTGATAGTTGAGAAAAAGCTCCTCACTCAGGATCAGGTTGTCATTCGGGCTGTGAAACCTGTGGTTGCACAGGTGAAAATCATGTGAGAAAGTCCTTTGGTTTCAAAGAGGGAGTTTGGAGAAGGTGCTCTGACAGTGGTGGGGGAAGAGTGGTGTGCTCTGAGTCTTGCCATACTTTCCATAATTACAGCTTTACATGTAAGGTTCAGTTATTCCTTTTAGTCACCACATGTATTTGATTATACAAAAGTGTCTGTTATTCCTGTGAACTTCACAGGAGAGTGGAGACAGTCGATTGAATGCCTGCTGAACACTCAATTGAAAATTAATTCAGATTAGCTTATGAATGGTGTTGTCATGTGGCCTGAACTAGTGTTAGATATGTAGAAAAGATGTCTGGTTGAGTAACTTGGAGATCTTACTAAGTATCTTCAATAATGATCTGGAAGAGAAATAAAATTGAAATCCCAGAGGCAGCTAAATCAGGAAAAGTGGTGAATGCTGGTGAGGGTGGACAAGTTTAATTTTATACAGGCACTTAAAAACTGAAGAAAGGAGCAGAAAAAAATAAAATTAAAGTTCAGGGTAGTGAACTTAATATATCTGGAAAAATAATTCAGCTATTCAGTGGGAGGGAAAAATCAGCAAGACATCAAGGAATGAAATTAAACAGCAGTTTCCATTCTATTATGCAGATGAAAATCTGGAATAACTCCACTGATTCCTAAGAGTAGCAAATTATACCTTCCTTACACATGACTGCAATTCCTGTTAATACATCTACGTGCAACTTCCTTTTATATCTGAGAACAGAGATCATTGCAGAAGTACAGGTGGTCTGGAATCCGGGGATGGCTGTGCACCAATTTACAAGCTGACAGAGCCTCTCTCCAGCCTTTATTATGTGTTTAGCTTTAAGCTGGCTGAAGTCCATGATCTTAAATTTAGCTTTCTGGATGAGAGGGTTGTTTTTTTTTTTGGGGGGGTGTGCTGGTTGCTGTAGAGGAAAAGCATGGTATATTACCCTGATCTGATCGCTTAGCAAAGTAGTTTTCATACCCACAGCCCTTGGGGAAAATATAATTTCCTCCATGAACTGGATTAATTCCAAGGAAAGTGCACAGATTAATTTTCCCCTCAGACTCCATCTCTGACCTTGGACAAGTCACTTAAACTGTCTGCATCTCCATCCCCAGGATATGCTTTTAAGGTTGTACCTCCTTCTCCCATTTCATGTGTTGGGCATTTAGACTGGGAACTCAACTGTCTCTTCTTATGTGTTTGTATGGTGCAAGCACTGTGGACTCTGGGTATCATTGTATTGTAAATAAGAATAATAGCAGGATGGAAAGGGCATAAAACCAGAGGTGAGAAAGAAAAGCAATACTTTGGGCACATGCTGGACTGTCACTTAAACAGAAGAGCTTTCATGCCTTGGCCTTGAGAGTGAGGCATTCAGCGGTGTCCGTTGCTGATGTGTAATTTAGTTTGCTGAGGTGCATGCCACACAGTGACAGCAGATGGTAAGGCTAGACACTGCCTCTCTGAAATCCACTGGCAGGCACTGTGTGTATCACACAGCTTCAGGGGTCCCTGGCAGTACACCATCTGTAATGAGCTGCTGATTAGATAGTACTCTCATTATCAGAAGTAACTCATTCGAAGCATCATAGGATATAATGCATTTAAATTGATTTTATTTTCGCATAAAATTTAATTTTTTATAATACAGTGTATACTCTCAGTTTTTGGGCTGCTCAGTATAACCTCTTGATTTTTGTCAACTCTGAAGCAAACACAGTTCAATGTTCACTGAAAAACTCAGTCTGACAGAAACTGAAAATAACTGCTTGCATTCTTAGTCAGTCTTCTAATTATGATCAAAGCTGTCAAAATGCCTTTTCACTAACTTCCATCAGCTTTCTTTCTCCATCGTGATGATGGAGAAGCTGTAGTGCAATGTACACACACTTGGACTTATTAGCACCTTGTAAGTCTATGGGTAACTGTGTGAAAGTGGCAACTGGATAGATGGGTGTTCAGAAAGTCCTTGAGAGGGTACTTTCTCTCATCAGGTGTATGCACAATCCTCTAGTCTTCATCTGCATGCAGCAAGCCACCACTTTCTTGGATGTGGTATGAATATATCACCTGTTGGTGATGCTAATGTGTACCAGGGGCCTTTCGCAGACTCCTGGGGTTCTGAGTTTATCAGTTCTTGCTGAGTCAGCAGGACTGCTAGTTTCTGGAGCTTATCAGACCTTCACACACTGATTTCTCAGCACGTACCTTTTCTCTCTTTGGCTTGGTGTTTTCTGGTCTTCACACAGAAAGGATCTTTGTGACACAATGAGTTTCTCTGATGAGGCACACACAGTATGTGACTAATATTTTCTTTTCTTTTTTTTTTGTTGAAAATGTACCACCTTTAAGTGCTTCCCTGTCTGTGCATTAGTAGTCATGGTTCAGTATAAGCCATCATTGGTCCATATGCATCACACTTCATTTTATACTATTTGTGTAAGTCTAAGTTTTGTATGTGCTAGTCCTGTGGTGGAGTGGTCAAATATAGGTAAGTATGGCCACTGGGGTATGACAAGGAGGAGGGACTACTGCAGCTTGTTTTACAGGAAAGGATGCTTTCTAAAAGACCTGGACTTTGCTATTGTGAAAGGAGCTGTCAGCAATGAGAGTAGAGATGAGCCTCAGAAATTCTAGGGGATGAGTTTCTGAAAGAGTTCAAATCTGACCCGAATGGATCAGGGATTGGTCTGTGCCAGGGTCCTCTGACATTACTGAAGGAAATCAATGTTACTTTCTCTGTGGATTGGCTGAGTTGGAACACTTGCCTCCTGCCTTATTGCCATACTATACATGGTTTGATATCTGTATTCTTTGCAACCCACTGCTCTCCAGGGGCTGTTGGGTTTCTGGTAGATGTCTCCCTGTCAGATAATTGTTTCTAATTAATTTTTAAATCTTAAAGTGTTTTAACTTGAGTTTTAATTATGTTTCAGATTGACTAGGACTTAAATAAACCAAAAGAAAACTGTAACCTGGCCTATAAGTGTACCTGTATTTTTGCTTGATTCAGATGGAAACTCTAGTTCTATTTTTAAAAGCTTTCCCCAATCTACAGCCTTGCTATAGTTAACGTCTTCTCTCTTTTTTACTTATTCTTCCTTACATGTGTGCTCCCAGACCTACCTGGTCAGCTCAAAGTGATTTCAGTTCACTGTGGTTTTCCTTTTCATGCACATTGTCTCCTTTGTCAGGAGCTCCATACCTGTTGCCACTGGACATGCATCCTTCATTCTCCTGCTGAAATCTTTCCTTGAACATGTTCCCTCAAGGAGACTTTTGACCTTAGCTATTTATAGACTAAAAATTAAAGTTAATACAATTACATTAAAAAAATCCTTCTGTGTTATCCTCAATTCATATGTATTAGTCTCCCAAGTGACCACATAATCATATTGTCCTTCTGCATTGTCCTTCCTTCTCCTTTGCTCTTCTTTTAATGTAGTTTATAAGCTCTTTTGTACAAGTTGATCCATCTTTGCTGATATTCCTGAAGTCCATGTACTGTTCTGTTCTATGTTATTACTAAAAGTTGGCTAGGTATGTAAGGATTCCTCTGAGTGCTCCCTAAATACCCTCTACTGTTGCAACCTCGCATATCAACTCTTCTTTCTGTTATTATGTAGAGCCTTGTTGACTAAGCAAGGAAGGATGCAAATAGGAAGCTTTTGAAATGGGATGAAAGTAAGCAAATGGTCAGAAAGTCCTTGAGGATGAATGGTCCAAGCACCCCAAAATATTTACATACCTGTGGCTCTGTAGAAGGGTGGTTCAAAGCAATCCCTTTGCTTCCTGTGGGGAAGGTATGTCTTTACTGAAAAAGGAAGACCTGATTGTAGTAAGTGCTTGTGTTACACTGTCTTAATCTAGCTGGTACAGGTAAGAATGGTGGCGTGCGTGTGTTTCAGCACATGCCATGTATGCTATATGCCCCTCACATTTGTTGATGCAGGACTCGGTGATGGCTTTTAGTATGGGAAAAGAAAAGTTTAGCCGAGAGTCAGAGGTGAAACAAATGGAGAAGACAAAAGAGGGATTTGGCTCTGCTCTGAGTTCTGCTACCTGTATTATCCTATCTTCTTGCTCCAGATGCTGCTGCATTCATACAGTTGTCACTGTCATTTTCCATTTAGGGCTGAAATTGTTGATGGCTGTTCATAATTAGCATGTGTCATTATGATGCTTAATTATAGAGCTTCACAATCTTTCTCACCCAGAAAGTTAGTTAGTTTTGTCTGTCTTTTGCCCTCAGTGAAGGCTTGGGCTAGTTGCTGGGCACTACAGGGCATCCAAGGTGACAACCAGTAGAGAAATCTGTAACTTTGTACTTTTAACATAAAAATTTTTGTTTCACATTCCTGGTGAATGTGAAGGGCACCCCTTGAAGCTGAAAGCTCTAAACTCAAAGCTTGAAGTCCCTGTTCCTTCAGAGCTGAGAAGGGATGAAAAAGAAAACAAAGCTGTGGAGGTGCAGGAGATTAGCTCAAGACCATGCAGCAGGTCAGTGATTCTGCTGGGACGGCAGCCAAGATCTGCTGAATTCTAGATCAGAGTCTAATCTGCTTGACTGCACTGCTGCACTCAAGGCAGGTGGGCAGGATGTCCCACATCTAGCTGTCTGGGTAACATGCAGTTCTGTCATGCTGCTTTAAACCTCTTGTTGACACAGGAGGACTGGTTGTCAGGAACCTTCTGCATCCCCTGAAGAGATCTGCAGTAGGGGCAGTGGCTGTCACTCTACACTGCTTATTTGTCTTTGATCATGATTCTGAGAATCTGAAATGCACTCATCCTGGGCTGCTGGAGGGAGGTGCTGCAAGGTGCTGTCAAGATGACTGATTTCCACAATTCCACAGAAAAAGCTACAGCCAAGCAGACCATGCCTCATCCTGCTCCATGGGCCATATCATCTTGATGTTCCTGTTCTCCCTCAGACATAACACCTTGCACACATGCATATGGAAACAAAGGTGTCTCATGTCATTTCCATATCAAGAGCAACAAGTCCACTTTTTGGTGTGTGTGTCTCTGGAAGAACTAGTGCACCAGTTTGTTGAAGGCTTGATATTGCTCAAAACCCCCCTGCCTCTGGACATAATGGGATACTGCTTGGTTGCTCAGGGTAGTTTACTCTCTGTGATGCATTCGTCATAGACTTTTTCTTTCTTAGTGTAATTTGATGGAACACAGCAAGTTTCTGTACTGTCTATACTGCAAGCATGGAAATCACAATTTCAAAATAGAAAGTGTGCTAATTCTTTTTCCCATTATAATTAAAGTATGGTCTTTAAAATAGGGCAGAGGGTAATTATTCTTTTGAAAACTGCTTGGAAATGAGCCCACTGTTATCCTTAGTGAACAATATTCTGTGGCCACAAGTACACATGAAAGGTATGTTAGGGAAACAGCTTCCCTTGTTCAGGTTTCTGGGTCAGGAAGTTAGTAGATGCATCTGCTCCAGGCTGTCCTTCTGCCATCGCTGTGAGCTCTTTTCTGAAGACTGGGGGCAAAACCTGTTTGCCTGTGTGTTTCATGAGAAACTGCTGAAATGTCTCTTGAGAACTTTCAAGGGCGAATGATGAGCTGTGATACTTACAGACAAGAATAATGATATTACTAGGATAAGGTAAAGTTTGTATACCAATGGAGTCTTGAGCAGCACATCCAGTTTGAGCAAATCCTCATAGCTAGTCAATAGACTAAAGAAGTGAACTCAACTTTAGGGACTGAGGATTTGCCCTCCACTAATTGCTGTCCCTTAGTCCCATCAGAACTCTGAGTTGAATGCTGTCTAGTTCTAGTGACTTATTTCAACTTGATATTTTAATTTCATGAAGACATCCAAGACATCGAAACTTGATAGGTCATCTGGTCTGTGCTTCATCAGCTCAGAAAGGTACCTGAGGAGTGATTCAAGTGTGATTTTTTTACAAATACTTCTTAGACACAGATGCATCATCTCAGCTACAGCATAAGGAATACCCCGGAGACAGTAATTACCTTGTAATCCTCTGTGGTGAGAGTTACTGCAAATGAATAATTCACTGTTGCCAAATATAAGAAAACTATTCTTATTAATTTAGAACTTCTTGTGGATGGGCTTTCTTCTGGGAAGTATCACAAGGGAACAGATCAAGGATAGTCTGAACCCTAGAGAATTTCTGGCTATTAAGAAAACAATTGAGTTCTTTTTTTATTTATTCATTATGAAACCTAATTTTCAATTCCTTGATTTGAAACTTCTTGCCAGACAGCTTTTTTTCTCCACTTGGGTTATTGCCAAAATATAGTATAAACAAATTAGCACTTTCTTTTTCAAAAGGTTTAATCTAGTTGCCCTACCAGCTAGAAAAGAATAGACAAACCAGAGGCATGAAACCTTCTTAATTTTAAAGCCCAAATTAATTTAGGCTCCTTGATATTTTTAGCCTTGAAGCAAGTAGATTGCTTTTAAAATACTAAAATACATATTTACTTCCAACAGTGTGATCTTTTTCCTTCATTTAATGAATGAAATGGGAATGGAAGGGGTTTGGCCAAGTATGATGTGATTATATGCTTATTTATGTGGAGGTGTATGTGTATGGATATACACAATGTGCACATACTCTCCAGAGACTCTTTAATGGGAAAGATCTGGAATCATTGATGAATTATATCTTTGCCTTGGAAAAGCCTCTTTATTGTCAGCTATAATGCAATACCATCTAATTCAGTGCTTTATACATTCCAAATGAAGTACAATTATTATTTATATTCTTGTATCAGAAACTTTACAAACTATTGAATGTATATATTTTTTCCAGTATCAAACTCTGCTTTTGACAATATGCATTTTCTTGGACAGGATACATTTTTAATTAAAAAAAAAAAAAAAACATGTTCATAAATCAATAAGTAAGTATGGACCAGATTTATCCATGGAGAATTGTTAATACTGAATTAAATCCAGGTCAAGCTTGGAAGCTAGTGCTAAATTACTGAGACTTGAGGAATGATCAGTCATTATGGATTGCAGTTTCAAATTCCTGTTTCCTTTTGTTTAAGCAAATTGGGCCTGTGTACATACTAATATAGAGTTTTTATATACAGATATTTATATGTGTGATAGAACTTGTGTGCATCACAAAAATCTTGCATCTTCTATAGCATTCAGATAGATCAACACTTGCAAAATAAAGGCATAAGTGTGAGTGTATTCAGTTTTGCTCTGCCCAAAAGGCAGATAAAGACTGCTTTTATCTCATTTGAAATTAGGTGAGAATATTGACGTAACGTTGAGAGGTGCTGTTTATAGTCATGTTAAATCAATTTGAATAAAAAAACCTCCTTATTTCTCTCACCCCCTTTTCTTTTTCTTTCTTCTTTTTTTTTTTTTTTTTTGATGATCTGATGGCAGAAATTTGACCACCATCCAAACGCTTATCAATATGAAGTGGTAAATATATGTAACTTGTATTTTTCTGTGAATGCTAACATTTGGAACATAATCTCTTGGAAAGTTGGAAGAAAGTCCCAGCCCTGGTTCGCACATACTCTTTGTAAATGAATTAACTGGCCTATTTTGCCATTCAATTTGAATGATAAGAACTGAACTCCATTTGGAAAATGTCAAATTAGAAAATTAGTAAGAAGGCCTTTGTCAGTGAACATGGCTTTATGAATCTTGGGCAACTCATAAATGGTGTTCCTAATACAACTATTCCACAGAAAGCCCGAAGAATGTGATATGTTTTCCTTGGATAAAACTACAATTAGCTTTTTCAAAGTTTGAAAGTTTGGTTGGATCTTTAAAGACAGCGTAGAGCTTTTTGCATGGAACATGCAACACCATTCTAAGACCAATGTAAATGCAATATAACTCAGTTTACGTAGGAACTTAGATGCTTGTTCTTGTGTATCTGAGAGAAGACTTTGTCATTTCAGCCCTACCTTAGACTGAAGATCAGTGTGGAGCATTAACTTACGCTGGTCTTGTATTCTGAAGCTGTTCTCCAAATAGTATGCACTAGGAAGAGTGTATGAGGAAAAATAAGATAAGCAAGATAAGACCTGCAATATCTGGTGTTTGTCTTAATTTCCCCAGCTGCATGTTTTAGCTAATAAATATTCAGACTGTTTTTTATCTTTACCTTATTATTTATGCCAGATAAGGCTAAAGGTTACTGGAAGCAGAGAGAATCTGAGTGGCTACAGGAAGACCTCATCTTTTCTGCCTTCCCTGGGGGTATTCAGGACTCAAATTTTCATCTTGTATGATGCTCACGGCTAGCAAATGTGTTGTCATTTTGCACCTGGAAATTTTGCCAGTATGGAATCTGAGCCTCTTTTACATCTGTTGGGAAGTGTGGCAGCCTGGCAAGAGACTTCTCGTTAGGTCTGGTGAGACTGTTGTGTGTCCAAGAGCTCAAGAGAAGAACATTTGCTTGTTGTGTGGTGTGCAGGAAGACTGTCGCTATGCAAAGTACTGAATTTGCTGTGTAGGAGTGAGGTAGGAACTATGTCCTTCTGCAATAGGGCTGATATCTTTGATTGACCTAGCGTATGTCCAGCTAGTCTAACATGCTGTGCCTAATACCTGCATGCAGGCAAACTGGTAGTGATAGTCTACATGTGTTCTGCTTTACGTGCAGATATATATGGCTGCAGAAACACAGAATAAGGTGGCCCCACATTATGCAATTCAGTTTTCAATGACAGAAAAGCCTGAAAAACAATTGTGGCTCATAGTCGACCTCTAGGACAAGTCAGCACTTGTCTATGTAGAAATCAGCCATTAGCGACTCAGTAGTACAGGTTCAGGCCTACAGGCAGGAGCAACTCCCATGGGAATGCCTCTTTTGTGCTTATACTGATTGATTCCAGGAAATGCCTGTAATCCTAAGTCTCATTCTGTGTTTGTCAACAGGTACTCTAATTGCAGCACCTAAAAATAAAATGATCAGGCTAAATTTAAATCTGGATTAAATCAATTGTTGAAGCCTGACAGCAAGATTTTCCTGCTGATTAATACAAGACTAGTTATTAGTGCAATGTTCCTATTTGTTTTTTCTTCCAAACCCTGCTTTCAAGCATCATTGTCTTTAGAATGTTGTTCTTTTTTTTTTTCCTCCGTTCTCTCCATTTGTGTAGGTTATCCAGAGAACTTAAAATAAATAAATAAGAAGCCCTCTGTGAAGACAACCACAAGAATAGAAGGTGTGGACCCTAGAGTATGTTGCATTCCAGGACCTCACTCTCATGACGGATGCTGTTCCTGTCCCAGAAAGCCAAGTGATCATTTGATGGATGGTAAGCTTAATAGCACGGGGACATTCCAGATATTATTATTTTAGCTTCTTTTCTGAAAGAAAAATTAATTTTTCCATCTGCCAGGGGCTTTCCTCCCTTCCCTGCATTCACCTACCCAGCAAAATGTCTTGAAATTGTTGGTGAATTTGAACCAGTTTTGACAAAGGTTGGAGATCTGAAAGATAAATAAGTTTCTACAAATTTCATGAAAATCAGCAGCTTTGTTGAAGCAAGAGACCCTGACTGTTATATCCTCAGTGGAAAAAATAACCAAGTAGTGTATTTGTTCTGTTTGGCCTGTCACTTGACCATTCAACACATAACATCTAGCCAATTATATGTGCGTAGTTTGAAAACAGCTACAGCTAATGTAACCTCATGCCAGCTTGCAACCGGGGAAGGGAGCATGGGATACGAAAGAGAATTTGTGAGGGAGTGGGAAGAAGCACGGGGTAAACAGGAGGTATTGCTGTCAGAGACTAGGGGATAGGAGGACTTAGGGCATCAAGGTGAGAGAGCACAGTGGGTGGAGGGGAAATGATAGCATTAGCTTCCATAAATGGTATTTATGCTCTCAGAGTGTGGAAGTTAACTTACAAATCTATGAGAGGTAGCACCATTCATTCTACATGTCTTGGAACAACTTATTTGTTAACTTTAAAAGCTTGATACCTTTTTGTTTCACAACTGAACAGACCACTTGTCAATGCATGAAAGCCTAGCCATTACGGTTAGCCATTTTGAGCCTACCTTGCCTCAAAAGTCTGTAATCTGGAGGGTTGTTCTTTCTTCATCCTAATTCCAATTTTGGCTTCTCTGCTAGTATTGCTAGAAAGGTGACAGCTTTCCTGCCAGGTCTGAAGGTGTCACTGTAATTAGTAAGAATAAGCTCACCCCAGGCAAACTTTTGTTTGAAATAGAAGCAAAAGAAATTTTGTCTGGATGGGGTAGGGTAAATGGAGCAGGGCCGAATGTACATTTTTCTCCTGTACACACCATGTCCTTAAAAAGATGTTGGTGGCCCTGCAGTCCCTCTGGCTTAAATTGTGAAGGAGTTGCACCATTTGCAAGATCTTTGTAATCCTCCCCAAATTCTGTAGATCATCTTCAAATACCATTGGCCATGGAAGGGAGAGATTAGTTTCAGGTGTAATAAGTTATGTGCCATGAGGAGTGGAGGTTCCCTGTAAAATACTGGTATATTTCTGTATTCGTTGGATATACTGTCATGGAAGCATTGTGTGATGTCGGCTGTGGTTCCCTACCCTTTTGGCACAGCTGAGGGGTTGCAAAGCTGTCCAAATAGCTCTGAAAAATACCACAGAAAGGACTGATTAAATGACATTTGTGGCTAATTTGTCGCCTGGATGCAATCCTGTGCAATGTGCTCTAGGTGACCCTGCTTGAGCAGGGAGGTTGGATTTAGATGGTCTCCAGAGGTCCCTTCCAACCTCAACCATTCTGTGACTCTGTGTAATAGAGTACAGAGAAGGAATTCCAGTTTTGTCTCAAAGTAGCAAAATCCAACAAATTCTTACTCGCTACTTAAAATTGAAACTGTGAAGGAGGTAAATAAAAATAGTGAACGTACTTAGGAGTCTTTTGCTGTTCTATTTTTTATCAAGAGACTGTTTAATCTGCTGTCTGGAGTACAGTAGTCTCTCTTTTCTTGCCTCATCTTTCTGCAATATAAATAATGTAGTGGGCACATGGAGGTTTAAGTGCATCGAACAATTCTCATTTCAGATGGGCAGCACTGAAGCTTGTAGGCATTTCAATTGAGCCTTTTAAAAATTTTATGAACGTACTTCTGCCGCAGGGGACTAAAACCAGTTTCTTTTGCTTTCTGTAACTTCACCCATGAAAACAATAAGAAAGCATAGTTTTTGTGCAGCTTATTGAGTTCTGATCATTCCTAATAAATAATAATGATAATCCTAACCAGAAAAGGCCCTTCTACCAGATACACAAATCATCCAAAAATCTGCCTTCTCCTGCATTGCACTTGATTTATGTCCAGTAGGAGAGTGATTGAGGAAACCTGAGCAAATGCATGCTTCATATCTGCCAGTTTAAACTAGATTCCAAAAACAATTGTTGCAGGCAGCTCTGGTATAAATTAATGGTTAATTTAATTTGACCTTTTTAAAAAGCATATACCATAAGTAACTTCCTTAAATGTCCTGCATAAATTACTTGATTTAAGAAATGCAATTTGCTTTCTGTTATTTATTTTATTGCCTGTTGTGTGTTTTCAAAGCTATCTCCAACCACTTCCCTAATATAATAAAACTGAAATGAAAGTCAGATGACTGTCAAATGACTAGGCAGCTCTGAAGCTAATGAAAATGAGTAGACTTGGGTATTATTTAACTGCTGTAAGACAGATGTTCTCAAGCTGTTTCATGATGTTTTCACAGAGATTATGTTACAAATCATATTCCTTCTCATTTCATGGGCCTCTTGGCCTCTTTTTTCTCTTTGTGAGAACATATTATCCCTATGTAAATATAACAAACATTTGCATAGAAAGTTAAATTTAGGAATATACTCAGTAATTGTCTCAATTTTTTAATAAAAATTAAGCAACTGTACTCTGAGTCTAATTGTAGCTATAGCCTGAGCAGCCGTGTTCTCTGCTTCACTTTACCTGGCACAGTGAACCCTACCTTCCTCAACGCGAACCTGGTTGAGAACCTTACTTACGTCAATGCCAGCCCTCACCAAGTGTCAGTCTGACACCAAAGAAAACTTTGAGAGAGGTCGTGGTTACAGACTACATGAGAGACCTTTGCAGCTCCCCTGGATTTTGCCATAGGTGAATATTAGTCCTTGTCTATAGGTGGAGATTCCACGTAGTCAGCAAAATGAATGATGTGAATCCTTTGTGGAAATAATGTTTGAGGAGTAACTAAGTCAGTTAACTAAGTTGACTTCGATGCAAATAGCAGGTACATGTACTTGAACAAGTCTCTTTAGTCCTCAATCTCTGTGCAAAAATGAGTGGAAATGGGATGAGGCAGTAAGTCAAACACTATTCAGATGTATCACGTCAAGGGGTAAAAAAGCAGTATTAACCTGCAAGAAGGAAACTTTTTTATTTAAAAGAACTTAGAAACTACCTGAAAGGAAAAAGTTAGGAAATTAAATCCCTGCACTCAGCATGGAGGCTGTTAAAGAACATCTTAGCATCGCAGAGGGTATAGTATGCACACCCCAGAATTTAAAAAGAAAAAATGAAGGAAGGTGACGGCCCCCATCACGTGCCCAAGAGATAAGATACAGTAGTTTATTGAAGCTAAAATCTATCCTTTAGAAATAGAATTGCAGTCCAAACAATTCTAATAAAATGAAAGGGACTTCAGCAGATGAGAGAAGCTAAGCAGGAATTTGAAGAACTAGCATTCAAAGGTATAAAGACAACGAATAAGTGAATTAGGTGATCAGATGTAATCTGCCTGTGGAGAAAACTGTTGGATGTAATAGACCACCAGAGTAGACACATGGCAGTCAAAAGAGGTAACAGTCTCCAGAGCAGCACAGGAGTTTATATTCTTTATATGCTGAGGGTCTTACCCACTCTGAACCCAAAAGGTTAAGTTGCATTTCTTGGGGACACTGACAAGTAGCATTACGGAGTGTAAGATGTGGATTCTGTTTGGAGTAGAAATTTTTAAGCCAGGTAAGCTTTATTTTGGCTTTGTCGTCTTTGGGGTAACAAATACTAAGATGAATAGGTGACAATTCCATGGTTATCATACAGTATATGTGGGTTGTTGCATGGGTGGGAGGTAGGATGAATTATTTTACACTCAACTCCTCAGCTGCAACCTAAAGATCTTTTTTTTGCTTCTGTGTTGCAATTTAGCTGTATTTTTTAAGCTCTTCTACTTTGTCACCTTGACAAACAATGCCTGCTACAACAGTTAGGGTTTTTCCCTCTGTYCTCTTTTCCCCCAGTTTATGGAGTCTCTATTCTGTCTTTTAAAATCCCAGTATCATTTTCATTTGCTCTAAATAATCTCTCAATATACTGCCCTTTTGCCTTAAGCTTTCTTATGCAACTATTTTATAGATAAAACTGCCATTAAAGTTGCACAGAATTATAGGGTTTATTCTGTTTAATTGAATTCTGTGAGATTTTGCCATTTATTTTGATGTAAATTGCCTGAGACCCTAAATCCGTGGAGGGAAAAAAAAAGAAGTTTCTGCAGTTTTGTTTGTTATGAAGTGATTCAATAGTTAGTCAAATTAAATGTATATTCAACCCTTCCTTCATAGCTCTACTTCATCAGTTTTGTTACTTGTGTTCAGTTACCAAAAATATATTTAGCATTTCTGTCTCTTAGCTTTGTTGCAGTCTTTGTAGTTTTCTCCACCAAGATTTGAAAGAAGTATGAAAAGTTTTCTGGTAGCATTTACTGGGACAAGAGTTGTGTAAAAGTGATCCTTTACATCCCATCTGAGGCAAAACATGTCTGATACTCTGCTGAAATACTTCCATAGTGATATGAGCAGTTGTCTCCCAATTTATGCTTTTTAGCTTTTATTTAAAATAACTCTTAACATAACTCTGTCATTTCTCTGTCCTTTCTTGGTAGCTGTATGTGGTTTTTGTTATAATATTCAAATTTCTTAGTTTTTAGGAATAGTAATAGTTGATGCAACGAGTTGGTTCTGTCTAAATTGCTTTGTTCATCCACATGGCTTTTACTGATTAAGGAAATTTTGCGGGTTCATCAGAGATGAAGGATCTGTCTTACTTTATTACAGGTGCAGAGAAAACAGACTATTAACATGCTCAAGCATATAGTGTGCCATTGTAAGCTTTCTCTGTAAGAGGTGAAATCATTTCTGTTTTTTTGTTACTGCTGTTGAGAGACTGACTTATTATTTAAATTTTATCATCTAAATAAAATGCTGGTGATTCCTCTCATTAATTCCAAAAGACATATGTCAAAAATTCTCATGTTAGCAGCTTTTATTTTCTTTTTTCCCCTCTCTCTTCACAAAATAATCCATTTACTTTTTTAGCCCTCCCCAAGTTCTGGCTACCTCGTCAAAACTGAATTCTAAACAGTCCTGGTTAATCAGCATGCGGCAACTTTCTAGATATAACTGCGGAATGATAAAGGCTGATTGAACTGAAGTTAATTTCGACTTGGCTTTTACCTTCTAATTATTTAGCAGCTCAGCATCAAAAACACTTCACCACAACATGCCTTCAGGGCCCTTTGTAGACAGTACATAACTCAGTAGAGTTCAGCTACCTCAAAAGAAATGCTATAGCTCAAGTGATTTTTGAAATATTTGAAAGCTGAAAGACTTTGCTGCTCATGAGAGTGCAATGAAAATGATCAGTTAGAATACAAATGTACTAATTAATATATTGAAAAATTAAAACTCCAATAAGTATATAATGAAGTCAACAGCAGACTTGCTGACATGCAAAATTGTCTATTCTGAAGACAGCATTTGTGCAAGCAAGAAACTATCACAAAAATAGAAAATTTATGAGACACAGTACTTGATAAAAAAGGCATTTTTAGGCCCATGATTTATTTTTTCCCAAGATTTTGGTTTCACATCAGCTTCATTGCATGGAATAGAGCATCAAAAATTTCTTGGCAGAAGCCAGTCTTATATGCATATAGGTGGTTGCCTTCTGCCTGATTAAATTTAATATCATTTTCTTGACATTTGAACTAAGCTATATAGAGGAAGCTACCATGTTAAGTGTAATGATATACTGCTGCCTAATGGAATCCCAGTTTTACTGAATCCAGCCCAAGTTCCTTGTGGTTTAACTGACGCACATATTTTCCAAACCTTCTTACAAGGTTTCCTTTGAAATACCATTTCAGACCCAATAATCACAAAGCTCCTCTAATCTTTCATAAAAAAGCCTGGGTGGCAAGACTGTCCCACTTTAAAATGGCCAATTTCTGTTTGGGATTGTGTCACAGCACATTCCTATTGATTCCTACCACACGATTTCAACATGTAATTGCATAAAGCAAGAAGATACGGAAAGTAGGTTTTTTTTTTTTTTTTTTTTGACTCGACTGAAAAGCTAAAGCAAACTCTGTAGTGGGTGCTTGTATGAACCCTCAGAATATTACAGAATCCTGTCTGATGAGATTTTTTTCCATTAATGACACTGATATATACCAGAGTAGATAATGAGGAGATAAAGAGGAATCTTGCAGTTACTGGGATTTATCAGAAAGATAATGAATAGTCACAGTGGAGGGGTTGTTGGTTTGTTTTTAAATGAATAAATAGCATTCTTGTTTGTTAGGGCTTGAAAGGATGTTGAAACTGATGTAATTGTAAGAGAAAAATGTAGCAGATATAACTTGAGGTAGATAAGGACTCCATTTTCTTGCAAATTAACAATAGGACTGTTTATATATTGCTCTTGTATCTCAAACATAATTCATTAGAGTCAAGAAGAGTCATACAAGTTCAGAAGTTCAGTGAGACACTCCAATAAAAATCACAAGCACTATTCTCTGGTTTCTAAGTAGTGATCTTCTATTCTGAAATAAATAAAATACCATTTCCTTTCTCCTTTCTTTGTGTGCACAATTGCACACACATGCATGTATGCATTCACACTCATTGAGCCAAATGTTCTTTTAGTGTGCTGGAAGAAACCGAATACAAGAGGTACTGTCTTTTGGATGTGATGTAAAGTTCAGATTCCAGTGATTTATTGTCTTTAAAACTCTCTGCTATTTTCTGCAGGAATTAATCATAGCTTTTGGAAACAGTTCTAATTTGGGTAATTGGAACATTGTGCCTACCTAAAACTCCTCGTGTAGTTTCAGCTAATTACATATTCCTCACTGTTTGTTTTGAGTCGCTGTATGGCATATCTATATGCTGATTTAAAAAAAGAAACTACTTAATTTTAGGGAAGTGGAGTATTTTAGGGGAATATTGTTGTCCTAACATTTTTTTCCCCCACTAGAGAAGCACAGCTGAATTCTGTAATTGAAGATGAGTAGACAAGTGTAACTTCACATTTAAATACAAGTTTTCAGATTTCCCTTTCAATAGAATTTGATTGCTTTTCAATTAATTTTGAGCCTGAATCTTACGAAAGGATTGGGGAACCTGAAATACAAGGAAACCTTTGGTTTACCAAAATAGTATACAAGAAATACATTAATTGTTTATATAAGTAAAAAAAAATTCTTTAGTAGAAAGATTCTCATATTAAATATTAATATATAGGATGCAAATGATATAGTTTGTCTGTATCACTAAATTATCTTTGAGTTAGATCCACAAAAAGAGTTGAGACATCTCTGTACTGATTTTGCAAACACCTGGGTGGCTCTGCACAAACTAATCATAGAATTTCGTTGAGCAACGGTGAAAAAGATATTTCAGGAATAGCATTTGTTACAGGGAATATTATTAAGAAAAAAAACCACAGGTATATAAAATGTTAATATTCATATTAATTTTGTAATGTGTGCAGTATAGACAAGTAAGCCTGAAAGTCCAGCATCTCTAAAGAGAAAAATTTCTGTAGAAACTACATTATGGAGTTTAATATCTCTCTTGAGGACTTCCATATTTTCTCCCAGTTGGGATGTCAGAATGATTTTACAGGCATGCCAAAGTCCAGCGCTGTTGGTGTTTGTTTGTTTACATGTTAGTAGACTGACTGTGCTGAAAAATACTTGTGGTGCTGTTGAGATCCTTACCCCTGATTATCTCAAGGTAAGTAGCCTGCCCGTAGTCCTGCAGTGCTCGGCCTGCGTTTCTCTGTTCTGTAGAGTTAGAAGCCCTAGCAGATATTGGAGAACAGAGCAGTTTGAGAGGTGTCTTTAAGCACAGTAGAGAATCTTGAATAAACTTCATCCTTCTACCCTCTTCTTCCACCCCTCCCACATCAAGATTTTTGGTAGTGTCTGCATGTTGTTACCTGAGAACCTCCAGGTGGAGAGAGGGGCATAGAATGACTGCAGAAAGACATAGCGTAGCTTGAAGGAGTTGTAAATTTGGACATTGCATCCTCTTTTCTGTTCCACCTGACAGTAAAACCTGCCAAAATTCCAGAATTAACCAGAGAAAATTCATAAGGTGTTCCTACCTCTGGAGATATCTCTGTGGATTTCCATACAGAAGGGAACAAATAAAGCTTCTCTTAGCCATTCTGCTAAAGGGGCTTATGCTCTCTTAGCTATGCTTATTTCACAAACCTCATCAGAATAAAAAGTAGCAGCTGTATGTCCTTTTTGTCATTCAAATCTACAATCCTGGCTTGTAACGCACCTTGACATGAGTCTGATGAGTAGGAAAATATAATTTTTACTTTGTGGAAGATCTTCTTCCCGAATGTAACCATCATTTTCTGGGTTTCCTATTTAAAAAAAGAAAAATAAAAGATACCTTCCTGGCCACTTAACATTAATGGAGAAATCAGTACTGGATGGAAGCAGATCCATACTGTTCTGTTGTTTTTCAATCTCTAGATTTTGTAATATTTTATCAAAGTAAATCCAAGTAAAATCTTTATGCTGTTCTGCTAGGAGAAGTCCAGCCACCTGCTCCACATGCTGGCAATTTACACAATTAATTTCCTACACTGACAGGAAATTCTGCCATTTCTGTTTAGCAGGCTTAAAGGGACCCCACATTAAAGATCCTCTAAGACCATTGTTTCCTTTCAGAGAAGGAGAAAAAAGGAGAAATTATATTTGATTAGATGAACACCAAGATGAGGCGTGTCCTAACAGTGGCTAGCAGTTTGTTTTCTTTTTTCTTTTTAAAAGGGATCGTTATGGTAACCCATCTGTTGTAACATTTTTCCACATACGTTTTGATTTCAAGGGATCTGTATTCCTGAGTCTTGTTGGTCTTTGACATTATGCGGCACAATAGAACTGTAGTTAGTTTGAATATTGTTTCTTCCAAGTAAGAGGCATATGGGTCTGAAGAGTTGTTTTGACATTTCTGGCTGAGCAACCCAGTAGCTGATAGGCACTTCTAACTGTTTGGCTAAGTCTTTTAAACTGTAGGAGGAATTGCTAATTGAGATTTCATTGTTTAGGAAAGGACTCCTCCCCAAGGAATTCTAATTTCTTTTTATAGGTCTTAATATGGAARCAGTCTTGACTGTCAACTGTGATTTCTGTTGCTGAAGGTGTTAGCAAAGTCAGGCACACCAGACTTATGGTGGCATTCATCTTCTAGGTAAAGTGATCCACCACTGCAGAGTTAGGTCTTAAACATGGCATTTTCCACAATAACCTCTTGAATCCTGCTGAAGTGGTTCAAGTCACTGCTTTTCTCCCATCAAAAGTCAGGAATTCAGCCTGAACAGTGTCTCTCACATCCAGTGTTTGCCATTGTTCTTCAGAGAGGATTTCGGAGTAGTCCCATTGCTACAGTTATGAATAGAGTTAGCTTCACGGGTTGAAAGGGAAAAGATGGTAGGACTGTTAGGACTGGATAATAGAAGTCATTTTTCTGTGTAATGGAGTGCCATATCGGAGGAACTTTTCAGGAGAGCTGAGGTAAGGGTGTCATGGAGTATGCAAAGGTTGCCAGCAGCACGGCAGGGACATTCTTTGGGGCATGCCTATAAACTGTATATGGTGCGTATGAGGGTATCTTACATACGGTTAGATCTTTAAGCCATAAGAGCTAACATGTAATAGAAAAGAACAAAAGTGTACTTGATGTAAATTTTCCTCCCTAATAGAATTCTAAGTTCACAAACAAGGTACAACATAATGGAGGTCACTTAAAATGAAGCTTTTGTCTATGGTACACCTTTGTCTGATGTTGCTGTGAAATGCTGTAAAATCCAGACAGGCCTTATTTTTAAGACAAGGAGGAAGAATGCTTTATAATATAAAAATGAATGAACTTTCCCCTTCTCCCTCTAGCAAACATTGTTCATCTATTTGTCTCTTCTAATATCCATTACCTTTTGCAGATTATACACCCAAAGTCTTTCTCTTCTCTGGATGCAAATGTTTAACTTCCAGAATTATCAATAAATCAGTGGAATCATCGTGTTTTCACGAGTCTGTAGAAACTTAAGAACTGTGTGTTCTATCTAGTTTCTTTCCAATATGAGCTTTTGTTCAGCCTGCTTCGAACAGCCAAAAGTTTAAGACACTGCTATAGCTTGGAGGATTCAGGTAATAAAGGAGGGGTAGTTAGGCCGGACATTTCTGCATCACTCAACAAATGCATTGGCTTGTGGGCTTGCTTGTTGACTATATCCTCTCTTATCACATGTTGGTTACTGACAAAAGTCTGTCTTCGGTAATTTATAGTGGCTATATATTGTAGATTGGTTTAAATCGTATCCTATCTTTTTATTTGCTTAGTGCTGCTATAGCTAAATTCTGTCTGGAAGCTCACACAAGAATAAGAGCAGTGATAACTTAAATATATATCTTTCCTCCTATAGAAATGAAGTTCTTATCATTTCAGTGGCTAATTTGTAAAGGCTTACACTGTAGCACTATTCATCTTCCCAAAGGGGATTGTATGAGACCCTGGAGATGAGTAATGGCTTTTCTTAATCAACGTTTTGAAATGCCATTGTCTTGTCATTCTTTGTTAGAACATCAGCACAGCAGTGGGTGTTTTGTAGCATAATATGAAACAAGGTGCTTGCTGCTAAGCGCTTGTAATTTAAACAAAGAAGAAGCAATCAGAAAAGGGGCTGGCATACATTAGCACTTGAAATTCAAGGACTGAATGCATTCTGCACTGAGGGCAAGTGTGGGGGAGAATGAACAAGCACCAAATGGACCAGAGTCCTCTCGAGCGTGCCAGGGTAAGCTGCCAGGTCCTACTAGCAGTCTGTGTTAGAATTGATTTGTACGTTCTAGGAGGTTTATGTAGCTTCAACTTGCCTGCTTATTGTGCTGTTACGTTTTCTTTGACAAGTATCTCAGTATTCTATAGAGATTTAACCTATGTTTGTTATAATGTACTCAGTCCCCATTTTTGTTGTTTTTCCTTCTCCAAATAAATGTTATTTCTCAGGAGCTGGAATAATCCCCATATTAAATGCGAGCACAAGATTTCACAGCACATCTCCCTTTGTATATAGTGTATTTTCAATACATGATGAAAACAGCATGAATTTTCTAATTTAGGGCTTCTGCAGGGCAGGAAGGGACTACAATAGGTCATTGAATTGTGTTTTAGACTTGCCCAGACAAGTGTATCTGCATGATTCCCAACTGACCTTTTCCTAACCTACTCTTAAAAACTTCCAATCAAGGACCTGCCACAACAGCCCAACCCAGCCGATTTTAATGTTTCACCATTCTAGTGAGTCGAATCATTATAATCTCCAACCCCACTCCAAATAAGCCGGGTTGTCCTTCCTTTCTTTTATAGCAAACCTTTATGTTTGCTATAAACTCCCTCAACCTTTTCTCATAAGTCTTTTTTTTTTCCCTAATCCTCTCATTATTCCTGGTGTTTTCCTTTGGATTCTGTCAAATTTGCCTACTGGCTATTTTAAATGCCACATGTAAAACTGGGTACAGTACTGCGGCCTCACCTCAGTGAGGAAGAAATGTCTCTTATGGGGTATGTGACACCACACTAGTGTACTTAGAATGAGGCTTGCTGTTTTGTCTGCGCTGTCATGTGCTTGATGTTTATCCTGTTTGTGGAATGCCCATAGTCCTTTTCTTTTGCCTGTAACTGCTGCCTCACCAGTTATTTCCTGTTTTGTATTTGTGTTTTTGATTTCTCTTTACTCAGTGTAGCGCTTGGAACTTGTTATTGAATTGCATCTTGTTGGTGTCAAACTCTCTTTTCAATTTATCAGATTCATTTTGAATTCTGATCCTGTCCCTGAGAGTGTTTGCAACCCCTCTCCTCATGTGCTGATTTTACAAGTATACTTTCTAGTCCATCATCCAAGTCATTAATGAAGTATCAAAGAGAAGTGTGGTTGTAGGGTGGCTGGTGACCAGAGATGGGTAGAGTGTTCAGGGCCCGGAGATGTGATGTGATTTTCTGACTAGAGCAGGGAGCCGTTCTTTTGTTGTTTCCTTTTTTGCTTTTTTCCCAGAGAGCTGCAGTCAGTGCAATAATAATGCAAACAGCAATGCTTGGACTTGATATAGCATTTCGTATCCCAGATTATTTTAAATGGCTGTAAACACTTTTATCTCCATTTTCTAGAGGGGGACAGAGAGCAAAGCCATACAGCTGGCCAGTGGCACAGCTTGTGGAGGAACTCCTTGTTCCCTGAACAGCATCCAGTGTTTGAGCCGCTGGAGTGCCCTGCTTGTTGCCTTGCCTGCCTTCCCTGTGTTTCAGTTTGCCCAGCTGGAAAGCTGGTGTGGTAAAACCCAACTATGTATATCAAATAGGAGTGTTCTCAGCCTTAATTAGTATTTGTAAAATGCCTATGAGTAGATTAGTATTACTGATATTGCTAACAGCAGAGAAAGAGAAGGGAAAAATAAGAAAATGATAGAGAATTATCACAGTATCACATACAACCCCTTAATCCTCTCTCTCTCTCTCTGCTCCCCAGCTGTAAATGGCTGATATACAGCATCCCTGTGGATGCAAGTTGTGTGTCCACCTCTTCTCTGCTATTTATTACACATAGGTGAGAGCACTATACTGCTGATGTCATGACTATTGATTCAAGATAAGTGAATATGTCGCTGCAAGGGGATTTATGTGTTGTCCTTCAGCTCCTCCACTCGTTGCAACAGGAAATATATTRCAGGGTTGAGTTCAAGGGTCGATGCTAGAATGTGAGGTGTGTGTGCATAGGGATTGCTCTGCTTTTTCAAAATGAGTGAAACTAAAGATTTCAGTGCTTCCTCTCTGCCTAAAGCTGTTTGTGGCATTGCCTTTCTACTGTCAGTTTCCTTATATTTATATACCCTTTATATACCCCTGTATTTACATACCCTTATAATTATACCCCTTGGGTAAAATTAACATGCTCCTTACCTGAAGGACAGTACTTTGATCCTCAAAGTTAAGTGCCTTTCAGGAATGAGTTGGCTATTCAGGAAGAGTGGACATCATTATTTTAAAGCCAGAGTTAGAATAGACTGAAATAGAATTGATGTGGGTGTTTTCCCATACAAACATATATTACAAAAGATATTAGCGATACCTCATAACTCTTGACAGTCCACTGAAACAAAAATAGACTTAGTATTAAGAAAAAAACAGAACAGTTATCTGATATCAGTCTTTCAGGAAGGAGCTCATCTTAGTCTTTGAAGGGTAAAGATTTAACCCTGATCCTAAATCTAATCCCAAGCATTAAAATTTGTGGCAGAACTTACATTCATCAATGCCAGGGAAATCTCCATTATTCCCCCCCTGCCAAAAAGATTAGAGCAGTGGGACCCATTTAAAAACACAGTTAACAAAAAAGAGGTATAAGTTCCCTTTCATGCAACTTTGGTGCAATAGTCTGCAGCTGCTAAATTACAACTTGAAGCTTTCCAAACAAAGGTTCAATGCAGAGCAGTTGTTCTGGTGTCCTCAGCCAGAGGGTACATGAAGGGACATCTTTCAGGGGTCTCTCTCTGTGGTGGAGCCAGCATTTTACCAAACAGAATTGCTATATAGCTCTGATCTGTAATTTTAAGGTTGCCCTTTATTACTAAGTGCACAGATCATTAAGGAAAATTACAACTAAACAGCGAAAATGTGGACAGTTTCTTCTGTTTTGTTGTAGGATATTTATTGGAGGACTGCTGGGAATTTCCCTAGCTCTGGCAGAGGAGACTGCTGGCAGAGTTGACCTTAACAGAGACATGGACCTCCTTTTCAAAGGTCTTTGTGCACCCACAGCTGTCAGTCAATTCAACAGGGATTTCCAGAATTTCATGTGTATTCTAAGCGACAATATTAAGGTCAGTGACAACCTTGCTTACTTCTGTCTCTAATATAAAGCATGTGCTTGCTATGAGGAGATGGATGCAATATTCTTATTCCCACTGAGCTGGATTCTTGGCAATTATTACAGCCATTTACTCTAGGTAATAGGGGGTGTAAAACCTCACCTAGAGATAATTTCCCCTTAAAATATCCTTCTGTTCTGTGAAATGACTTTGTGAGAATGATGTTGTGGAGCTTCAGGTGGATGGAAATTGTTTCTGAGAAAATAATTGTTTAATTATATTAGCCTAAAATTTGCTAATGAATCTTAGCCTGATTACATGAGCTTAAAGTCCAACCACCAGATTCTTCCAATCAGCTCTGCAAAGAGCCTGGCACAAAACAGTCAGTCTGTTTTCTTTCTGGCTTGTAAATCATGGACAGTAGTAAAGGTTCTGCAAGTCACATGTTATCCCAAACTGACCCTGTCATTTCACTCCTTCAGTTCTGCCTGAAATACTGCTGAGGGAAGGGTGACAACTGAGGACAGTTCTGCTGAGGACACATGTGCCAAAGTGAGTCTTAGTCTTCTGTGTTTGCTCCACTGCTGTTAGAGTAAATATGGTTCTGAACTGCAGGGTGGGAAAATGTCACTTTTTCACTGTCCGTTTTCAGAGCTTCCCAGCACTAGACTTTGCAAACAATATAAAGAAACAAGAGCTTCCCCCCCCCCTACATTTTACAAACTCTATTATTTAGTTGTTTTACCAACTTAATTGCAACCCCAAAAGAAAGCAAAATAAGACTGGCTTTTTTTCTACAGTTGATGCTGCTATTTCTGACTACCAGAAAGGTTGGTGTATTCAACATACTTGAGGGCGGGAGGTTGAACATACAGACCAATCTCATCTTCTTGCTGTGATTTCGGCCCCTTTTCTTCCTGAACAGGGACATGTCCACCCTAAAACTTGGTGACAGTTTTGTGTATCCACATTAAATGAAAGCAGCAACATTTGCAGGAGAATTGTCCATGCTGCATTGTTTGCTGTGTTTTGTTTTTGCTTTTTTGTTTTTGCTTTGTTTGGTTTTGGTAGCACTCCAGCTGTGAAATACTGCTGCCTTGTCTTTAGATAGGAAACTCTCCAAGTAAATATCTCAGCATTCATTGCTCCTCTACTAAGCTGCATTAGTACTTAGATTTTGTGTGTGCCACATGGTGGGGTACCTACCTGGAAAGCAAAGGGACTTGGGAGCTTGGGTGATACAAAATATGCCCTCCGTCACTCAATCAACTGTTTTGTTTTGGAGAGCCAGTGCCATGTTCAAAGCAGTGTCCAGCAGTAGAGAAGAAATGTCCTGCATTGAATCTGTGCTGTGCTTGTCAAAGTGTTGAAGTGACTAGTAGATTATGTGAATGTTCCCTTCACAATGTCTGAATATTGCTATCTGGCAGCTTACCACTGCTCTTAGATCTGGATTAATGCCTACCATGATGTGTGCAGATCAGGCATGTGATGCTGTTCAGGATCGTACCAAGTACTACCCTCATAAGACTCATAAGGTCACTAAAACTTGGTAATGTGTTGGCAGTAACTAGAGGGTTACACAGTTCTGTGTTTTTTCAAATAAAGTCTGAATGTAGATAGAAAATAATAAATCTCATTTAGAGCTCCATTCACTAAGCACTTAACTTCATGCTTAGCTTTAAACAGGTGCTAAAGTTGCCAGAAACTAGGTTAATATGTTAATGGCACTGAAGGTGGCTGTATTAGGCTGTTAAGATTAGGATGCAAGCCGATGTCTTGCCTCAAAATATTTTGAAAAACCAACCAAGTATGCAAGTTTTAACTGTCCTTCACACAATTGTCCCTTGCCCATTTTGTAGTAATGTGTCTTGCTGGCTGCAACTGCACTACAGGGGTCATTCAGTGAGTTCAGAGAGATGAACTGCTTTTAGACATTTTCTCCAGCCCATTAGGCGCAGGCTCTCTGTCTTCAGTGTCAGATGTGACTGTCTTTCTGTCTATTTTTTCCTGAAAATACACATTTTTATGGGCACTGCAAGGAAAATTACAGTCCCTGCTAATGTTTAAAACCTGTCTGATGGCATCACAAAGCCATGATTGAGTGCAGTATGTTGTTCAGTACCTGCAATATGTCTTTTTTTGGAAAGGCTCCTCTTCAAGAAAACTCAAATGATAAAGGGAAACTGGTGGAGTTTATTACTCTATTCCATCAGAAGTTTCCTTTCCTCTGTCCCTCTGTCCAGAGGCAGATTTATTTTACTGTTCCTAGCTGGTGAAGATTCAGAATGGCACAAATAGGTTTTTCTTTTACACATATAGGTCTTTCTTCTTTTGGTTCAACAAATCTATTTTGTGGAGGTTGTACAATGTCACTAATGATTCTATTTGGTCTCTGTTTAAATTGTTCTCTCTTTAATCTCTCTAATTATCGAGGGAGCTGATCGGAACCTTATAGCTAGGGTTACAATATCATTTCCATTTTAATTCCCTATTTTCTGACACTTATTAATACTTGCATAATATTCAGTTTCCAGGATGAAATGATTTCCAAAGTTCGTGTAGATTTGATGTCTGAGGTGCAAGAGAGATTATGCATATAAACCCACCTGTTTTAGCAGGGGTATGAAAAGTCCAGGTGAGTGTATTTCCATATTATATGAAATGAGGACATTTTATGAAGAATGAGTAAATGTGACAACAGTCTTCTCAGGCAACATGACTGTTTAAGGAAGGCTAAAAGCTGGTTGGAAAAGCAGTCCTTCAGGAATTCCCTTGAGTGCCCACCTCCACTTTAGATTCAGCCTATTTTAAGACTTCTAGAAATCATCAACATGCTAAACCTGAGAAATCTTTAAACTTGGTAGTAGGCTTTCACTGATGATTGAGGTGGGATATACTGGGAAAATGATTAACTAGCAACAGGAATCATCTTTTAGAATAAACACATTATTGATGTTGCCTCATCTAACTTGTATTTTTTTCCATCTCTGGAAAAAACAGCTGGTGTGTGTGTGTGTATGCACACGTGTGCACGTCTGTGTGAGGCAATGATGTTATAGCACAGCACTGTGTCCTGTTGGACTTTAGGCAATGTGCAATTCTAAACAGAAGCTTAATTCCTTCCACCACCACTACTGCCTATAGTTGTTTGACCCTATATGTTATGTTCGTCTAGTGAGGCTGGCATGGTCACTAGTTAGCCTCCCAAGTTATTGCTCTGCAGTGTGATTTTTTTAAATCCAGTTCTCCCTGCTAAGAAGGATTTCAAAAATAATTAAATGCAGGAGGTACTAAAGTTCATTAGTAGCCAAATTCCCTAAATTCCAGCACTGTTTATTCTCACTTTTGATAATTCCCTAAGTAGGAGATAACTTACATAAGAGAAGATGGAATAAGAATAAAGCTCTTAAAAAAATTAATAAGTAGAAAAAATGTGTTTCTTGGAGGTTGAGGATGGTATGGGAACATCAATTCTTTCTTTTTTACTGTATTATCAGTTTGAAGTTTTGGCTTTGATGTACTTTTCTGGAAAAATAATGTCTTCTATTCAGACAGTTCTCCTTGTCCTGGCTGACACTGATTTGAAGCTCTTGGAAATATAAGGATCTGCAGGCTGCCCAGCTCTTTTATTTCTTGCAGAGGTGATAATATCCATTGCTGAAATACAGCATGCTCTGTCTTGTCACTGATCTCATTCACTGGGACTCATCGGTATGGTCTGGCATTAAAACATGCTCTCCTCATGATGTTATGTTTCCCCAAAATCTCAGGGAGGTGGGTTTCTCCTCCGCTGAAAGTCTCTGAGGGGAGAGATTTCACTTCACTGTGATATTTTAAGACATACTGCTTCAAAAATTGTTCACCCCTACCTCCCAGGGACTTGAAGGGGGTGGAAGACATGGTCTCCGAGTATGTTAGGTTTCCGTGAGTCGAGAGCAACACAAATTGCTATTCCCATGAATAAGCCCAAGTGCCAAGTCGATGTCTAACAGAGGGTTAATTCCATTTAGTGCACTTAATTGAAAGAAAGCCTATATTATTCTAAATATGCCCCCTGACTCAATGCTCTGCTTTTCTGTAGAGCTGTATATAAACATCCATTATAATTTTTTCCTCCTCTTTCCCTCTCCCAATTTAATTTGTTGTTAACTTCTATACTGGATGACACTTTGTAACTCTTAAAACAGCTTTGATGCTTATCTGTTAAGGTATTTTGAAGATTAATGAATTAAAGCACTTTTGTAGGTGGGAGTCAAATTTTTAGCAAACAAATTATTACAGTGATTTGTAACTGATGAAATATAGCATAATTTTCCATGAATTCTGCAGAGCTTGGCAAGGATTGGTCTTAACAAGAACTACATATTTTTCGTTTAATTATGGTAACATTTTATGGAACCAAGGGCTATTTTTTCCCCAGCTTTGAAATACTTACTGACTCTCAAATTCAGGCACACAAGTACATTTTCAACAACGCTCTATTGTTATATGCAGAATTCCAGGCAAGAGTGCTGCATGCTGAGCTGTGTGGAGGACAGAAATTTTGAACTGAAATGTTGCTTTCCTTCTGAATCAGATTGAAAGCATAAAATTTTTAAAATTATTGGATGAGACAGTTTCAAGTTTTTTTTTTTTAATGACTGTTTTTTCATAAATGTACTTATTTAATCTTGCTTTGGATTGGTTCAATATTAATAATGATAAACAGTATAGTACAAAAGAAAAAAGATTCAAATAAAAAAATAGTACTGAAGAGATCTGAAAGTTTTAATATTAAAACCAGACCATTATGAGATCTTTTTCAGACTAAAGTCCAGATTTTGAAGGATACTGAGGTTGAATTAACTCCATATCCTGATTAAAAATATATATATATATATAAAAAATATATTTTGAAAACTCCTGCTCAGCATCCACAAATGCAACCATATATTTCTTCTGTTCACAGTTTGATACTGAAAGTTAGTTTTTAACAAGAAAGATGTCCAATATGGTGCATATCACTTTTAAAGGTCAGATAAATTCTTCTAAATCTGACCCTAATTGTAGGTGTTGAGTGCTTAAAGTTGTGGTTCTGAGCTCTCTTATAAATACAGTCCTTCTGGCTGTAATTCTCTCTTCCCCTGTTGTCCCTTTGTACAATAATATCTGTTCCTTTCTGGTAATTTTCCATTTAATTCTCATTCCTTTTAGAAGCAGAATTTGATAAAGTTCTCCACATTTTTGCATCTTTAAGTTTTCTTGTTGGTTTTATAAGAATAAACCATTTACCTTCTGAAAACTTCTTTGCTATATTTCAGAAAACTTCTTGTATAACTACACATTCAGATAGTGCAGAAGCATAATTTAAATTCCTCATTTAAGTTAGTTAATCCCTTTTGAAAACTGCTGTATCTTCTTTGCTCCGGAATCTTCTCAGACATGTTATTCCAAAATCTTCATTATTCTCCAGATAAACTTTTGTGATATTGAGGCACATTTTAGAGTAGTATATGGGTGGGTTCAATTTCAAAACGAGTCTGATCCAAAAACTGTAGTCAATAGGAGTTTTTCTATTCTATTTAATGGCATGTAGATACAGCTTAGCTTCTCTATCCTTTGATATAACATACGCTGTACTTCATGTACAGTTCTTAAAATAGCTGCAGTTCCTCTTTTGCATTTAAGATTTAAACTTGACAGGGAGACAACCAGATCTGCAAAAACCTGGGTTTCAACGTTAGCAGTGTTTTGCATGCCTTTTATGAACGGTGGTGCTCTCTGTCTGTATAAATGCCTCCCTGTCACACATCTGGCTGCACATCTAGTTTGATGGGATACCCCCAGCCAGCACTTTGTTGCTTCAGGGATGTTGCTAGTGCTTTAGCAGGTGCTATGCTTCTCTCTTGCTTAATGCTGCGCCAAGGCATTAGTGGATACCATGCATTCAAAGGAACTGTGTTTTGGCTACGATGGAAAGCCCACGTGCAGTATACTTTTTCAGCATTTATATTCAGGTCATGAACTTGTATAGGACACAGAATGCAGAAGAGTGGTCTACCCAAAATCAACCTGAATTGGGTAGATACATTTTCTGGGGATGCAGAAAATTAATCCAATAGGTTTGAGTTTTCAAGATAACAAATATTACAAAAACATTTGCATGGCAAAAATAGTAAGTAGGAATTAAAGTCCAGAAATGGTCACTTAATGTAAATAAACTGTTTTTTTCCCTTAAAAAAAATCTAAATGAGAAGATCAATCATTTATAAGCAAACCGAAGCTGGCCTAATTTATATAATATAATATAATATAAATAACACATATATAACATATATAATATATAACATATATAATATGCTTCTATTTATATTAATAAGATATCTCTATGAAGACCAATACTGATTATTGATTAAAATATGTAATTTCATTTTTTTAATTTTTAGACAGTTCTGGAAAACAGATATATGACTACAAATATGAAAGCATATCCACAGGCAAGGAAAGAGCTCTGACACCCATATCTAGATGAACACCTTTCTCTGATTTTGAGGAGTAAACATCCTAGGAGTTGAGGAATTCTTCTAATGGCTTCAAGGAAATCAAGATTTTGGTCCTGGTGTGGTGAGTCAGCTTCTGTTACAATGTAAAGTGTTTTCATACCACAACTAAAACCAGACATACTGCCTGAATGAAACCTGCAGTTAGGGAGCCCTTGTGCTCCATTAGTATTTTATTTTCTATGAGAACCTCGCAACCAAAATCCTATTATTTATAGATAAAAAGACGTACTCACTAAGAGGAGAGAATACATTTCCCTTACTTAATCCTGCCATAACCTAATCACTTGTCTCCCTTGGTTTTGGGGGAAGCATGTCCCACTTTTTTGTGATTTGAACTTGGATCTCTTAATTTTCACAGGCTGCCCTGTCACCAGTTGAGTGAGTAAATCCCCATGGAATTATAAAGAAGTCATTGTTGCAGTAAATCTGCCAGAAGATGTAATTTTCTGGCAGGACTTCCTGCTTGTCTGCTTATTCTATACAGTAATGTGTTTTGATACTTGTCAAAGATGTATGGTTGATCATAGTTTAGGGGCAACACTGAAAGCCTGCTTCAGTTAGAAATAGACCCAGTTCACTGTTAGGGGATTTTCATAAACACATTGCTCCAGGCTGTATAAGCATACTGCCTCTCTTCCTAGGGTCCCCTAGGCTTTCCCTCAGCTGTTATTAAAACATGCAGGCCAGCAGCCTTATGCATAAGGACATGTTTAAGGGAATGAATCTGAGCATAAAAGGGGTAAAGGGATAAGGGTAAAGGGATAAGTGTTTCTATGGCAATACATCTAGAGAACATGGATCAGAAGCAAAGATTGGTCTTACTGTTACTGCCATGTCAAGTGCTGTCAAGTCAGATGCAGTGTTTTATATAGTAACTGAAAAAGTCAATTAATCCAAAGGAAAACTTTTTTTCACATGGCCAAGGCTGCTATTTAAGGCATCGCTTATGAATGGATCAGGGACCCAATCTTGGCTGATCTTATCCAATTTCTAGAGGTTTTTCAAGAATTCTTTGAAAGAAAAGAGAAAAACTGTTTGATCACTGCTATCCTTAATTTTCTTACTAAGGAAAATTATATTCTGTCACAATCCAGCAATGACCCTCTTGGAGACCTTCATCATATTTCAATACCTGGAGGAAAGGAAATTTCTTGTCTGCAATTTGCATAAAGCAAGAGGGGAAAAAAAGGAAGAAATATCTTTGACTGATATGAGGACTTCTGCTTGATTTATATTTACATGGGAATATTGTTCTGGGATCTTTTAGCCAAGTGCCTTTTCTGGACTAGTAGTTAGTATGGGATGCTTATGGCAATAATGTAAGAACTGACAAGTGCAAAGTTGTATCTTTCCCAGTTTACACTTTCAGTCTGAAGTGTGGGAACTTCAGGAGGTTATATGTGCATCTTTAATAGCCCTTGATGGACTTCCATTAATTTATCTGATCAGATTTTGAGCTCAGACATATCTTATGTAAAGCTATGCTTTCTAACTTACCCCTTTATACCTCTAGCATCTTGTGACAATGAGTTCCACAATAACATTTTGTGTTTTCTGAAAAAAGAGCCTACCCATTTGGGCATAAAAGCAAATGGGTATAAACTGACATGAGTATATTTAGGTTAGAAATTAGAAGAACAGTCCTACCATAGCAGTCAGACTGTTGGAGGGGAAAAAATCAAACTTGTCAAAAGACGGAACATGAAAAGTTTATCAGAACAATTATAAAAATGTATTTGCGGGTGACTGAACTTAATGATCCAGGTTCTTTCTTATAGTAAGTTCCCATTTTTTCTTTAATTTTTAAATCACTAATGGTACATCTTTTTTGCTGCAAAGCATGAAAAATTAGGGAGCACAGCTTCTGTCAACATTAATTACAGTTGTTATGAAGTCAAAAGACTGTTAGGAAGACTCTTAAAAAGCATTTGTAACTTGTAAAACAAGGACTGATGTATTGTTGCCATTACGAGCCTCATGTTTTGGAATGCACCATAAATCTTGTGAGTTGTGGAGACCTATTATGTATAAAATATCTTTTTGGTACCCTGGAAAATTGCCAATTGAGTTTTAGTACACTCCTTTCAGTCTTTGGTTGTGGACATCAGAATAGAGACGTAAATTATCTTAGGGCATTTTTATTTCCTGTCTCATCAGATGACTCCTCTGCTTTATTTAGCCTTTGGATTGACTGATTTGTAAGCACTTTTCATGAACTCTGTAATTAATTGACAGGTGGGATTAAACACTGCCTGGAAGTAATTGAAGATTACTCTTAATTGTAAGAGCACACTTTTAGTGGATCATTTAAAATACATATGCAGATTAGAGACAAAAATAAACAACAATTAATGTCTGAATGGGAACAGTATCTTGGTTTGAAAGGTGTGCCATAAGAGTTCATCTGCATTTCTGAACTTTGTGTTGCCCTCCTATCTTTAGGGCTGGAGTACAGCACTATGGCCACTGCACCTGAGCAAAGGTTCAGTGCTCTCAGGAGGTGAAGGATGGATAGACTGTCTGTGGTTTTGTTTAATGGTAGTGATTTTGCTTTACTTGGTAACCCACAAACCGACAGCATTCCCCACTTCACAGCTCCTCAGTCAATATTCCACCTCTCAGAGACATACTCCATCTCCTCTTATAGTCAGCTGAAATAAATCAAACGCTAGAATGAGTCAGCAGAGCTAAGTTAACATTTCTTTGTAGGACTGCAACAACTGTTAAGCAGTCTGGGCCCACAAAAGAACCCAGCCGTCTTGTCAGGAAGATAGATTGTTGTGTAGATATAATGAGATTCTGATTTAAACCTGTATAAATGAAATCAGAATTGCCCCCTCTGAAGTTGGCTGGTTGAAACATTTTTATGTTCTATTACTTTACGTGCTTTCCTGCAGCGTTTCCTGTACTAGATGGGTGATTATATTAGACTAGAAGTAAGAGGCCTTTTACGTCTTGCTAGCCAAACATGCTGACCTAAGTACACTGTCCAAAGCTGTACATCTGACATGCTGAGGCTAGGCAAGCAATTGACTATGGAAACGGTAATTTTCCTGTACAAATACGAATATTGCACAGGTACCTTTGGAGATAGGTTTGAATATTGGATTCCTGCTAGAGCCATTATTATTTTAACAGACTACACATGTTTATGCTGAAGTAGTCTGATTTTTGACATTTTGTCCATTCAGATCGCTTATTTATTGGTTTATGGAGTTGTCTGCATCCTCAACAAATTGCTCTGATTAAAAATCTTGGATAGCTTCTTTCTATTTAAAGCTTTTAATAGGGCTAAAAATGATTCATGCTACACATTAAATTTGGTATTTCTGCAAGTGTGGACACCTAGTGCTATAGTAATTTCCCTGTTTTTTAAGTTTGATCCCCCCTTAAGTTGCTCATTTAAATGACTGAAACCTTGTCTAAGTCATCATAGTGTAAATATTTAAATGATACTTGCTTGAATCAAATCATGTTCTCAAATAATAGCTTGAAAGTTTTTTTTGTGCAAAGTCAGCAAAAGAGATTGTTGTGTGTGATATTCCTCTAAAGACTGTATGATAATTAAAGCATGGCATAAAGCCTGGGAAGTTGTAGATAGCCAGAAAAGAACTAGAACTATGACAACTTGGTGTTGAACATCTTCACACACAGGGAAAAGGGACAAGAAAGGGGTGGTTCAGAGACGGGTGATTGCTTTTACAGTTGTTTACAAGAGATGTAATATGCTATCATAAAATATAGCTAAAAATGTATAGTTAGCTCACTGCATAACCTCAGTTATCTCACATTTGCTGAATCATTAAAATATATCAAATTTCCTAAAAACAAAGATTTCAGTTTGTAGAGAAATCTTAATGTCCAGGTAAATATCCAGAGCTTGTCCTTACATAATCTGATCTAGAAGCAGGGATGGAAATAAAGCAAAGGTGTAGAGGTGAATTTTAATGTATTTTGGTATCTTTCGCCGGGGCAAATTGGTAGATTTTGGCTGAGTTCTTTCTTTAAAATTGCTTATGTTTTCTAAAAAGTTCACTCTCAGACATAAAGCTCATGTTTGAATCAAAAGTTGTGTTGATTCTTATGCTTTATCTGCTTTATCTGTTGAGAATACGAATCATGGAAAAATAATGTGTTACAAGAATATATTATATACACTGGATGAATTTTGACGACTTGTTCTACGCAAATTCATCCAAGCTTTATTTTGGAGTTTTTTTTTTT
>NW_020450916.1:3145537-3312796 GCF_003343035.1 Apteryx rowi | reverse complement strand
ATTTTCAAGGCTTTTGCTGGGTTTTTATATTCTAAGAGAAAAGATGAAGAATATTGATTGCTTCTGTAGTTTATTGAGAAAAATGTATACATTCTGACTAGAAATGAAACCAGGACACAAAAATAAAAAAAGGGAACTCTGCTGATGCTATATATAGTGTGACTTGATAAATTCTGYAAAAGAAATATAATTTGAAGAGTTTTTGAAGTAACTTTCTCTCCACTATGAAAATAAAAATGAATTCTTGTTTCAAACAAGTAGGGGGGAAAATGCTGTAGCTCTTCTCTTTTAGTTCCAAGAAAATTGAAAAGTGAGCAGAATTACTTGGACGCTTGCAGGTGTGAATACTGTGTTTATTAGAATGCATCATTAAAACATTTGAAAATACTTTAATTCTTTTCCTCTATTTTTTCCCTTTCTATTGGTTTCCATTTATTGCCAGGCAGAAGTTGTGAGATTTAGTGTGTCATAACCTGCATTTATATACCAAGGTATAACCTTGTGGAGTTGAGATTGTATTAAAAACTGCTTTAATTACAAAGGAAGCATCATGATTTTACTGCTGCAAGAAGGATGCAGTTAGGCTGGAGACAAGGCCAAAAGAAGAAAATTTTATAGCGTGTCACACTCGAAGTATGAACTCTTTAAAAGCCTATGGTTTTGTAATAGTCTTTGTTTTTTGGGGGAGGCGGAGTTGTTAACAAAAAGATGTATGTTCCATGGATTACAACTTTTTTCATTCAGGTGATAAGTTTTATATCCCAAATGGCTTCATCAGAAAATTATTGACCACACCTTACTGAGAACAACCCATAACAGAGAGGTTTATTAAAAGAGCATGAATCATAAATAAATGGCAACATCTTATTGGTTTTGGTATAATGGTTGCTTGTGTCTTCGTTATTCTAGAAAACGTCTTAGAATTTAAAAATATGTGCTGATACCTGATACCATGTTGCTGTGGACTATTGATCACAGAGTGAATTTTTAGATTTATATTCAATTTCAGGCCACTGTAATTAGATAATACAAAATTATGAGTCATTCCTTTATGAACTTGGATTGCCTTCGACAAGATGCCCAGTAAAAACTGTTTTGCCAGGAGATTTAATAAGAAAACATTTGAACATCTACAGTGGTATATGAATAGACAAAATCAAGATTCAAAGATATATTACCTGAATTACTTATTCACTATGCTAAATGTATTAATTGAGTGTTTATTAATTGGCTCTTGCCCTGTCTTTTGCTCTGATATCAAGAGATTGATTCAGTAATCTAGTAAAGGATATTTTGCCATTTATAGTGTAATTCTGCTGCACTGTCAGCTCTGAGAATCTATTAAAATATATTTTACCCAAACACATTTCCTGTCAGAGTTGACTGTGGAATGTAGGTTGTGACTACTGTTTTGAGTATTTGGTATCTGAAAAACAAAATTCAGGTTAGTTTGCTTGAATCACATGACTTCAGTTCTCTGATCTTGCTGCCATTTTTTTTACATATAATAGTTCTAAATATATTCAGTTATAAATGTTCAGTATCTAAAATGAAGTATCTAATGCAGTTTGATACTAAAATGTGGTCATCTAAGTGAGGTCACCTGAATGAGGCAAGGCCAGAACAGACTTGCTTTGAATCCAGAGAGGCAAGAGCTTTCAACTAAAATGCCCACCTGCTAATGCTTTAGCTTTTTGATAACTTTTCATTACCATAGTCTTTCTCACCTCTTTGTTCCCCAGCTTCTGGAGGAAGGAAATCCTCATTGTATCCTCTACATATGTCAAATATGTTATCTGTCCTGTTCCAAGTGCTGTATTTGAGGTATCTACTTTCTTTTATTTTACATGTAAGTGCCATGGCTCAGATAAATTATGTGTTATGCTCACTGGCTGTTCGCAGGGAGAGAACTGCTTTTCCAACATAGTATATCTAATACTCTGCACAATACACTGGAGACAATTTGTTCAAGACTCCTGTTTATTTCTTGATATGTTTGCTTTATAAATGTAGAAATAATGTGTAGCTACATGCACTGGTTTGGGTTGAAGTGATATTCAGTAACTAGCAACATTAATGAATAATTCTGAAAGTTTGGTAAGTTGTGAGCACTGGACATTAGCATGCACGTTAGGATGCCTGGGCCCTATTTGCCATTCTGCCACTCACTGGCATTGGGGAATTGAGAATGTTACTTATTTGTAATTTTTAGTATAATTCTTTTCTTTTTATTTGCTACTTGTTCTGCTATCCAGCCAGAGATAGCTGTGTATTACATCTGGGCAGTATTATTTTAGCTGCCTTTGGTTTTAACTTCTCTGGCCTCTTATTCCCTTAGATGTAAGGTACAAATAATGATCCTTGCTTTTAACATTCTGAAATAGCCAGATTCCTTTATGATGCTGTTTTATTTTTGTTGTGGTTTTTATGGTGCACAATATATTCTATCATCAGGATTACTTTGAGAACTGTTAATGAATTAGCTTGCAAAACCTGGTAAGACTCAATAAAATTTTGGGCTCAAAACCTATTTGTCAGCAGGAAACGAACAACCATCCTTAGCTTACTCATGCCTTTTGTGCCAATGAAGAATGAATCTATAAGCAGTGAAGTTAGAACAGATACTTTACCAATTCCAAAACAGAGTTCAAGCACTCTTATATTACATTTTAAAAAAAGTAATTTTGATTCCTACATGTATACTGCACACGTGTATAATATAGCAGGCTTAGCTCTGAGAAGCTTGGAACAGCTATGTGTGAAGAACAAAAATTATTTCACCGAGGGTTTTTCTCCTTTTATACAGGACAGTAAAGCAATATTATTTCCAATGAGATTATAAATTAACTCAAAAATTTATGTTTTCTCTTGTAAATTGGGCGAGGAGAATTTCTCCTCATGATCTGACTTCAAAATCTTTCTTTTTCTCTGAGCTGGCACCTAGCACTATTAATGTTTTCAGTATGCACAGATCCAGGAACAAATTAACATAGTTTGACATCTTTAGAGATTCCCATAAGAAATTTTTTTCTCAGACTGCTCAACACGCTATGATCCACACACCATAGATGTCACTCTTAGTCTACTTCCCATTTTGAAGTCAGCAGCAAAACTGATGGCATGCAAATTGCAGAAGGTGTGAAAAATATTCCTGTATAAATAGCTTCACTGGTCAATGTCCATATAAAATGAAAAAATATGAGCATAATTCGGAGGATTACATGGCTTTCACGGAATAATTTATTATATGGATTTTATTCTCTGTCTCTTATTTTTTCCCTTCAAGAAGGAGATCCAAACAGTTTTTTCTTAGACATGCTTACCATTCAAAATATTGGGCTGTTCAGTTCAAAATATTTTTCTTTTGTTTTAAAGAAAGAATCACATTTTTATTACAGGCGAGACTAGTCGAAGTCAAGTGGGTGGGGTTTTTTTTATACCCAAGTTTTCAGCAAATCTCAAGTTCATAAAATTAGGGTCAAACTGTACTTGCTCTTTGATCTTACTGTGATGTCTGACTATGAATGATCATACCAGCCTGTTCCTGGATCATGTAAGCTGATGCTTAGTTACAACTATTTACCTATGCCACCTTGCATTGAAAGTTTACTGGATGGAGATCAATGGGAGAACAAGAAAATGGCACAAATGTGGCTTAAGCAAGTTCATTATCATTTAGGTCATAAACATTTTGGAACAAGGGCTTTATTTTCATTAGATTCTTGTATGGTACTAGCCTGTTCTGCTTTGTAACAGGAGGTCATAGATACTAGTAATACCCGTGAGTATCAACAGAAGTCAGTATTTGTCAAGTTTTTGGTAGTAGTTAACAATGTTTATGGGCATAACCTAGTGAACACCTCATGGTTTGTTTCTTACTATTTTGATTTTTTTTAAAGGAATGTCTGTGTTGAAGTATAAAACTACTTAAAACAAATTATTATTGTCACCCAAGCTGTTCTATAGTAACACATTTGTGTCATCAGTTTTTATAAGCAAAGTCACAGTCAATACGGACTTTCTTTTCCTTGGGGATTATAGCGGGCAGAGTGAAAAAGAAAAATGCTTAACCCTAGCAAACTGCATATTAAAAACAAAGATAAAGCTTGCCAGAGATGTGACTATGATCCTGAATACTCTGTACACCTCCAGAGCAAAGTCCGTGGCATGAAACCTTTAAACCTGCACAAGTGTTAATTCCTAGAACCTTAGTAAAAGGAATACCAAATTACACAACTTTGTAGCCTCATATATGCCTAGGGTCTTTGATAGGTTGACTACTTCAAATCTATAATTGCTTGAAGGTCTTTGTCAAATGCTTTGGGCATCAGCCTTTGTTTCTGAAGCTGTCTTTACAACCAGAAGGTTTAAATAGAAATATATTTTAGAAAGAAAGCAGAGATTCTGGAACACAGTTCTGTAGAAAACAGTGAGTTATATGGGAAATTATATTGGCAAAATTTTCACAGCTCTTCCCTGATCCTTTCCCATGCTACTGGTCTTTAAACTCTTCTCTTGACTGCTTGTGCTAAAGAACAGGAAAAATGGAGGTTTTTCAGAAAAGACTAAGTTTCATCTGCACTCATTTAGGTCTTCTGGTAAAAGAACAAACAAGATGGGATACTGGTCAAGCACAGTTACTGTATTGTACGGCCCTTTCCACAGAAGTCAGTTGTTATTGTGGTACTGTGAAATGTGTTGGGTTAAAATCAAAACAAACTGAAAACCCTCATTGCGTTGGATTTTACTCTTGAATTCCCCAGAACGTTGAGTGTGGATTTTGCAGATCCCTATTAGTGTCGTCCTTGTCAAGGCCCGTGGTGTTTTTTATAAGGGCAACCCTGATTTCTCTCTCTTTGGAAATCCTCTGACCTTTGTTTCCTGGACCGTGGTGGTTAGCTGTGGATAGCACTGAGGCTCTAAGGAGCAACTTCACTCCCTCCCCAGCCTTTCCATTTTGAGCTGCTCTTTATTATACAGTGTGAATCTTTAAGCTTTGGAAACAAGTGAATCAGGCATATGCATTTATATAATGCTGTGTTTGCTTATGATGCTGCCTTGGGGTAAAGCGTTACCTGGTAGGTACTCTACAGACAGTATGGGAGGCATGGGTGTGATTTTTGCTGTACTACTTTCATTAGTCCCTGCAAAAATCACATTACCGTGCTAAGTGATGGCATGGTTGTCAAGTGCAGTGTAAACTGATTTCAGCTTTCCCAAACCTCTTTTGTTTTCTATGTTGAAATCACCATAACTGCAGGTATTTTTATTTCAAGAAAGTTGTAAGAACCAGCTGTCCTCTTAATCTTACCTTCACCCATTCCCATACAGGAAATTTCTACTGTGGTGAATTTCTGAAATTTAATTTGAAAGATAGTGGTATTACCCTTTCTTAGTTGGTTGACCTTATCAGAGCCTTTAATTTAATGAAAACCTAGTTTAATTTTAATCTGCACAGGCCCATCCTCACACATAAGTCCTTTGCATTCCAGAGCGCTGCCCAGGTGCTGTTCGCTTTAATGGGAGCAGACTTGGGCTGTGTTGGGTGGGAAGCAATCAGATCTCTTTTGACTTGAGGTTTTCCATTTCCCATGGTCTGGTGTTGAATTCAAATATCCAGACTTCTTTCTTCCTATTGGGCCATGATAGTCGGTGAATCAGGCTTCCTACATATAATACTGATAAGCCAGTGGCATGGCAGTACAAAATAAGTGGCCTATGATTTCTGGAATTTTAGTTATTCCACACTTCCAATCCCTCCTATCTTTGGGGCAGAGTGGGGAGGAGAGCCAAAACAGGATGCCATTTGTATTCTCATCCAGGGTCCATAAAAATCAATGTGTCTTTCAATTGGCTCTGGATTATACCCGTAAATAGTTGTAATTGGAATTTGAACAAGATATATGGTGCAGAATATACACCATATAAAATATATATGAAATCCTGTCCGTATTGAATTTAGTAGGAAATCTACCAAGATCAGTAGGGCCAAGATTTCAACGCAAACTGTTATCATATTTAACCTCTTTCCTCTCCTCCCCCTCCAAAAACTTTATTCTGTTAAAGTTCAATTTTTAATAATAATTTTAAGGTATAATGAACTAATGTTGTTTGCTGTCCTTATCATGAAAGGGAGAAAATTCAGTTCTTGATCACCAATTACTGATTTCTAAGGCAACTCAAAATTATTTAATTGCCAAACAATGTTTTTTGTACTAATTCAAGAGCCATGCCTGGTAGGAATATATCTTTGAGGAGCTTTTGTTCTTATTCAAGAATTTTTGTTTCTTTTCTACAGTCTAGAGATTTGTAGCTGATAGCAAAGTTCAGAAACCAGGTCACCAGTTTGTTTCTCTACTTAGCAGTCACTGAACTCGGTTGATGTTCGTGTTGACTTGAAGCCATCTGCCTTGTATCTTGAATCTTCAAATGTGTCTCCCCACACAGATGTCCTGGTATTGAGCACTATGTTCAGTGCTGAAATTTCCTGGAAACTGGCTCATCTCAGCACCTTATGAAATAATTGAAGAACAAAACATTTAAGATCCTATCTATGACTACCAGTTTACCACTCAGCATCCAGTAGCTCTTTGTTATTACATTAAGTGCTATATCCTATGACAAATAGATTGTCTTCTCTTCACATGTTATTCTTTTGGTTCTGTCTGTGTGTGTCTCTTCCCACAGTATGTTGTCCTCCTTCTCCAGATCTTGTTTTAAAGTTTGATTATATATAATTATATTATATATTATATTATACCTTTATATAACTTTATAACTTTATTATATTTATTATAACTTTAGAGTTTTAGATTCTTCGTGAGTGTTGTATAAAAAAGAAGAAATAAAAGTACAAAGCTTACAGTTGGACAGCATTTTTGAAGTCTCCCCCTTTTCTAATGATATTAGAACCATTCAATTAATTGTCTGCTATTCATTTTCTTTCTCCTCATCCTCACGCAGGATATAGATAGGAAGATTTTCATCACAATTCTCTCTTTTAAATCACTAATTTTAGAAAACTATTTGGTCTTCTAATATTTCTATTTAAATCTACATGGAAAGTCATTTTAACAGAGGTCTTTTCAATCTATTTCAGTCCCTTTTGCTAATTATGTAGGATCAGAACAATATTTCATCACTAACTGAACTACTGTATATTTGTTTAAAGTTAAGAAATGTTATTTTTGCTTAGAAAATGACATGATAGGAAATAGAGGAGTGAAAAACTGGATGGAGGCTTCTGGGAACAAGATATAGCTGTATCTTTTTTTTTCATTTCACCTGTCATTCTTTGTATATAATCACGGAAGTTAGGTGTTGTGCACTAGTGATACTGCTGACTTGATTTATGAATGATATGATAAACACTATAACTTAAAAAAATAGCTGTGGACCTAAGCAAAATATGAGGATAGATGGAAGACATGACAAAAGTAAAGGCTTGGCAATAAACAGGCACGGGAAGAGAAGATAGAAACTGTGGCATAGAATAGCAAAAAGACCCTTTCTGTCCATTTGAATTCTCCCTCAAAATGAATGCAAGGCACACTTCTTGTCTGTGATGTACACTGGCAGTGGAGAATTAATCATATTGGGCCAAGAAGCTGTGCTGGTGGAAGAGAACATATAACTAATTATTTATATCCATGGAAACGGATCTTAGACACCACAGATCTGACAGCTGCTGCAGAATCTTTCTGTTATTTTTAAAAAAAGTGTCTTTTACTGAATGTTGCTGTTAAATATCAAAATTCAGGCATCAACATTAGGTTTAAATTAGCTCTGGAATAGGCAAGTAGTTAGCATTAAACAATCAAATTAGTGGTGTGAATGAGAAGTCTCCGGCAGCTGAGTATTGTACATTTAGGGTAATTTGTTTGGTCTGTTTTGTTACTTTCTTTATGTGGTTGTAACTGCTCAAGACGAGAGAAATAAAGTGAGGAGGGAGGGAGACTGCAAGAATTACATTGAGCTAATTTACTAGGAGCTAATTTAAACTGATGAACAAAATTCATGACATTTACATTTCAGATTTTAGATGAAAAGCTTGTGAGCAGCTAATATCTGGATATGTAACTCACCTTTTCTGTTTTAAACTGAAAGAAAGTAAGACAGATTTTGAAGTCCCTTTATGTAAAAAAAATATAAAAAAATACTCAGAGCCTTTATTACCTTCACTTGCATCCCTATCAGTTTCTCCCGCTGGTGTTTCCCTTTGAGCATGAGGACCTTGCAAGCAGCACAGGCTGTTTCTCAAGCATGTTTCACAGCTTGCTCTCTCCATTTAGGAGAAATGAGCAAAAAAAATCTACGTTATGCACCTTGTAAAGATTGCTTTCTGGGTTTAACTTAGTCGTGACCAAGGCGAAATAAAGAACAGTGGTTTTCTGCGCCTGTGTCTCACCCGGGAATGTCCCTATGGCTATGACTGTATTGCTAAATAAAAGAGGACCAGACAACAATTCTTGTCCTTAAGGCAGAGTGGTACTGACTGGCTTGTGTTGACACTGCTTAGAGCTTTCTGCCTGGATAGCAACCTCTGGAGAGCTAGCTGGTGCCTTTTAAAACTGAACTAAAAATGAACTAACAATGAAGCAATGTCAATAGTCAAAGGTCTGATACTCAAATTTGCTCTGTGGCCTTCTTTTATTTAGCAGCATGGATATACCTTAAGAGTTCATGAGCCCTTGCTAGAGCGTGTATAAGGTAGAGACCTTAAAGGGCTACGCTTTCTGCTCCATATCTTGGCATAGCCTGAATAGCAGGAGGAATTGTACCTGTCATTTGTCCAAGGTCAAAGTGTTAATGAGCTGTACAAGGATAAATTATGCTTGTCGAAAGGATATTTTTTAATAGTAAGTATTCTGAGATTTTGGAAAATGTCATTTTCCTTAAGACTTGAAAATGACTTATTCAAAATGTTTGTCGAATGAAACCAAACCTGTCCCTGGCATGATGGTAGCTGTATAAGGATCTTTGTAGGTCATGATTTAGCTGTGAGGAGCCTGTACTGTGACACACAGGTCATGATGAGGGCTGTTTAGGGTTGCTTGGAAGATGGAGGAAACAGTGTCTTTAATGTTTATTGGTGTGTTCTATATATAAGATCCCAGCGGCTAACCAAACCCCAAGGAAAATGAGGCACATTTAGCAGTTTTAGTCTTCTCAGAAAGTAGAATTACTAGAATTGTTGGATCCCAGATAAGAGAACATTTAGTACAGTGCATGATTTGTGTTAACTTAGTTACCATCTATATCTTTATGCGTCATGCTATTCATCCCCAGTGACTAAGCAGCATCATTTTGAGATTTTCTTCTTTGATTTATAAATACAGTGTATAAATATTAATATGCTGAAGAGAAGGTTAAGAAGTGAACTACTGATGCCTAAAATCTCTTGTGTGAGAGGGAGATACCTGATACTGGAATTTTCTTTATGAAACAAAGACATACAGAGATAACTAGATGAGAAAAAACAGAAAGCCGAAAAGGGTGTATTCTCCACTGGGCAAAGTCTTTAAATGGAACTGAATACTTTTTGACAGATAAATGTGCTAGTTCATCTGTGAACTATTTGACTCAGTATGGAAATGACCTGATGACTTTCTATCACTCTTGTTCTTCTGCAGCTCAGCCAGACCATAATAATTGGTCCCTTCTGTCCTTAAGGTCTAGAAGGAAAATGTTGTTGTCATTAAGCCAGTGAGAGAGTTGCTGACAGTTTTAGTATAGCCGGGAATGTGCCATATGAGTTTGTGATAGCATATATGTGAATATTGTATAAATGTCTTATATTGATGGAAGGTCTTTTTTACAGTTTGCCAGAAGTTTAAGATTTTTAAACTTTACTGTCTTTTCTAGAAAGTTTTGTAACTGTTTCTAGTATATCTCCTTCCTAAGACTACTGAAGTGGCTTGGTTGTTTTTGTCAAAAGACAAAAATAAACACAGCATTAAATAGCTGTGTTTTTGGAAAATATTCTTCATGTTGAAGTTTTTTCTAGAATGCTGAGTTCTTGAGGCAAAGAAACAGAATGCGAGGAAAAAAAAGGGTGCGTACTTGCAAGAGGAAGTGAAATATAATACACAGTGGGAAACAAACCCTACTACAAACATATGACACCCGCTGAAATGTCTTTCTTGCAATTTATGCTGGAAAAAAGAATGTTGATGTAGAGAATTTGAGTGTCAGAAACAAAATGTTTTAAAGAACATCTCTTGCAAGCGTTGGCATTGGCATCTTTGATCATTGTGAAGCTTTGTATGTGTTTGGACTGCAATATGTTAGCATGACTCTTTATGGTTTGTAGATCCTGTTTGCATCAGAAACCACTTCAGGAGACAGAACCGATATGTCTGAGGGGGAAAAAATGAAGAATGTTGATCTTACTGTTTATAGTTGAGCCCTTTGCAGCTAGCATTTTATAAGTTGCTTTACAAGTAGCTAATTTTGAACGTCTTTTAGAAAGGTATAGCTGGATTTTGTCCGTTTAGTTCTTTCTCTGGGCTTCAACAATGCGTATGTATAGTGAGAAGACACAGAAATTTATGGAAAAAATGTATAGGGCTACTACCTTTTGACTGTTAAATACACAGCATAATGGAAGTTGTGGTATTTGTAAGCCAGGATGAGGAAAGGAAGCAGTCTCTTTTGGGGTTCTCAGTCACGATAAAATGGGCTGGTACAGTGAGACTGTGGCAAAGGGCAATGAGACAGATGAGTGGTCTGTGCTGTGAGAGAGCCTGCCAGAGAAGTTTGCAGGAAAGGGTAGCAAGGGGGTGAGTGTGTTCTACGGGGAGGGGAAAAGAAACAGCTAAGCATGGGGAGTCTTTTAAACAGCTCTCTGTATGATTAAGAAATGTTTTGTGCTGTTATATGTGCTTTTTGTGTCTTAGAAACTGAAATAATCTTTTTATGCACATGGCAGCAGCCTCCACCACTATCATCCCAGCAGGGTGTTTCAAACACATGCAAATGGGGTGAGAATTTGCTAGCTGAAGGTTGATGAAATTGCAGCGTATTTGAGGCTTATTGTTTCTTCATAGATCTACCTCTAATCTACCTCCCTGGTCTTCTGGCAGAGATGGAGGAACAGGCCGTTATCATGTAAAATTCAGATTAAACCCAGCAACATTCAAAAGAGAATTGGGACTGTTAAATAACCAACTTCTGCAGCATGGATACCTGCCATTCTACTCACCATGATTTATCAGTTCCTCTGCACTTTGCCAAAGTAGTTTTTTGAAGAGAGCAGTTTATAAATGAAATAATGAACTTCTGGGCTAACAGTGTTACTGTGGTAAGATGTGAACAAGTAGGCCTCAACTTGCTGGGGGTGGTTTGCCCTGGCATTTATTTTCTTATGGCAGCTAATCAAACACTTAACAGACTGGTTATTATTTTGGCATGGTCACACTGAACAGTGAGACTTAGCCCTACGAGGCGCTAGAGTTGCAATATTATTTGTAGGTTAGGAAAAAGAGATATTAATGCATAGGACCGGGTTTGGTTTTGATTTATCTTATTCCTGCAGTTCAGGTGTGTGTTTGGCAGCACAACGTTATCACCAACTTTTACACTCCTTGTTATTCATCACCTTTGGTAGTAGATCAAGTTTACCCATTTTTTTTAGTGTTTTTTCAATTATGTTTGAAAGCATAGATGCTATGTCAAAGATACCCTTGGAGATTCCAAGTATTCTCTTATTCAGGTGCTTGGAGGTATGGGACGTATCAGTTACTAGGCTGCCAGTGAAGGCAGAAGGCATTCATGATTAAGGTTGAGGTTTTTGTTTTTGGACTTTTTTTTTTTTTTTTGCACATTAGAAGAGGAAGAACACTTAGAGTCCTATCTAAGTAGGCAGTTAGACTGGATGATACTGCCCTTTGACTTTTTGTTGGGTGATAACATGATCATCAAAAATTCACGTGGAAAAAGTTAGAAATTTTGTGAGAGGGCGAACTTTTATCAGATCACAGAGGGTTGTATGGCCAAGCTGGGACTTTTTCCTCCTGCTGACTATGTGCTAGTTGACTAAAATGCTATGCTACAGTCATCAGTGCTGCTGCAGGCTGACAAGGTGAGCCAGCAGGTGGTTACATTTGGGCAGGAGCAGAGAATTTTGATAATTGCTTACCAAGTATCACTGAATAAAAAAGGCTTGAGGGAATATGCTGGTCTGGCCAGGGAGAGGACACATTGTTGTGTGGCAGCAGGAAGGGAATGGTGTCCACTCTGGTGTCATATCAATTGCTACTATATCTTAAGGCACTTAATATATAGAAGGGCCTGGTTACCTAATGTTTCAAAAATAGAATAGGTATCTGAGGCTGCTTGTATATTTAACAGTAAGGAGGCCACTTCTCATACCACTTGGCTTGATCCTCGCAAGAGTGCAGGGCAGTGGGGTCTTAGCACAACTCTGGAACTGGTCTGAAGCAGGACAAAGAAATGACAACAGTACAGCTGGAAATGATTAAAATAGGAATAATTACCTTCTCCTGCATGATACATTGCCAAGTAGTTCCCAGATGAGTTAATAATGTTGCGGTCTAGTTAGAGAAAGTCCCTTACATCTTGTCTGTCTTACTGGGTAGACAAGATAATAGGATTTGTTGGTGCTGTAGGGCTGGTGGAAAGGGTGAAAAGTAATTCATCCATTTCATAAATTTTGGGAGCTATATCCAGTGATCAAAACTTGCAATGTTAACATAGCAGATGGCATGACTTCTTGAAAGCCTGTTTGATGCATTTTTGGCACAAGTGTGTTTCTAGTTGAGAAATTTTGAAGCTCTTGAAGCGTTAGAGCTGTCAGCTGGACTAAATGACTGTTTAATATTTTTACAGAATAGTGCTTTATCACAGAAATGCCTTCGCCTCCCTCTGCTTAATGATAAACAATTTGTGTTTTTGTAATACTTTGTTCATATTGCACACTATTTCATAATTTTCATAATTGAGTTTTGGTTGAAAATTAGGTGATGTACTCTGAGTCAAGGGCTGAGGATTTGCTATCTTAAAATGGTCTTTCCCACCACATTGGTAGAGGCTATCAATACAGTGCAATTACTGTATTGTCTTGAAGAAGTATTTGTATCCTGGTTGTTTTAGCTTGGAGAAGAAAAACATTTACATTCTGATCATTGATTACAGCTGTGTAAAATACATCCTTTAATTTACAGAATTTGAAAACGATTACTGAAATTTAGATGTTATTTTCAATACGTTAAATAGATTGATCAATGACTCAGTTGCTTAAACTGGTATTTCAGAAATTACAAGAAATTTAGACACATTTCAGGCTTTTTAGTGAACAAGATTGACGCTTATTCATGTGGAATGATTTTCAAATAATTCAAGGGAATGTTCATAGTCAGATCTTGAAGGCTCTGGAAAACAAATCCAGGATATCTAGCTTTTAAGAATAAAATTTAGAAGAAGAGTTTGAAGATAGGATATAGTCTGTATGTCTGACTTTTATTATGGACTTAAAAATAAAATTTTGAACCAATGAAGAGCTTTGAACCAAGGGTCCAAGGTTTGAACAAACTGAGAATTCTGTTCAGTGCAGTCTAGTTAAACACTCACTCACACATTGATGAAATTAATAAAAATGTTATGAAACCTTTAAAATATTTTTATCTGGCGAGTCTTTTTTAGCAACTGAGATGCATTTTATCAGTGAAAGCCGTATAAATATGTTAGAGATATTTGGTAAATTTTCTGCATAACTGAATTTTCAATGGGAAAAATAAATGTTTGGTTTCCATTTTTTTTAATTTTGCCCAAAAGATCATTTTCTACCAGGAAAAGAAAATCAAGTATTTAATTTTGTATTATTTCAGTTGAAAAGAAATAGCTCTATTTGTTTAATTAATTTGAGAGGTTTTGTCTGGGGTCACTTCAACATTAATCTACATATTCCTGTGTTGCTGCAGTATATTATGGGAATTATATTTCAGATGCCTTGTTCACCTGCAGTGCAAGGCTCTTTCCTAGATATCCCATAATGTTTTAAAATCTCCAGTCTGACCAATTCTGCCAACTAGAAATCCCATGGTTTTTGTGTATTATTACAGATGACATTTTAAGTCCAATTATTTTAAAAAATATATAAATAAATACAAGAAAAAAGGTTCGAAGTTTTACCAATTCTTAGTGTTTACTGAGAAACCCAGGGAAACACCTGCTAAAAGCCAAAAACTGGAATTTCTTAGAGAAGGAATTATGAAAACTGGCATTAGTGTTTTTTCCTTTGCCAATAACATTAAAGAATAAAGGATCTGTGGTTAGGCCTCCAGCCAGAAAAGCCCTTAAACACATTTAACTTCAAATACATGAATAGTCTCATTAAAGTCAAAACATTAATTTTTTATTCTCAAAATATGTGGGTTTTTATAATTGGCAGTTGCAGAACAGACTGATGAATTAGAAGCAGAATTAAAATTTAATAAAAACTCTTACTTCCCCCATTCAAATGAATAGATTTTGTTAGAGTTTCATAAAGTCTGAAAATGTTGGCTAGATCCTCCATGGGTGAGACATCTCTTTGCTGAAATTAAACCAGAAAAGCTGGTCCAAAGTTTGTTTATGTAAATATCTTTCCTATCTAAACAGTTGTCCTAGCTAGGGTTTTTTTCCTCCCTGCTTCTGTCTTGTAACGGACAATCTGTATAGTGTATCTGTTCAGTTTTGCATGGACAGTACTCAGGGATGTAAAAAACAAATTGTATTTTTAAATGCTCTTTGAATCTCTGATTTAAGCACCTCTTTCCCCTTTGGTTATCTCAGGCCGCCTTTAGTTACTGTCACATTCCAAATTGCTACTCAGCTGGCACACATACAAAGTCCCCTACATACTGGCGACATCTCCTGCCTAACAGGTTTATGGTTAGACTTGATCTAGTCTTCAGGCTTCCAGAATAAGATTAAGCCCTTTGTAAATCCATGTATCCTTGTCCAAAGTAGCTGTGATTTGAAATAAGATCTCACATATACTGGGTGAACGATGTAACCAGTCAGCTGATGGTTATTCTGGGGTGTTTCTCCCAGATTCTGTCTTTTCTTAGCTGTTCAGATGGGCTAGGTAAATTGTTGCGAGTGGTCTAAGCAGCTGACTTGGTATATGCACCTAACTTCAGGAGAGCACTCCTAGCACAGAGCACTGAGCCTGGCTGTCACATGCCATGTGAGGCTCTTCCTGCCACCCAAGCTGTCTCAGTGTCTCCCTGCTGGATAGGTTATGCAGGTTCCCAGCTGGATGCTGAGAATCCTTTTCTTGGTGACATCTGTCTTCCTGTGCAATATCTAGAGGACTTGGGCACCCATTCTGGAGCTGAGGGTACCTTAGGTAATGGGATGCCTACATGTTAAGTGTTGCATGCCCAGATAAAGAACAAGTTTATGGTCATGATGGTGGACCGGTTGAGACTTTGTAAGTGGGTACCTAACATTGCAAAGTTAAATAAATCATTTGGCTGTTCAAAACTGATGAATTAATTTCTGTTGACTTTCCTAGTTTGTATTCAATTGTAAGGGAGGAAAGGTGTTGTGGTTACGCAAGTGTTAGAAAACAGTTTGATATAGACAGGTACGTAAGATGCTTTTTCTCACTAGGAGTTTTTCAAGAGGTTTCTCTCCACCCCAGTTTCTGTGAGGCCTGTTTCTCCCGCAGTTTCCTTCCCTCTCTCTCCTCCTGCTGCCTCCTATAAGCTTCAAGAGGTCCAGCTTCATGACTGCTCTGAGTGCTGCAAGGTGAACAGTGGACTCATCTGTTCTCCTTCCCAGGTCTCACTGTTGACGGCTACTTTCTGTTTTCTCTTTGGTGCTGCTGCTTAAAAAATTCTGGCCTAGCAGGCCTCCTCTTCTAGTCACTCCACACCGGAGCTTAGCGTTTGTATGTACCCCAGGATGCCCTGTATGCTCCCACCAGGAGGATGTTCACCCACCTCACTTGTGTGTGCTCACTCTTTCGTCAGCATATGGAACGGTGACCTGAAACAGCTTAACCCTACGGTGCCAAAATTGTTGTTTGTTAATGCTGTCAGACACTTCTGCTTTAAAGCAAGACATCTTAGTTACCAAAAAAAGAAAAAAGCCATGGAAGGAGAATTACTGAATGGAATTAGTATTGTTAAAATTCTATTACAACTCCTACTGAAAAGCAGTTCCAAGTTCTCAAATGCTATTGATATGCTCTAGGAGCACACTCAATTTGGTCAATTTAGATTTGGAGGATTTTAACAGTCTGTGCTTTGAAGAAGGGAGAAAAATCGGTGGTTGGGAAAACTTGGAAAGATTTAACACTGTTAGAAGTCTGGCAACTCTCCCCTTTGGATTAGGAGCGGTGCTCTCAATGAAACAAACAAAAGAAGAAGCCAGCGTACGTACACATTATCTCTGATTACACTGCAAGAGTGCTTAGAGACTTATTTTTTTAGGCTTTGGTGTGAAGAAGACAATTGGGTAGGAGAGTGGCATGCCAAAAGCTTTGAGATTCATTTTTCAGTGTAAGCCAGGTTCAATACACTGTAGCCTGCCTTAGACTCAGGCACAGAATTCTTCTATGATCTGCTCATCTTTCAAGATTATAGACGATTTCCTATTAGCAATTTCCATGCCCTTGATTTTGAAAGAAAAAAAGGCTCTTCTGCGATCTTTAACTATATGTCTTTTAACGGTACTTTAAGCTGAATCATTCCAGTAGATGTCACTGTGGGCCCCTGAATTAGTCACCGCATTTTTAGCTCTTGTTTGCTTTGGTGTAATACACCTAATATTAACAATGTTCAAACATCTTTGTAATGACGCTTCTGAATTACAGCCTTCTCTGCGTTGCTAATTTCAGCTCTTTACTAAGCGACATGAGGACAGATACTTGCCACTTTGTCTCTCAACCTTGACAAAAACTGCAAAGCCTGGAGGCACCGGAGTTGTGATCAGCCGTGGCAGCATGCATGAGGAAGAGCATCTCTGTGGAAAACAGTAGCTAGGCATAGATTGTTGTGAGCTGTGTTACAAACAGTCCTGGCTGAATGCAAACGGTCTTTGCCGAAGCAACGGCTTTACCGAATGTAGCTAGCAGAACCTGGAAACCTAATATAGCACTAAAAAGAACCCTGGCAGTTTTCAAAATATCTTGTTTCCAGGGATCCTGAAAGGGATTTTTGATTTGATTATTTATTTGATAGTCTTATGCTGAGGATTTTCCTGGGATTTTGCACAGCAGGATAGAACACACAGATTTGTCAGTATCTTGTGGACTTTGAGCTTCCCCAAATAAGGCAGGAAGATATATATTGTCAGAGAGAACAAAAGAGCAGGGAGTACTGCTGAAAGCAATAAAGTGGACAAGGCAGAGATCTGCAGAGAAGGAGGAAGGAAGTGTGAAAGGAGCAGGATTGTAGAGAAGCTCTGATGAAATAAGAGGACATGGGAAGCAAAAGTGCATACTAATACTGGAAATGCTAAATGCTGCTTTAAGTGCTAAAAACTAGTACTTTTTGACATTCAGGACCAGCAGACAAGGTTTTCCTTATTCACCTTTCAGGTGATTTCTTCACAGTGGTACTGTACGTGCATGGCCTGCACCTCTGTTGCAAAGGCATTAGTGAGAGGCTTCAGTGGGCTGGCAGCAGTCCTGCCCTCTCACGCTGTTCTCCACCTATCTTGCCTAAATTCCAGCCCGCCAGGAAATTCATGGCTGCAAGGCTGAATTCAAAGCAGATCTGTGCTCAAAGAGCTTTCATGTTGGCAAGTGAGCAAACCTGACACGGTCCCAGGTAGACGTTTTTGTTTACGGCAAGAGCAGAGTTTGAGTAAAAAAAAACAAAAAAAAGGAAAAAAAAAAAGAAAAGTTTTCATTCTTACCCTGAGGGCTGTGTTTTGATTTTTGAACATAATTTCAAGTTTGTGGCTTATATTGTTATGAGTGTGGTACCCCACTGCTATCTCTCCATAGTTTTCTTTTAATTATGTTCATTTCAATTAAAAAACAGACTGCAAGACAAGGAAATATCTGCATTAATTATTAGGAAGAGAAATCCTCTTCTTAGATATGATAGCTAAGAAAAAGCAAAGGAATTATTCAACTATTTCTTTATCCTGTGGTTCTGAGACGAGGAATGAGTCTCTGGGAACCTCAGAATGTGATTTTATATATATATATATATATATAAGCATTTCTGTGCTCACTGATGCCAATGGGAGCAGACTGGGCCAAAATTCAGTCCCTTGTCAAAGCTCTCAGCTTTTCCTTGATCTGTAATAAGATGGCGAATTTTCCCCATTCCGTCCTGATGCTAATGTGGAAGTGAGAGGGTTCTGCATGGTCCTAGAAGAAGCTGTGGCCCTCAATGGTCTTTTCAGATCTGAATTCTTTAGTAGGGTGGTCCCAAAAGTGACATTATAAAAGCAGATTTTCGTACTCATCCAAGTTTCAAGGAAATGGAGTTTATTGTTTGGAGGAATGAGTTTGAAGATTTAAGGCAAGGAATTTCAGTCCACATGCAGTATCTTTACAATAAGTAAGCAGACCCAGACAAAACTCATTAGAACTCAAGAAACTAGGCCCCAAGAGGGAAGATGAAGTTGTAAGCATTACGTGGGAATGCCTTTTGTTATATCTGAATTGGTTATGCTCTACATGCGCAACTTCACTTTTGTCTTTCTCAGCCGCCAACTTGTTGTCAGCTCCACCTTGAAATTCAGAGCCTTTAGTGGCTCTTTATGATGATTATCACTAAAAACGTGAGGAAAGAAGGCCTGTTGTTTTATCTTAGCAAGAGTAGGTACTGGATGCTCTTGATGTTTTCTTATACCTTTTTAAAACATTCACAAATTTGCTTACCCCCCACCCCCACTACCTCTGAGCTAAGCAAAAAAAAAGAAAGCATCAGGCTTTTGAAATCTCTGGCCTGCTTCTGCACTTTCTAACTCAGCCATTTAGTGAGTGCAATAAAATATTAACTATTATGCCAGATTCTTAGCTGATCTAAATCAGCAAAGCTGCACTGACTCTAATGGAGATATGACATTTCCCAGCAGCTGGAGAAGGGGCTCAGAGTATTACCTAGACCAGAGTGCTATCTTAATTGTCTAATTTATGAAAGTATGTTATATGCAAAGTGTCTGAGGTAATGGTGAAGAAGTAATCATAACACTTGAATTTCCTGATTTTTTGAGTGCTTGATTTCTCAACTGTGATGTTGCTTTAATGTTTTTTCAATACTGCCAGTCTCATCTAGCTGTTTTATGGCTCTCATCCCCAGCATCTCAGAATGGTATCTTGCCTTGTGTCATTGCTGGACTTGTGTTAGCTTGCTCTAGAAGAGCTCAGGGCTCCCATAGGATGCCAGATTTTCATTTTGAAAAACACTGAGCTATGCTGATTTAGACAGTGCAATTCTAGGCGCTTTCCTCATGCACTTTGTCATAGAAAGCTTATGCTGGAGGTTCACAAATGGAAGGCCCTTGAGTAAAGCTATAATCCTAGCTTGGAGCAAGCAGCAATAGACCTGTCAGTAATACAGTGGCACGGGAAATGCTGCTGTAATTAAAGTTCGCTCAGCTTTTGCTTTATAAATCTCTGTAATAGAGGCTTTGTATGCTAGTGCAGCCATTTTAATTCATGTTTTGAAACTAGGTAATCAGATTGTCAGCTTCAGTGTGATCATTTTCCATAAACATACTTTGCAAAAGCATACTTAAAATCCTCAAAATGAATTCTTGTTGGTGGTACTTTAAAAATAACAATCATGATTTTTAAAACTGCTAACCCAAGTTGTTTGGGAAGTCTGTAGCACAGCTGCAAAACTGTGGAGACTGCACTCAGTGGGGAAAAACTGGGTAATATTTCACTTGCTTCAGGTGAACAAGATTTTACCTGAACTCTTGCAGACAATTTGTTCTGTAAGTCATAAGTTTAATATTTTTTAAAAATAGATTGACTGGCTATATTTTGAAAAATGCATAAAAGATGTTTAATTTTAGGGTGATAACCAATACAGGATTCTAAACAGCTGTTAGTGCAAGGACTGGCCTAAGGTCCCACAGAAGTCAGTTGCTGGGTAGCATTCAATGTAAGGATTTTTAAACTTTTTAATCTCAGTATTATTGTTCTTTTCTTTTCAAGGTGGGGGGAGAGCAAAGCAAATGTGCCTTGCAGTCCTGTGGATGCTTGTTTGCTTGAATGATTTTCATAATAAAAACCAATAGAGACATGAAAATCTGTTCACAGTTTGCAACAGGAGAAAGAGCAAAATTTGCCACACATCATTAAAAATGAGTAGTTCTCCTAGCTGTAGGGTTAACCTACTGAATTATGGTATAAAGACTTCATAGCTTCTCAGAATTTTGCATCTAGGAAGAAAAGAGGAATTACTACTGCTCCTTTTTTTCCCCCTGCTTAATAGAGTTCCTGGGATTGTCCTACCTATTTTTAGGTAACATCAGTTAACTCATTCTGAATTATTTTCAAGTTCATATTTATATCCAGACACAGCTACAAATTAAAAATGGTGGGTAGCACCCAGTGTTATTTTGAAAGTTGAAATGGGATCTTGAGAGTGAAATGAATTGTAAGGTAGCTGGCTCCAAGCTGCTAAGATCATTTGGAGAATGAAGGGTTGAGACTTAGACTAAGTTAGCAGAAGTTAGCTATATTGGTACAACTTTACTGGCAAATCCTCCTCATGCATATAGGAATAGAGGGAGGTTTTTTTAATAGATTCTGGATAAAGTGAACTATTTGGGGGAAAAGTACTTTAAAAATGTTATAACTACAACTACACTAACTTCTGCTAATATAAAAATATTATTAAAAAGAAATAAAAACAACTCCACTACTACTGTATTATTTTATGGAGGCAAAGTATTACCAAATATGCCTCCTTGGTACAGCATTTGTTAATACCAGACCTGTGGTCTAGTATATTATCTGGAACTACAAGTGACATCCAAGTCAAAGGGATGCATTTTGTTTAACTGGAAATGAATTGTTTTATTTCCAAGTCAGGTAACCTTTCTAACCTCCTCCCCAACACCCTGTTCCCAGATTTCAGTCCTTTTCCAATCTGTACATCAATTTTTAATTGAAGATCATTTTGGAAAGGAAAAATCAAAACATGTCAAGTTTTCTAAGTTTTCGCCAAAGTTTTCTTTTAACACAATGTTTTTAACAAGTTTTCTTACTTCACCAATGGTACTTTTTTAATTTGACTAACTTGAAAAAACTGATCACTTTCAAAATGATAATTTTTAGTGAATGTATAACTCGGGAAAATTTAGTTCCAAATACCTTCCAGGTGTAACTTTAAATACAGAATTCTGTGTTATTCCAGGCTTAAGATGAAGAAGTTCTGATTAACTTGTATGGAGATCAGCATAGTAGAGATGAGGTTATTGACATTTTAATGAAAAAGGATTATTTGAATGTAAAGCATTTTCAGCAAAGTTTACAACCCAGACATTGCAGCATAGTGCCCATACAAACAAGGAGATAATCAGCTATGCTCACTTACACATTGCAGGAAGTGTTTATAACCCTGCAGCATACCTTTTGGGGAGTACTATTAAGATCTGGTATCTGTAAACTCAAGGCAAGTCAATTAGTCCTTATGCAGTTCTGCAGGGAGTAGGAACAAATAAAGAGTCCTCTTCCTTTTTAATAAGGTTTTGACTACAGGGATAAGGAAAAGGGGAATGGATACTTATATGATACACTTTGCTGGGACCAAAGGATAGGAATGGATAGGAATGGCAGAAAGAAAGCTAGTGATCAAACAGGTGGAAGAATGGGAAACTATGGACGTATATCCTCTTTCAATTCCTTCTCTTGTGATGGTAACTACCTTGCTTTTGAAGGTCACAATCACCACCAACCTGTGGGCACCGCTGCTTGTCAAAATGACTAAACAAAGATTTCTTATTTTACCTGCAAAGTTAACTTTGACATAAGTGGGTTAGCAAGAGCTCACCTCAGCAGCTCCTCAGGTGGATCTGAGTAGGGGGTAGCCTTGCATAAAAGACAGTTGGCAGCTTGGATGAAACACTGGCAAAATCATTTTTACCACTCAACTGCTTGCTAGGTACGTGTTTGTCTGCATCCCAGCTTATTCCTGTACCAATGCATAGGGATGTCAAGGCAGGAGCTGTTCTCCCAGTCACTGTTTGTCCTTCCCTCCTGCTTCAATGTGGCTTTGGGTTTGTAGGGAGTGACATGGTGGTTTAAATTTTCATGCGTAAGGGTACCTCCTGACTATGATAATCTGACAATAGTAATCAAATGTGGCATAACTAGCATGAGGTAAAATTCTGGTGCACAAGAGACATGCTGAAGCTTTTCAAGACAAGCTCTGTAAGAAAGTCTGGGATTTAGATGCCCTGATGGGCTTGTTGAATAACACTGTATTATTAGCAAGTTAGCTAGCATGAGGTAAGAACATCTTTTTTTTCCTTAGTGGAGTCAAGACTTCTTGTTACGTTATGATAGCGACACAACCGGGCAGATTTGTTTTTAAAACCAGATTTATAATCTAGCAGCATCTTTAACATTTTGTGTGTTCTCTCACTGCAGATCTTATTGCTAAAACCATATGAAATGTTTTGAAATAAGTTTATGCATTTTGCTTAAGAATAAATATTGTACGTTTTCTCTTTGCAAATTTTTTATTTGCTGGCTTTATCAAGAATATATAGTTCACAAATGACCTTGTAGCTGAACAATAGCTTCTCAGCTACTACTATATATTAATTCTTCCTTCAAAGGAAGTTTGTATAAATAAATCAATTTAGTTTAACAGACTAAATAAATAAAAGGTATGTTTATTACCATTAATTCAATAAGAACTCTGGCTGAATTTTATGATCACCTTGGTACTTGTTCAGTCTTGTTGTTCAAACATAGATATGAAAATGAATTCCACAGAAATGATTGATAGATTTTAATCACATAAAGTCTCTTCATAAACACTTGATTTGCTTTTTAACTTTAAAGAAGTTGGAGCATCAGCTCTTTGAAGTTCTGTATTGTATTACTCTTTCAGCATCTAAGATTCACCACATTTTAGTAGAAGGCATGGTTAAAAGCTGCTTACTGCTTCTTTGAATTGGTCAAAGTTGCTGAAGTTAAAACTATAATTGCCCAGAAATCAAGGCAAAGCAAATAATTATCCTGTAATGAAGGGAGGGTCTGCAGTGAGTGGCCTGCCTCCTCACAAAATGAGTAACGGAAATGGTTTGCCATCAGAGTAGAAGCTGAGAAATCAGGGTGAGATCATGGCTTTTGAGAGATCCTTTCTGCTTTTCCATGTTAAATGAGTTGTGGTCACCCCTCCAGATGCCAGTGAAAGATTTTGTTATGTTGTAGTGTTAGTAGCAATCATAAAATAACGGCTATGCTGACATTAAAGAATGATTACAGACTTTGTCTTTCTGTGGCTCAAAGAAGAATTGAAGCAAGAAATCACAGGGGACTGTGGGGTTCAAAGAGCTGATAATTGAAGGAGGGTCTTTCGCCACCAGAACTGCAGCTCTTCCGCTTCTGCTCAGGGTCACCACTAGGCATAGCAGAGAGAGGAATAGGACAGGGAAAGAAGGGCAAGCAATCAGGTGGTTTTAGAGCTCTGAAAGGGTTTGAGTTAATAGTTCAGCTGCCAAAACAGACTATATTTTAGATCTGAACTCCTTCAGTTGTTACAGTTGAAGGGATGAACCTCAAATTTTAGAAAATGCATTATGTATGTTTCATTTATACATATTGCTTATAGTAAATTCACAGAATCTCAGGCCAAAATCGTATCATATAAAAATTGTCCAATTCTGTTGTTTTCTCAGATGTAAACCCCATAAGAACGTCACTGAAGGCAGGGACTCATAAAGACTCAGATCAGTTTTGACTCAACCCTGAAAAGGGCTCTATGTATGGAAAAGACATTTAAAAGGAGGCATTTTTACTTGGTGACAGAAGTATTATTCTCCTGTTCCTAGCCTCTTTTTTAGACAGATTTTAGCAATGCACTTCAGTAGTGATTAGTTCTTCAAAAGCATTGCTTCTGCATTTCTTTCTTTCTCTAAGCATCATGTACCTATGCACACATTCTGTGCATAGCTTCAATAAACACCAGAACCTCATGGAAGTAAGAAAAGCATGTAGGAAACAGCCTCCACCTCTCTTGCACAGTCAGTATCTGTAGTGAAGTCCAGCTTGTGCAGCCTATGGTCTGTGCAGCATATATGCATACATATGTGTATATATATATGTGTGTGTGTGTCCAATTCATATTTTAGAAGAAGAGCTGGCTAGGGTTTTTCCTATTTATGTTCTCTAGATAGGGAACTGCCCATGGTACAAAACTGGCCCAGGAAGCTTTATTGTCAATAACTATAGTAATCCCTATGGAATTCCTATGGAATTACTGTGTGGGGGATTTTTTTTACTTTCTATTGATAAAAACTGACCAAAAAGCAAGTCTTAAAAATGAACTTCTGGGGATAGCTATGACTGACAGGATCTTAGTAGAAAGGAGCTCGTAAAAGAAATTGCCCTTTGTTTATGACTGAAGGATGAGGCTGTGTCCAAAACTGATCAAAGGTTTTTCATTGCATTTTGTTACAAGTAGGGATGTTGCAAGTGGAGACATGGCTCTGAGGTTTACCATGCAAGTACTTTATTTTACTACAGTAAGTGTATTATTCTCTATTGCTCCTCTTATTTTCTGTCTAAAAGGTCAGTATTTCCCCCGTTTGAAATCACATACCTCCTCTGATTGTTTTGGCTGTTATGAAAGTGCAGTGTTAAAGTAATATCTGCATTGTTAGAAACTATCTTGGCATCTGTAAATTCAGAACATTCTGTAAGAAAAAAAGATTACACTGCGTTCATGTGACTATTTCAAGTTCCTTTGATATCAGTGGGTACCTTTACCCTTCTTTGGTATCCAAAGGAAAAAACCCAGCTGTCACTGGAAATGCACAAGCATGTGAAATTGCTAATTTTGAAGTTGGGCAATCCTTTCATTAAAAAGCTGTGTTTTAGAGGTAGGAAAAACAGTAATTATTTTGTTTGAATGTTTTTTAGCAATTTTAATCTGAACATTTTCTTTAAAGATTCTTTGAGATTTTACTCAGAAAAGAGCTGGTGCAATTAGAATATTATTTGAAAATGCCTTTATGTGTCAAATCATACTCAGTAGAATTTGAATAAAACAAGTTCAAGTTGGGTGGTGTATCCTGTGGTGCTTTTTGAAAAATATTAACCACCTTTATGCTGTGTAAGTGCAAATTATTATTGCAAAGTATATTATTATACTGCATTGCGCCTGTAGCTATAACAGTACTCAGTGTACTGTAAATGATTGGGAAATACATCTCTACACAATAAGAATCGCACTATGGTTTTAATTAAGTGATCCATTTCAATAGAATATGCATTACAACTGGATAATAGTCCCTATCAGCAAGATAAATGCTAATTCATAGATGGGAAATTATAGAAAATAAGCATCCAGGCAAAGTGGTAAACCATTAGCTAGTCACAATGTTCAGTGTCACTGACATTATTGCTATTGTATCTAACAGCTCATGTAGAAATAAGAACATAATAAGTGAAAGGCAGAAGTGGCAGGTGGACCCTATGTTGGAGTAAAGCAGTTTTAACAGCTTTAAGAACATAAAAAGATCCCTTTTGATTTGGCCTCGAATCAAATACTTTGCAGTGCTGAGGCAGCTAGAAACCATTCTGTAATAAATAATAAAGTTCTCTAATAAAGTTCTACCAAATTCTGATAGTCTTAGTGCTAATATAAACATCTGAGATAACTAAAAAAACCCAAACAAGTTAAACAGATTCCTCCTTGCCTTTTTGAATTATGATATCAGGTACATCAAAGAATTATAATGAAACAGTAACCCAAGAAGCCAGCTTGGGAAAACATAGTCAATGTGGAGACAGAAGGAAATGGAGTGGTGTTCGATAAGCTGTAAAGAAAAACGAGTCAAACATATCATGCACATACTAGCTTCATGGAAGCCTGTTTGGTCATGGAAGTAGTGTTAATGAAGTCTAGCTACAAAGATAACTAGAAGATATCCTTCAGCAAAACATACTGAAAATAGACCATTCCCTGAATTACCTGCAAAATACCTTCTTTTTATTTTATTTAACTATTTGTAGCATCAAATCTCAGAATAATGATTCTTTTGCAGGAAATGTAAATCCCAAGTTAAGAAACACATTGCCTAGCTCTGGTGCTGCCAAATGCTCGAGCGCGCAGGTGCTCCATTGGCCTCACTGTCGTTCCATTATATGTAGCTATTGAATTGGCAGCCAGTGTGATTTGAAAGGTTGCCAGCTATTCCCTTTCATTTTCAGGAATCCTCCTTTGTTTTCAGGAATTCACGGGAATATGGAAGAGCCATATAAGCTAACCCTGAGGTGCTTTCAGCTGTTTGGTAGTGTCAAGCTGATGTCCAGAGCAGCAGTCCAGCATCGGGGGTCTGTCCTCTTATCTGAGGGACTTGGTCATTGCCAAGCTGGTCACAGCTGGGTAGTATAATTGGGGTCAGCATGGGTTAGGAGAGGAGGAATGGCTTTGGGAGCTCACTGAAGGGAGCCTGAGACAGGGTCTTGTCCCGGGGCAGGGGACCATGCTTGGGGCTTTGGTCCCTGCTGGAGTAGGTATGTTAGCCATGCATCAGGGTCCCCATCTGCAGAGTGGAGGGCTGAGGGTGGGCTAGTGAAAGGATCAAACAGGATCCTATGGGGGGTGATGTGAGATCCTGCAGAGGAAATGTAATACTAGCAGCAATAATTGCACTTTGTTCATGCTTCAGTCACAAAAAAATCTGCACTATATAATAATGGGAACTGTGGGTTTTATTGAATCTACTCTTTCCCAATAAATGATTTAGAAGAAATGCTGTACTTATAAGTTTTGTGTGATTACTGGAAGGAACAACAGGTATAGTGAAGTTACAGTTCATGTGAGTTGCACTTCAAGTCCATTTGTAGGTATTGAACCTACCATGCGATTTTTTTTTTTCCTTTGTCCTGAGTTAAATGTGAAGTTTTATGCTTGGCCTTTAAAAAAAGAAATTGTTTCTTTGATTTGAGCAAAGCAAGGGCTATTAGAGAAGGGGCTGAAATGCAAAAGATGATGAGATCTACAAGCTGTATGTAACTTCAGAGAACAGCTATTTTAATGACTGCAGTTTGACACATTCAGATTTTTCCTTTCTAACTACCAACAAATGTTTTTGAGATTTGCTAGTTTCTCTTGGCAGTTGAGGTCACAAACAGACAGACAAGATGAAGTAGCTTTTATTAATGCTAATTAAAATGTGTGATATTCTTGCAAATGAAAGATATAGCGACTGTTTCTGAAACATTCATGTCCTGAGAAAGGGTCTAAAACAGTAGCAGTGCTGGAGAACTTTGGCTGGTATAAGTTGTCTTGACTGAAGTAAATTCAATCCATGACAGACAATCTAGAGTGCAGTCTAAGATAATCAGGTTACACAATGGGACGTGCCAACTACACATGACAAGAAGTAATTTATATATAGATCACTTTTGTTAACTGGACCAATTTTGATTCCTGCAGTAATTTAGAGATGTGATTTTGATCTCATGCTATTGTAGTTCCATTGATTCCTTGCTCTTGGTTTTTGACTGGCAAAACTAAATCTAACCTTTTATCTAGAGACAACTGCTAGACTCCCAGTATCAAAACACACCAAAAAAAAGCATAAGGCAGCTTGTCTGCAGTCTTGCTGTGGGTCATCTGTTGCCTGTAAAGTACTGTTGACTGATATTTAGAAAAACTTAAATATGCTTAGCGCATTATCTGAAAAAGCCCACTCCACTCATTCAAAGGCTTTTTCTACATCAAGTGATAAACTGTGATTCCTACCACTAGATCAGCAGATAGAGGACACTTAGCATCTCTTTATGCTACAGGTAAATTATTTACTCAGTATAAAATCCATCTGGCCTTGATGAGTGGCTGGAAGAATCAAAAATTTCTTTGAATTAGTGAAATATTATAAGAACTGTGGTCTGTGTAGCAAAGCAAAATAACATTCTGGGTTAGCAGGATAGAAATCTTTGTTTTTTCATTTATGACATGAAGATATGCAAATTGCACAGAGCCAGGTGCTTAACTGGAATATAAATGATCATTAAGTAGATTGGCTAGTAGCAGTCTCACTTTTGGTATATAAACATGGCATAAGCTGACTCCTTAATAGGTTTTACCTCATTATATCTGGTGTCTTCACAGGAATGATAATGTTTAGTTTAACCCTCTGAGCTTTGTGAGGTAAGGGAAGGGTTAATTTGCCTGAAAGATACTATATCTGATAATGTGGGTCTGAGTCCTCAGGGAATATATATTTCATAAAGGTGGTAAATACAAATCAGAATCACCCAATTCTCATTAATCGATACTCCTGAAGGCAAGTGATGCCCAAAGCTCTGGAGGACCAACTATGCATGAGGTTAGCTAAGATTTTACTTATCATGTCAGAAGATCAGTGGAACTCATGTTTAGAGATGCTCTCTTTTATTAAAGAGTCTCCTTCTGGCTTGTATATTTTGACTGCTTCTGAGCTGTATTTATAGTTTACTATAAATGTTTCCTTATAAATTTGCCAGCTAGCAATGGTAAAATCAATGAACTTCAATGATTGCTACCAGCTTCCTATAAAACATTTTTTCTTTTGCTCTTAATTGCAATGATACAAGTTTGAGCCTTCTTGAAAACCCTGGAATAATAGATTACTCATGTCATCTTTCTTATAAAGAAAGTTAAAGTTATTTACATGAATGAAGGCTTCTTTAATAGAAACTTTTATGAAAAGTTCTAAGTCAAAACCAAAACCCTAGAAATAACTTTATATGACTTTCAAATTTCAAATAGCTTCCTTTTTGTCAGTACATATAATCATGCTATGTTTCAGACATTACTAAACAACTTTCAAATTTTATCTGAAGTGATTTTTTTTAATGTTTGTTTCCAATATTTAAATACATCATTTGATATGTTCCACATGCTTATTATAGAAAGGTTTAATTTTCTTTTGCATAATTTCAGATACCTTATTTAAAAACAGAAAAAGTAATTTATTTTATTCTGTTTTCTTTTGTTTTATGTGGAGTTGTGGCCCTGATCAGTGCAAATAATTAAACTGTGGATTTAATTAAACTGTGGATGGAGATAAAGGAGAATTTATTACAGAAACCTCTTGCTGACTATTTCTTGATGCAAGCAGTGGTCACCTGCTTACTTACTTACTGAAGGTAGTCTTCTGGCAAGCTTGCTTTCAGATAGGTCTCTGACTTTCTTTTCCTTAACAGCATTCTTCTCTTCCAAAATATAAATGGCTTTGACGGCTTCATTCTGCATCACAAGCAGTGATAACAGGCTGCAGAGCTGCAAGGGGGTGCATGCAGAAAAAGTGCTTCCATTGCCAATGGCTTGACCTGTCTGTGTTGGAAGTTCTTAGTAGCAAATATCAAGTTTGAATTATTTTCTAGCAGTTTTATTATGAAAGCATTTAGTAAGAGGGTGACAGGTCCAGATTTCTTTTTTGTCTTTTAAAAGTGAAAGACTTGCCTTTTGTTAGTGTTTGGTGTTAGGTATTGTAAGGCAGTTGTTTTGATGTGGAGGACTTAGCCAAAACAGCAAGCCTTTGCATTCAGGTGATTTGCATTCAACTTGGGCTTTGGTGCATCATTTTGCCTGTTGGGTAGGTGCTCTAAAGGCCTACTCACTGGAGACCCTAGGCACAGGAATTCAAATGGCATTTAGACGATCAGAGTCTAAGCTTTTTTTAAAAAAAACTTAGTTTATGGATTGGAGCTCAAGTTGCCTAGAGTCACCTTGGAAGAAATGCAATGTATCTGTGGCAAGACTGCATGTGACAAGCTCTCTAGGTGTTAGAGGAAAATTAAATGTTTAACTTTGGTCCATTGATTTGCACCTGTTATAAGGTAGGTTAGTGAAGACAGTTGCCCTTTCTCCCCCATTCCTTGAGCATTGACTTTTATTGGAGCAGACAATGGCATTTAACCTCTGGTTGAATCTTCAGGCAATGAATATCTTTTGCTGCCTAAGTCTGTATTTAGGTCCTTACCTTCAAGTGTCCTGATTCTAAGACATGCTGAACAGGTTCACTTCCTAAGGCAGTCATGACAGATGCTCAGCATCTTTGAAAATTCAGCCACTTGTATTTAAAAGCCAACCTCAAGCACCTGGGTTTCAAAAAGTTTGGCCTGCCCATAGCATAGCATGTGCTACTGGGTAGCAGGAGGAATAGGTATACTTCCTGCTTTGGCAGAGTATTCTTTCATGATAGTCCTTATTTTTGGGTTTATTGAAGAATTTTGTTTTCTGCAGCATAATGGGAGAGAAAAATGTTTTTCAGCCTTTCTCCTTTAGGCAAATAGAACCACTTCATGTCAGACTGGCATGATTAAGAGAAGTGAGACAATCTACAGCACAAAAGGAACCAGGAAATTGCTTCACAATGCTGTTATAATACTGAATGAAGCATTTTGCTTATAATGGTGACTAAGGAATTTTACATCATTGATTTTACTTTGTTTTCTGTTTAAAATTAATGAAGTTTAATTTTGTTTAATTAAAAAAATTCTATATATTTGTTGGGATGCCACAATCTCTTCATTTTTATTTGATTTGATAATTAAAACCAATAGGAAGAAGTAGGCAATGTGTTGGAATATGAACATTTTTCTTTGATTAAAATTGTGGTGTTGCAATGTATAATACAAACCTCATTTAGGATAGTATCTAAATAATGTGTCAGGTAACAAATGCTGGCTATGAGAACTTGTGGTGTAAATTGTTGCAGCTCTATTGATTTCCTTGGTGATAACTCAGATGACATCAACTGACAATACAGAGAAAAGTAGTCTGCAATTGGATTAGGTTTTGAAAAGGAAGTCATCAAAGAAGAAAACCAGAAAAAGTGCATTGCTGATTAGGTGAGTGGTTTAGATGAAGGTTTGGGTTTGGGGGTATTGGAAATTCTGATACTGCGAGGAGAGAGGTATGTGTACTTTGGATCCTTTATTTCAATAGAGGGAAAATCAATTTTCAGGGGAGTAATAGAGTGAAAAGATAGCACACAGGAACATTCCTTGTAAAATCAGGATGCAGAATAGGAGAACGGTGTTGCCACCAGAGGACAAGGGGATAAAGATTCCTTCGTTGGCAAAATGCTAATGGTAGGGGGTCTAGATAATAAGCAAATGAGAATTCCTCATTTGTGAGGATAAATGAGACGTTATTGGTATGACTGAGACCTAGGTGAGACATGTGACTGGTATGTTAAAATCAATGGCTTAGAAAGGACCAGGTGGGGAAAAATTAATCAAACTGTTGCTCTTTGTTCTGTATAACTCAGAAGTGAATGATCATGAGAACTTAAGAGTTGAGTCCCAACAAGTGAAACACATGGTGTAATAGTAAGTAGTGCTGGCAGCATATAGCAAATAGATGTTAAGGAAACCTTTCATCCTTGATCTCTCTCTGATGTATAGGAGACTGTCCTGTACTAGCACGGGAGGTGTCATGTGGAACATATTTGCCAGTGCTAAAATATGTTTAACTTCAGAAAATGATTGATGAGAGTTGCTTAACTCTAAAAAGAGTCAGTCTAACTCTGGGAAATTTTATCCGAAGATAGCACTCTGACATTCATGTGGTTTTTGTGTGTGTGCTTTTTTTTTTTTTTTTTTTTAATAATCTTAGAACACTTAAGAAATTCCAGAGGCAGAAAAAAAAGCTCAGGTTTTGTCAGAGGGTAAATGGAATTACTGTCAGATCAGTCTGGCATCCATCCCAAGTAAAGTTAGGAAATGGTTGATGTGAGACTTGATTGATGAAGAGTTTAAGGAGTGGAATATAATGAATGCTGATCTACATGGATTTGTGGGAAATAGACCTTAACAAGTTAGACATCACTTTTTATGAAGTTACATGTTTGGTTGATAAAGGCGTCTGTAATAGATGTCTATAAGGGTTTGAACTCAATAGTCCGTGGCATTTTGATTAAAAACTAGTATTGCCATGGCCCATTCTAAGTGGATTAAAAACAGGCTAATATATCTCAAAATATAATTGTAAACAGACAATCATTTTTACACATCTGTGTTTCTGGTGGAGTCCCTGGAGGGACAGCTTTTTGACCCTATGGTATTTTCCATTTTTAGTTTTGATCTGTAAGAGAAAATGAAAAATGGTCACAATTTAAGTTTGCAGAGGACTCAGTTTTGGGGGAAGTGGGTCAGTAATGAAGAGAACGTTCTGATGGATGCTGAGCAACGCTGAATCCCTTGGTAAACGGGGCACAAGGAAACAGTTTTCAGTATGGCTGAATATAAAATCAGACTTGTAGCAAGGAACGCTGGGCACACTTAAGGCATGGGACTCTCTATCCCATGAAGAAATTTTAAGGGTACAGACCAGCTGAGAAGGATTTCCAGTATGACCTTGAAGGCTAATTTGACAGTTGGATTTAAGAACAGATGAATATAAAGCTGAAGTAGAAAAAGTCACAGAGTTGTCATAAAGTTGACACGCTGCAATCAGGATAACAAAATGCTGGAGCATTCTCTATTCAGCGAGTGTATTCTCCATCACCAGAAATTTTCATCAAGCTTAGCTGTTTTTCTGAAAAATACCTGGTTCATTTGGGAAAGCATGTTTTTGCACGCAGGCTGAGGCCCAGCTGCCACTCACCAATCAGACCTGCTGAATGAAAGATTACTTCTGGTTCTCCCACTATTGGTTTGTGAAAAAGGTGGGTGAGATAATCCTTACATTGAGGATGAATAGCTATTCTGGCTTGCCAGGGCACTTCAAAGCATGAATAGAGTGATCCTGCTTTGCCTCCTAAGAGGTGACTTTGCTATCAAAATCTACACAAGATGTCAAATTAACTCCATGTCTACTACATGGAGATTTGATCAGGTATTGCACATTGTCATAGGGAAATCCAGGTTCTTGTGCTGTTTCTCAGGTCCTGGTGCTGTCAGGTATATCCTTGATGATGGATCTTCTTTTCCAGTGTTTACTTCTCTCTGCTATTCTACCATATTACTCTCTTTATAAGCTCTTAAATGCTATGCAGAAATAATTTCTATTTAGTCAGAGACTGTCACAGATAACTCACACTCACTCTGCTTTCCGTCCAGCTCATTGTGGTTTTCAAACTGCCTTCATCTATTTTGTCATCACTAATTTAGGTTCAATGTCAGTAAGACTTTCTGTGTTACAAGGTCAGTTTGTTTTCAGTTCCTCACTTGCCAACTTATTTGGCTGTCTTCAGTGTTATCTGAAACCTATACTACCTAGAGATTATATAAAGAGCTTTAGCATGAAGTGCTGCAAAAACTTTTAAGAATTTAGAATTATTACCTTTGAACTCTTCTGGCCAGATAATGTGCAACAGTGGAAGTGGTTTTTACTGGGTTTTAAAATTTGTTAGTTAGGTATTTCATGTACACAGTTTGTGAGAATGTTTTTGTCCTACAGTGCCACAGTTACGTGCAGAATGAGAATACATACATGAATCAAGGTTGGTAATGCTTGATAACTTCAAGGTGGGATTTACATTCGTGTTAATATAATCATCACAGAAGTATCTGCACCTAAATATGCATCTATGAAAATGGAGTATGTTGTATAAAAATAAATCATGAAGAAATTGATAGCAGTAGGGAAATGGCACTGCCACTTGGTGAGGCTATTGGCTTCAGCACTGTGTTCTGTTAACATCTTTTGGTCCCTTTCTGAGCTTCTTAAGAAAGAGAAAGCAAGTGTCTCATTTCACATCTTTCATGAGAGGATGAGTGTATCCATTTCTTTTCCCTTAGACTTTCTTTTCATGATTTTTACCTCATCCCTTTATATGTATCTACTTTTTCTCCAGATTGGGCAGTTGCAAAACACTGGCCAGGGTAGATTCTTTCAACCTTCCTATGTGTCTCATGGCAGCTTATATGAGGGGAAGTATACACATCTAACTAAACAAACCTAGAAATTGGGCCTAATGAGTGGTTGCTTATATGTATAAAATGTTAGTGTACTCTGTGTGACCATAAATATTTCCAGGCATTGAACGTATTCTTCTCCTTCCCAGAATTCCACAATGAGGACAACCTTTTGTGGCTGTCAGAAGGGACCAAGAAAAGTCAAGATAAAGACCTTTCATCCTTATAATTGTTTTTTCCAGGTGAGGTTGTGTGGAAATCTTATCTGCATGTATTCAGAGTATATGTTACCAAGAATTGTTGAGTGGGCATCTTTAAAATTTTCAGGAAAGATATGTAACAACATTAACGTTGTTGTTGTATGATGAAGGCATATAACACAATTTTGCTCTGCAGAAGTCGTCATTGACAAAGTGCTGTAAGAAGCACTCGTTTAGGAATACTTTGCTGTTTTCTGATTAATGATAATGAGAAAGTTAAGATAGGATCTGTCCACACACAAATATGCAATAGTTCATTCATTGGTTAAAGTAAAGCGATATGAATCATGGTGGACAGACTTTGTTCTAAGAAAGACTGCTCCTAATCGAATTGAGCTACACTGAATGTCCGGCTTTAATGGAAATGAGATGTTCCACATATTTGTTTGCAGCAGTTCAGGTGATGTGGTTTAAATTTAACAGGAGCGAATTACCGTGTAGATGGCCTTGTATAGATTTGAACTATGAACATGGGGATAGATTCCCAGCTGGTGATATAGGCCTGCTAAAGTTCTCACCATGTTCACAGTGGTATCTGCAAGTTCTGCTTCCTTTCCCAGGTATTTTGTGCTACTGGTACCAAACACAAACAGCGGGGAAAGATAAATGTCCTGTGAATCAGAGGCTTGACTTGGTGCCGAGGGAGACTAATTGTGATTCCAAAGCCATGTTCAAATGTTTCTGCATTGTGCCTCCTCCTGATGAGAACAGATTGCAAATTCTGTCCTTTTGCATCTGTGCTTCTTGTTGCTGGAACGCCCAGTTGTGGTTCTGCAGGATGGAATTTTGTATATTTAAATGATGGGCACCAGTATAATGCCCAGTGGGTTGGAAACGCTTCTATAATAATGCTTTTTCTGAGAGCAGCACTGACAGTTACGTGCATCTGCTGATATGACTGAGCAACCATGAAATTGGTTTGTTTAATTAAAAACAACCCCCCCACAACAAAAGTAAGCAACAACCCCTTTACACGTGTGGAAAGTGTAACAGAAAGGTAGACATTTAAATTTATCAGATTTCTCTAACTTTGTAAGCCTTGTGAACCTATGAAGAAAGTGTTTATGTGTATATATTCACCCAGATGCCAAGAAGCTTTTTGCATGACAGTTGCTAGTTTCAACAACAGCAATAAAAATGAGGGAAGTTCATGTGTGTGCACTAAAATACTGTTTCTGGTACCTTGTTGCATGTGAGAGGCATCCTGTGATGTCAGCAGAAAGTCCTGGGGATACAGGTGTCTGTCAGAGCAAAGCAAGCCTTCCAGGTTAGCAGTGTGCAGCATGTAAATGTGGAGAAAGACAGCATATCAAAAAATATTTTGTATGCATAGAGTACACAGAACATTAGATTTGGACAGTGTTTCAATATGTTCAATATACAATATAAAAATATAATATCAGTAGCATGATATATTTTATAGAATATTATATCCTTGCAGTGGTTCAGAATGACTGTGGAGCACATTCATGATGGCTTACCTCCATGAAGAGGGAAGAGATACTATGAGAGAAGCAGTTCAGGTATCCACCCAAATGTTTCAATCAGTTAGTCAAGATTACAGCTGTCAGTTGTATAGTTTAAAAATACATTACTGAAGCAGTAATGCCCTCCTCATTTTTAATCATTTTCACCAAAGCAAATCCCACTCCAGAGGTTTATCTATGTTAGCAATGCATTCGATGATACAAACTTCCCTAAGGCACAAAGCAAGATGGGCAACCAATTTCGAAATTATAATAATCCAGTCAAGGTTAAGATTGCCTTGTTCTGCTGGGATATTATAAAATTTGAACCATGTACATACATCTAAAATAAATTAGCTGTGGGTGGTTGCTGGAACTTTATCACTCTAGGGAACAGTTTCTTTAAATTTGAGATACATTGGACTTCTATTATATGGTAATGCATTAATTTTAGTGGAATATATTTTTAGATTAATGTTGGCTCAAATTATTTGAGTATTTGGGATAAAATGGGGTCAGAAAAAGATATTTTGAAAGGCAAAGAATATATAAAATTCATGACCACTGGCAATGAGATACTTAAGTTTCCCCTCTGGATAAATATCTGCTATGTTATGAATGAGGTTAAAAAAAAAAAACCATCTTTCAGCTGAAGCTAACCTAATGCTGATGGTTATGGCTTGCTATAAGACAGTGCCATACCTATGTCATTTTTAATATATTATAAACTTGCATTATAAACTAGATATATGTTTTTACTCAAAAAATCTGATTATTCAAAGCCCCATATTCCCCAAGCTGATACATGAAGTCCTTGTCTTGTGTCTGTGTTAGGTTCCATAGTGGGGCTGTAAAAGAACCTGTTCCCACAAACGCTGGAGCAGTGCAAGGTCTGAGATTTCAAGCAGATGCAGCAAAAGAGCAGACAACAGTCTGAAGAATATGGCAGCCAGCTGTAATGTTTTATGAATGTTCTTTTTATCATCTCATTGTTTGTGTTGCGTGTACATACAGAAAGGGATAACTGAAGGACAGGTGAATGTCATGGTGGTTATATTAATCAATGGGAAACATGAAAGCTTTGACATGCACTCAGGCTGCACCTAACCAGTGCTCAGGTACGCATTCTAGTTTGACCCAGGCTCGTGTTGCTCAGCTTGTTGTTCCTGTCCTCTCCCCAGGGAAGGAGGAGATAGTGGTGGTGTACATCTGCTGTAAAATCAGGATAAGGGTAAAGCACTGATGTGGCCTGGTTGACTGGAAGTGCTCCCGGATGTCCTCATTTAGGTAAAACCTTTGAGACCTTGTAGTGCTGTGACCTGTGACAAAGAGCTCTGATGACACCTGGAAGAGAGGGATGGACAAGTGCATTTAGTGTCTCCTTGTCCAAAGTGTTGACCCCCTTCTGGAATCTATTGAGCACCAGCTGGATTGTAGGAGGATTTCAGGCTGTTTCAGTATCTTACAAGATCCAGACAGCAAATTATCTGGAGATTATTAGTGACATAGTTAAAAGAAAGTAAAGGAGAAAGCTGGAGGGACATAATTCTAAGCAGCAAAAATAAATAGCCTGCTTTGGGGCAAACAGAAGGGAGTAAGATAGTACTTGGGGAAGTGAAACTGAATAAATGTCCTTGTTTTTTGTTTTTGTTTAAGACTGGGCAGGCCAAATTATGGTTGAATATATTGACAAAGAATCTTTGAAGGTGGAAGAGGAAAAAATACTCGAGTGGAAGTCAAGTAAAGAAGGAAGCGCAAATGTAGGAATATAGAGAAAAGGGTACATCTGTAGATTAAAAGCAGCTATCAGAAGAGAAAATTAAACCTCAAATAGAAGCAAAAGTCTTTGCTGGGTATTTGTTTGCTTTTGAGGGAACTAATGAAGTGCTGTGGAGCATGAGAAGGAGCTGATGATGAAGAGGGATAAAGTGTAGGCAGGAGTCAGTGGGGGTAATGACCTAAGAACTGCAAAGAGAGGAAACAAAAGATACTCAGAAGTAAAAGAGACAGGATGAGATATGAGTTAGGGAACTCTGAAAGCAGAAGTTGGTGCAGTCATGGAATTTCCCAAGAAGTGCTCAGTGACTGCATGAGGAATGGAAGGTAACAACAGAGGATGAGAAATGAAGTACGGCTTACGTCCTAGGTGTGTGTTTAGGGTACGTGTGATAAATTACTTCCATTTGTCCAGCCACCCTGTCTAGCAAAGGGCAGCACAGTCATTTTCTCTAGCTGTTAACTGTGTATTTCTCACTGGAATGTTGCAGAGAAAGAGAGTCGGTATGGCTTCTGCTAACTCCCCAGACAACCAACCCATCAAAAGCAATCAGCGTAATCCACTTCCAGCTAAAAACAGTAGCAGCTCTTTGTGACAAATTTTAAAGTCACCCCGTTTTTCAAAACAGAAGTTCTCACAGAATATAATGAGGCTGTTGTTGAGCATTTACTATAATTACTCCTTTTTTGTTGGTGTTTTGTAATCTCTACACCAAGGTAATTTTGTATAAAAAGTATCTTGCTTGGGAAAAATTATTTTTTCTAGATTATTTAAACTCTTATGCATAATAAGATTTCTGGGAATTCTTGAGGAAGAGAGCTTGTTACATTTTCTCCAATAATAATCTTTGTCTACATATGTGGTAAATGTAATTGCTCAAGCAAAACTGACCCATGTAGCTGGTTGTCAAAGAGGTTTGTGCATCATGGAATTTGTGTGTTTAAATTCTGTGTTTCATACCTGACTTCATACACTAATAAAGAGATGAGTATCCCCAAAACTCCAGCATTTTGACCAAAGTACGTGTGTGGTTTTTTTCATTGTGCTCACAGGAGAATCTGTTCAACTCTGTTTGTGGAGCACCTCCCCATGAAGGTGCCTTTAATACATAGTCTCAGTGCAGTGAGTTTAAATAAAGGCTTGCCCTTGGTGTGCCCATCAGACCCTCTCTGACAGGAGCACTCCATAATGTGCGGCCACTGTAGCAATATGGTTGGATGGAAAACAACATAAAAGCCATAAAAATAGTTAATAAAGAAAGTTATATTTAACATTAACTTTAAAGTATTTTTCACATTGAAGTGTATCAAAGAGACTAGAGCCTTTACATTCATTTGTGCAGAGAGCAGTTCCTTCCCAAGGGCTGCCGAGTTAATTGGCTGCCGAGCAAGAGTATGAGTATACGCTGCAGCAGAGAGGAATAGATGCAAAGCACTCAGACTTGTGAGCCTGATAATCTTTATTACCCCTTGTGAGATTAAAAGAGTTTGTCTTCATTTCAAAGGAAATGGCAAAGTGCAGCAGTATTTACACAATATGATTGGTATTCAGTATATTGTAAGGCAAATTCAATTTCACTTCATAAAGCTCTCACTGTGTGTTGCTATAATCAATAATAATAGTAAAAACTATATACAAATAGTGTAGATACAAATATTATATATACAACTATATACAAATATTTTTGCATCTCTGTCACGTGGCAGTGGTATCTGGAATTTTGCTGATTCACTTCCTCGTGGAAGGTAGATCAGTGACATGGAATCTGTAAATACTGTAAGTTTTAACTGCTTTCTTTAACCAAAAACACAGGTTCTCAAGTGGAGAGAGTCAAACTGCTTGATAAGCAGTTCCTCTGGGAGTTTCAGATCAAACAGCCCAGTATTTTTTAGGGAGCAAAATCAACTCTACTCAGAAACCAAGCTAGAGAGCAGTCTCTCCTTCTGCTCATAGAGCTTTCTTTGTGAGAGTCATTGCATTTGTGCAGAACTTGATGTACCAAAATATACTAAACATATTTTCCCAAGATTAATTATGTGTTGCCAAGATAAAGGCTTAGTAATGGTGACACCTGTGTAGCTATTTTTTTTCTTTTTTAAAAGCAGTTTTAAAAGCATAAGCTGTCTTTAATTTCTGCATCTAAAAACTAGCCTGATTTTGTTTCAGGATAAAAGGAAAATGGTAACAAGAATCATATGTTTGGGGTGTTTATGAATGTTAAGAAGAATCTCTTTGGAGAATATTCCATTTTCTGAAGGAGCTGATTTTATGAATAGCTCTGTAGAAATCTAGAAAATTCATAAGAGCAACCAAAATGTTCAGGTGCGTAGAGTTCACAGTGAAGAAGTACACCAGTGCAATTTGATGTAGAACTAACTTTGAATGCGGCGTTAATCCCTGTTTATCCGAGCACAGCAAAGACACTGCAAAAGTCAAACTGTTCACTAAAAAGAGAACACAAATCATTGTATTATAGGCATAGAAGTACTTGTATATGAACAGAAGCTGAAGAGATTCTATATTTACTTCAGGAAGGAGACTAGGGGGACGACAGAGAAGAATATAACAATGATAAGACATTGAGAAAGTAGCTAAGATATACCAGCTGCCCTTCTTTGTAACATGAAACCAAGATCCAAAAGTGTTAAAATACTGGAGGTCTGTGTACGACCTCCAGCTTAAAACATGGATTGGATGTTTCATACTTTAGGAGTTGAACTTTTCTTACCTTCCAAGGGCACGTAGGTATAAAAATGTCATTTGAACTTCTGAAGTTCTAGCTTATACATCGTAAATTTCCTGCTGATTTCAGTGACAGTTGTGTGAGACTAGTCAGGCTTTTCCTTTTCTCAGAAATGTTGAGCACCAATCACTTCAGATGACATCGATGAAAATGGTCAAGGACTGGCTTCTCTGAGAAGTTAATCCTCAATTTCTTTTGTAAATTGAGGTTTTATACTCTAGAGCACAATTAGTAAGTAAGAGAGTGGACCATTTAATTGATTCACAAAAAAGGACTGTGATCATAAATTCTGATTCTCAATGTATTTGATGGACTTGAGGTACAGGCATGCCTTGCTACCTGTTGAAAATGTTTGCATTTTGAATATTCTGATTTCTGATCTTTTATAGTTTGGGTAAAAGGATATTTCTGGATGTAACCTTTACTGCCAGTAAACAAAGGCTTTGTTTGCTAATATATCTTAGGTTGCTGCTTCACTCTCTCAATGCTAGAACACAATGACAGGAATGTACTGATATTCTCAATTCATACGTACTGTGAATTACTTATCAATTATTTGACTTTGAAAGATGAAAGGCGAATTCAGTAAATTCCACAGTACAGTTAGATCTTCCTTCTTTTCTAGAATCATTTTTCCTTTTTTTATTTTTTTCTCTTCTGACTTCTGTATGACTGGTGCTGAATGTCTGAGACAAGTTTTCTGTTTTTTTATTTCTGTTGTACTATAAGTACTGAGTATTTGAATTCTTCAGATTCTGGATTTCTGAACAAGGTGTTCTCCGCTATATTTTTATTGCATTTGTATGTAGCTTATCGTTTTGTTTTGTTACTTGGCCCCACAGTCAGCCCTGTGGTGCTGTGTTCCCAGGGAAAAAGGGGATTGAAGGGGATTGAGGTGAGCAGGTCCTGCTTGCTTCTTCGAAAGCCTTGTGGGAAACGCAGCTGGGGAGTAGCAGCTCTGGCTGGGTAGGATTTTGGCACGCAGAAACCTGTGCAGGCTTTGAAAAGGATGGTGCTTTCTAGGCAAAGCCCTTGAGCACGCTGTTCATTTCACTGCACAGTGGTGGTAGCAGCAGCTCCTGACTTTGCGCAGCAGGGATGGTGCAAGATGTAGCTCCTCATGTGAACAAGGCAATCAGTACGTAGTAGAATTAGGTTAGCTATGTGTGGTGATTTCCTGACTTGCCTGAAATTAGTGTCCAAACAGCCGTTAACTGAGTTGCCTAGGATTTCATTTTGTTTGGATGACATTCAGAGAAAGGGGAAGGAAGAAATAAGGAGGGGAAGATACATGGGGAAGATGATACTTTCTGTGGCCTCATTTCAGATACTAGCTGAAGCTGGAATCTTATTCTAATCTTTGCTGGATAATTTGCGGTAGGGAGAGTCTTTAAACAACCATGAGTTGGCTCTTTTCTTCCTGTTTTGAAATGTTCTTAATGCAGTGGAGCACACCTACAGTATTTGTGCTCCATGGCACTATGCGTTGCCAACTGTACAGTTCAGTGTTGCCTGTGTAGTGCAGTATCGCTTCTGAATCCACCAACTTCAAGTGCTTTTTTTCCCCCGTTGTTCTACTGTTCTTGAGTTATAACGTCATGCATTAGAAGTGACCTAATGGTATATAAAATCTGTATTTCTTTGCCCTTGTAAATCTTCAGGTTCAGTTGCAACTCTGTTTTGAAAATCTTATTTTTACAATGGGGAGTGGGTGTCTTTCTTTGGGGATAACTTTTGCATTTTATCCCTGCTGCAATTTATGAGTGAGAATCCTGTATAGCAATGCAGCCATGGCCAGTCAATAGCTTTTAAAATCCAACTGGTTTATAGTTCAATATATGTAGTATTTTTTGTTTATTTATATGCACTTGTAATAGAATGAAAAAAAATTGGATTAATAATAAAAAGGAAAGTATTTGTCCTTATGCTATCTTGTTATTTAAGATAGAGGTCTTGAAATCTTCTCAGATCCATGTGCAATATTTTCATGCAGCACATTTTCAGAATGTTTTTTCCTCTCACTATACAGGGCAATGGGTTGAGAAAGGCTTGGTATGATTTTTTCTTTTTCTTTTGAAAACAAAACAAACATCTCCAACATCAAGTCTGGTGCCAGGGAAGGCTAGAAGTGTGTTCATAAGGACTTCTGTTGCAGTGTCATACTGTGCTTGGTCACACTGTTCTGTCATGTTTCATTGCATCATGATTTGCTGATTTGATACAGCATACCCGTAAGTAACCAAAGAAAAACAATATGATGTGGTTAGAAACCCTTCAAGTCTTTGAAAGTAGAGGATTTTTGATGTTATTTGCTTGTTACCATTTTATTTAAAAACAATGACTTTAATAATGATTTTTTGTTTTCTCATAAACAGACATGGGGATAATATATCAGTCCAGTGTGGATATTTCCTACCTTCTGTTATTAGAGAAAGCCCTGCAATATCTCTCAAGCATGTGGTGGTTTCATTTATATTCATCAGTTGAATATAGCTTGTGACCAGGCTTCTGAGGCTTTTTACCAGCCAGCATGCAGTGACAGGCACAGGGGTTTCTGCAGAGGTCTTACTTGCCTGGTGCTGCTCTGCGGATGGTCTCTGGAAGGGCTGCTGCACCTCTGGCAGGGCAGCAGCACCTCCTCCACCTTCTGCCATGGCCAACTCGTGCCTGGGAAGTGGAGCCAGGCATGAGTTACAGCTGGAGGATAGAGTTAGGATCATGTCTTGGTCACACACTTCTGAAGCAGGTTTGCCCTTCCATAATCTTACCTACCTTTTTTCTTTGTTTGTCTGTTTGTTTTGTTTTGTTTTTTTGTTAGTGCTGGAGCACTAAACATGGGCCAGATGAATCTTAATGAAACCAAGTCATAAAGGGCTTTATTAATACAGAACCTGTGTTGGTCTCAACACAGCAGTACTTCCACCCATAGGTGGAAGGAAATATGATTGTCTTTAATTAGAAAATAAGTATTTTTAGCTGGGACATTGTTAGTTACCTTTGAGCTTTATAATCACAACAGGTGGAGGAGAAGGTTTAATTTCTTTTTGAGTTAATCATTTGTTGACACGTGTATTAAACCTTGTGATTGGAAGAAATTAAGTGAATTTATGATGTCAAAATAGATACCAGAAAAATATTTTAAAAATTGTGTCCCATAATCACTGATGAAAAAAATCTAATTCACTTTGAGGGGTTTAAGTGAGAAGTTAGTCTGTTTTTTTTCTTGCTATCTGGCATGCACAGTAACTTCTTATTACTTCTACTGCATCTGGCATCCAGCAGCAATTGGAGCCTTATTATGTTAGGCACTGTATCTATATGTTGTAAGGAGTTTCTGGACATGAAGAATTTATATTCTGAAGTAATATTACAAGAAATAGAATTTTTGCATACTCTTGTTCACAAGAAGAGGGAATGATGCTCAGAACATCATAGGACTTTCCCAGATGCACATAGGTGCTGTCAGAGCTGGGAACTGTGGCCGGATACATCCAATTCGAGTATAGTGCCTCTGCTGCAAACCCCGTCTTCCTCTCTAATGGAAAGATTCTTCTTTTGTTACAAAATTATTTGTAGTATGATTACAGATGGGCACAGTTTAAAATGAGTTTTCTGCTTAGCTCCTGTTATTACTTTGAGAACAACCTGGTGAGCATCTTCCACTTTTTGAGAGGAGCTCTGTGCTTGAGGAGGTGTGGCAGTTCCAGGACAGCTTCAGACCTCCTGGACTGACCATCTCTATTACTGAAGGAAACAAACAGGATTTGTGTCAAAGCAGATTGACTGTATAAAGGAGACACATTCTCCAAGCTTTTTGCATAAAATGATGGAGAATTCAGCTCTCTCAGCCTGACAGATGTATTGGAGGTTCTTTTAACAGTGTATTAAGCTCATCTGAAGAGAGAGGTTTGATTTTTTTTCTTATAATTTTTGCCTGTATCCAATTTTTCTGTAAGCTACATTTGACATATTTGATCAAGTTTATTCAGAGATGATGACCCTGTCATGGTTCTTTGTATTTAGATGCAAATCCAAGCACCAAGTACTAGGCAATGGAAGATACTTACCAGTGGCAATGTTTTATTCGTTGGCAGAAAATGCAGGCAAATGAGATAATTTTTGTGATGGCTTCTGGAGCTGCTTTTGGACTCTGTCACACAGTTCATGTAATGATGAGCTGATTGAGCTGCCTTGTCCTCCTGGACACTCTTTGGCTTAGATTCGTCATTAATTCTGTAGGAAAACAGGCTGCGGTGCCAGTCCCATTCAGCAAGGCACAATCACAGATGACTGTTCACCATCAAAAAGAAACAGTATTTTCTCACAGCCATATGTTCTTTGGGATTTCCCCTTCTGCCTCTCTCTGGAAGTCTGTTGCTCTCAGAGGTGGTGTATATGAAAGTTGAACATTGGAATTCAACTCAGAAAGGGTTTGAAAAACTAATACATGTATGAAAAAATGCTTATTCTAAAAGAAAAGGAATTGCATATTGATAAACTGGAAATGAAGTAATCAAAAATTCATGATGGTACATTGTGGACTCAGCTCATATCTTTGTGATTAAAAGCAGACCCACTGAAAAAACAATTATGAACCTGGAGCTTAGGATGGTCTGTTTCCAACAGAACCTGATGAATTCTTCAGGACCTGGCTAAACTTAAATTAAGGAGTTCCGCTGTTTTAAAATAAAAGCAATCAGCAAAACTCAACAACAACAGACCAACTGAAAGAATTCATTTTTCTTTGGGTTTTTATAACTTGGGCAATATATTTACCCTAAGCAATAGTTGCCTCCATTTCTTTTACTGATAATGGAGACGTATTTAAGTGTCTGTACAGTAACTGAACATATTTTAAAGCTGTCTTTTTAAAGTTTTATTATTAAAAGGGTCCAAATTTCTATTTTAAAAAGAAACAATAGCAGTAAACAATGCAAAAGGGAAAAATAATTTGTGATTGTAATGTAAATGTCAATGTAGGTGACAAGGTCTTCTCTGTTGGATACAAATCCTGCATTCATTCTTATACCTGGGAGGCAGTATTGAAATTTAGCCAATAGGCAAAATGGCTGACATTATGTAGTTGAATGTTTTGAGGAATAAATCAGAAGGGTAAAGTGGACATTCTTTTATGCTGCGTAAAGCATATCTAATTATATTACAGTTCCCTTGTCTTTCAGGGGTAGGAATATTAGAGATGCAGACTTCTAGGGGTATACATGTAATTTTCACAGTGAATTGGGAAACATACTTTCCACAGCCAAAAGGGATACAACATACAGATCTATAGGAATAACTGATAGTTCCTTCCATTCTTCCTCTTTTCTCTTTTCTTAATTTCAAGCGGAGTGTCAGTGGAGTTGTGGTACTGACCTTGAGTGCTATGTAATTTAGAGGTAATAGTCCAAGAGGATGAGGTGATGGAAATTGCTGGTAAAAATCAGAGCAGCCAGTTAGAGGTGGTAAAAATTTGATTGTTTGCAATAGAAAGTATTGGCACATCCTAATTTTTTTCTGTGTTTGTGACAAAGAAGAGAGATGTGGACAATTTGGTCATGTCCTTTAAAAGGCTTGAAGGAAATATGTGCTTTAAAGGCACATAAGACATCCCATTGATATCCCAGTGAGATACACTGCTAAGTATAGCACAGTTCCTTTTGACTGCAGTCATGTTGACTAAGGTCTGCAATCCAGCAGAACCCTTGAGTGCACAATGAAGTATGCATTCAAGGAAATCAGAATTAATTAAAGCATACCCAGTAACATTTAGCAAAATGCTTCATGCATGCCAGTGTGCTCTACTGAAAACTGCAGTTATGTTTCATCATGTATTGGCATTGGGGGAATTCTGGTCTGAGAAAGAACTTTAGGTTTCATCTGAGTAATTCATTCATTAAAAGTAGTTGTTTCTAGTGTTTAACAGTGCATTGGCAGCTTAGAGCAGGGACTGAAGAGTATCTGACCTACCTGAAATTGCAAAGGGAATTTAGGTTGGCAGGAGGTAATGACCTGAACTGGAATTTGGCCAGGAGTTGGGAACTAGCATTGCAGTACTTAATAAACACCATGAGTAATGAAGACCTGTCTGCTCTGTTGATTTTTGGATTGACTGAATATGATTCATTTTTTTCTGGCAAGAAGTGAATGACTAACATTGTCAATAACTATTAAGTGCTCACTGGGTAAAACATTTCTTTTGTCTAGTGGGCTTCTCTATGGCAAACTCATTCTAATCAGTGATAGCCATGGTTAGGATACCAAGCAGCCTTTAAAGAACATTCCACTTGCTTTGCGAGGTGAACAGCCAAGGTCTTGCTAGGTATTACCAACCCTTTCTGAAAATTTGCAGAAAGGCAATTTACAGGTTTTCATTTTCTTTTCCAGGATATTTCAAATGATCATACTGAATCTAGTACATGACAATACAGTGTATTTATTAAAAGCTATTCCAAAATTTCTATAAAGTTCCTAACTGTTACTTATATTATAATCATTCATTCTTTTCAGTATGAAATCATGATATGTACATGTAATAAATTAATTAATATTTAATCAAGATTCTAAATTCTGCATTTGCATTTTACATACTGGTTGACATGATGTTGTAGGTTCATGTGCCTCTTTATTTGCAAATTCTTTCAAAAAATTTGAAAAACTCTTGCCTAAGGCATATTGTAAAGCTACAGATTTTTGTTTGTTTTTAAGTAGAGATGAGATAGAATTATTTCAAAGGCTTACATTTCTCAGAGGAGAATCAAGACCCAACTGATTTCAAGGAATTCTTTAGGAGACTGTGAGGATTTTAAATTAGTATTGTCTGTTCATTATGCCTGCCCATAAACAGTTAGAAGAACTTGTAAAGTTTGCCTGGGGGGCAATATGGTTTTGCTGATAACCTAAAAATCAGAAATCTTGTTTTCTATTCCAGTTCAATTTCCTTCTCTGTATATCTCTTTTTTCCTATCTCATTTTTGCCTCTTTTGTTTAATTAGACCACCAGACCTTTGGTCAGGGGCTTTTTACTGTTTTTCTATACTGCACAGTGTAATTATAATCCTAACAGTATGTGAAATTCTCAGCACTGTAGAATAACTTTCAAGTGCTTTAAAACAATACAGAATTACAGATTTCACCAAGACCCTCATTCAGCAAAGCATTGGAGTGTGTGGTTCCCTTTTAGCCTATGAATTCTACCCTTGATTATTATTGAGACCATTTTAAGGCTTGAAGTTAAACACAGGCTGAAGTGGTTTGTGGTGGGCCAGGCTACCCAGAAATGCATTATCAGTATAGTTTAATTCATCCCAGCTCTGTCCCTCTTCTGAGATAGACTTGCCTACTTATGGGGAGGAGCTCAAAGCTCTGCTTCAGTTAGACTTGTGAAACCTAAATAAAAATGAATGAGAAATATTCTTTTCCTTGGACATTAAGAAAGTTTGTCCTTCACATTAACACACGGTTGTAAGAGACGTATTTAGTTGCAGTGAATCTGACTAGCCCAGGGAAGGACCTTTAAGACATATGATAATGCAGAGTCTTCATGTTTTAGTCTACTAACATGTCAGCTGTCTTCACGCAGTAGTTGAATGATGAGGTAATCATTTAGGCTGGCATTTGAAATCAAAGTTCTGCTGAGAATTTTTTAATATAAAATGCAGGTGGAAGAGTTGATTTGTTAGAAAAGCAAAGAAGTAAATGTGAAAGCTGGAACGCAGCGGTTGTTTGTCAGCCGTGACTGGAGCTCTAGTATATTTGAAGAAGACACCTTGAAGCAAAAAAAAAAAAAAGGAGAGAGAAGAGAAAAGAAAGAGAATAGGCAGGACTTGCTTTGGCAAACATGTTTCAATTTGAAGAATGATTCAGTTTATGGATGTACTCTGTTCCTGCATATTGAAGTTCCATCTCCTGTGCCACACAGCTCTATTAGCATGAGTAGTACTGACAGTGCATATGAATTATTGTAAAGCTCCTAAACAAACATCGTTACTTTGCATTTATTTATCTCCTTGCACTCAAGGATTTGGGAGTACTTTACAATCCACAATAAATTTGGGAAGCCCCCTCTAAAGTCCTGAATCTTGAAAGCAATTCATAATCTAGCATCTATAGTGCAGAAAGGCTGGCCTGCTTACGTTGGTCATGATTGGCAGAGCTGGGCACAGGACATGGAGCCCTGACTTAGGGGCACCTATTTTAAGAATTTTAGGCTTGATCTAGAACCTATTAAAGTCAAGGCTGTAGTTTCATTGTCCCACTCCCTTACTAGTCTTTGGCTGGTGTATTGAAGTCGATGGAAAAGCACCAGCTGAATTCAAATCCTGTGGATTAGCCAGTATCACTTTCCTTTCAACATTACTTATAATCTAGCATTTATCAACCACTTTCCCTGTCTAGTCAGCCAGCTAAGGTTTAGGGTCTTTGCAGCTTATATGTTTTGGGGGGGACTTTTTTTTCCTGCTTCCACTTTTACCTTTATTTTAAGGTTGTTGGTTTACCTGGGATAAGGCTCCATCCTTCACACTTTTCTTTAAATGTAGAATGTTATCAGGGAGATGTGTTAAATTTTATTGCAGCACTTCTTAAATGGATGCTGATTATTCAGGAAAACCCATTTCAGCCAGCTAAGTGAAAATAAATAGAAAGATATGCATTATTTACGGGACATAATGTGAGTAAGTAGGTGACATGCACAAACAGCAGAAGAAAAACCAAGCAGATCTGGCTAGGAAAACGGCTGTTAGAGGGGAAAAAAAATCTTGTCTTCAGGCATACATGCTGTATATATACATTGTTAAAAACTAATGATAAATCAGTTTTTAACAATAATTGTCATCCACAGACTTCCCTCTGAGAAACTGGAGGCACTGGCATTCACTTTGTTCTACAGGTAAGTCTACATGGTGATTGCCACCTTCTTTCTTTATGTAAATGGAAGAAAGAGATTAACTGGTTTAGTCAGGAGATTGCTTTTCCTGCTGGCTAAGGCTTTTCCTTGAATTTCCTGCCTGGCATTTCCATCTGCCCTAGAAAACGATCAGCAGGCAGCACGGTATGAGTAATGCTGACAAGTAGGATGCAGCCGGTCAAACCTTTCCTTACATCTGTGTATTGAACACCTCAAACAATGTACAATTTTCTTGCCTGGTACAAGGTTAATTCAAAGTGACATACTTTCTTGATATTGAATTAATGCATTCCAAAAATCTCACCAATTATATGTAGCTTGCTAGCGATAACCTATCTTCACAGATGTAGAGTGCATTATCTCATTGTCAGCTGCCTCAAGTTAATTAATATGGATAAGACAGAGCATGAGAAGCTACCAAAACTTCTGAGAAATCAAAGAGCAAGTATCAGCAGTGGGAGAGGGCTGCTCTGCAAGGGAAAGCAAGACGGGACCAAGGGTGATAACTGTGTGCTTGCAAGGAGTGTTCTCACTGGCTGTTCATGTCTCACAGCACATGAACCAGAAGAGCAGAGCAGGTCTGGTGATAGTAGCCAGGGTCAACCAAGAGTCCAGATCACCAGGCAAGTCCACGGTGAAGCCAGGAAGGCAAGCAAGTGAGTCAGAAACAGTGAGGTGCGAGGCTGGGCACAGGGATACCTGCAGCCTCGCTTGGGTGAGGACAGGGGCCTGAGCTGAAATGCAGCTCCTGAGCCAAGAGGTCTGGGAGTCACCAACCAGGCCTCCCACTGGTCTTTTCACAGAGGTCTGATCCCAGGTTACCCACTGTGCCATATCAGAGCTTATCTCGAGGGCAGGCAGCCAGACCTTGAGGCGGGAGAGGAGCAGAGCCTATTGTGGCACTCAGGGCCCTCACAATGAGTCTTCAAGTATTCAGGTTTTCTGAAGCTTTTATGATGCTACCAGAACTTTCTGAATCAGTGGAAAGTGACCAGGACCGTTGCAGAAGACCTTGTCTTCCTTACAAGACAAGGCGTGTGCCGCACCCAGTTCCAGGATGGTGCAGATGTGACTTGAAGGTGACATATTTTGTGTTATTAGCTGTTTTAGGCTTTCTGTGACGAATTACAGAACTCAAGAAGATGGGGTAAAAATATTAAAAATGCTCAATGAAGTATTAGCCTCTTATTTTAAGAGAACTGTTTTACCCATGATCTGACAACAAGACAAATTTGCTTATATTTGTGCACTGTAGGCCTGACCAAAAGCCAATAGGAACTACTGATCCTGCATCATGCCAGACAGCTCACAGTGAAAAGCGAGATCTGGCTACTCGTGAGAAGAAAGGAGCAAAGCAGATCACATTTCTCTGCACAAATCTGAATAAATTCAAATTTTCTGTTGATAAGTATATTGTAGCTGCTGTAAAGATCATTTATAATACCATATAAATATAAATGAGTGCCGGGATGAAGAGATAGTGTCTTGGAAGAGGAGTTGTGAGTGCATTTTTTCACATGCAGGGGAAAGATATATAATCATATCTTAGTTAACTCATAATAATAAAATTCCTATAGACTCCTTCCCAGAGTAAGCCGCTAAAGAAGCTGGGACCTGGGAAAACAGTGCTTAGCTTGATAAATTGGTTTCCTATGACAAGAAAGAGAACTGTTTAACACAATTCTAAAATTACGTTGCAGGACAGCAAAATGATATTTCATTAATTAAAAAAAAAGGAATACATTAGTCTTGAAGCTTATAAAAATGTTTCCTGATTAAGATATGAACTGTTGATAGAGTGTATATTTTTCTTACTAAATGCTGATTTGTGAGTCAATTTCTAGTTTTTGATAGGAAAATTCAAAACAAGCACCTCAAATTAAAACTTGTCAGCATTAGCAATGGTGAACATTTCAAATGGTTTGTTTTTAACCAGTAGTGCAAAATAAAGTACTCTGCAAAAGCTGCAACATTTTAATTTAAGCATCTTTAGCTTAGTATGTCAGACCTATATGTTATACTGCATTCTTTATATATTGACTTGCATCCTCTTTGACACTGAAATTAGTGTTAAAGTGTCAGAGATTCCCTTGAGATAGAAATTTTGCTTTCTAGATAAGTCTAAATAGGTCTGCTTCTGTTCCCATACTTGTTTGATTTCTTAATCTTTAATGCAATTACTCTTGATTTATAACACTCTAAATGAGAAGGTGTTTTTTAAACCAACAAACATGAGCCACCTGGGCTTTTTTAATTGCTTGAATGAGTTCTTCACATATGCCTACTTTATATGTGATGGAATTATTTAATGCCCAAGTTTCCATTCAAGAGGAGGAGTAGCGCACATCTGCAGTGCTGGTGCCAACTGAAATGATTTATCAGTATATCGCTGTGCAGTATTGGGTGGATCTTCTAACTGCAAATAAGCCATGCCTTTTATTGGCATCCTTAAAAGCTCTTATCTGTGTGCCTTCCTTTCCTCTTATTCTGGACTGACTAGAATGAAACTTAAAGTGGGTGCCTCTGCACGCACTATGCAGATATATCTTATGGATAGTTCTGTTTCACTTGCGTACTTGCACTACACTGTAAATTTTAGTGTTGGAATAGATGCAGGAGACCAAGCCACAGTGAAGGCACAGTGACTAAAAGAAACCTCTTGAATTTTTTCCATTTCAGGGTCCAGTATGTTCATGATGCTCCAGTGTGTCTGGGAGACAGAGATGAGAGACTACAAACAGGAGACATTTTGAGAGAAAAATTGCTTAATTTGTGTATCTTTTAAGCAGCATTTTAAAAAGATTTGGAGTTGCTCTGTTTGGAAGATGAGGAGAAGTAAGCTGGAGGCCTTTAAGGGTGTTCTGGATGTTCATAATTGTTTTATCCTTACTAACAAAATAGGATCTAATTAAGATATCTTAGGCTTATTTCACTGACTTTCACTAGCTTTAGTCTTGTACCTGCACAAGGAGAAATGTAAAATTAGACAAGGGTTCTTTATCACACTCACTTTGCATCTGGTATGATCATTTATTCCTGAGCAAGAGCAGAGTAGAAAGAGCTCCCTCTGTGTTTGGCACTTGCTGTTTCTTGGCTTTCTGTCTCATTTCATTGCTATTAAGAACTTTTTTTCATGTCATCTAAATAATATCTCTAGAATATTTAAATGTACACTTAAAAAGGCATATTTTACATGTAAACATCACATTGTTCACTCTTTTTATATTGTTAAATTTAAGATTTAATAAGCACAGTAATTGTACATTTATGCACTGATGCAGTTTACTGACAGTGATTTAGTCAAATGGGCCAGCCTGGCTTTTGATGAGACCGGCTCTTCCTACTGAGCTAAGTGGAGGGCTGGCCATTGCCAAAGCGATAGTATGGAAGGCTAGAAATGCTGGCAAGTAAGAAATCAAAATCCTCTCTAAAACCATAAAGACTCAGTCTATCTTCAGATAGAGACATAAACAAAGCACAGCTGCTGGTGAAGGCCAGTTTTTCCTGAGCCCCTTATTTCTCTTAGTTGATTGTTACTTTTTGCTTTTGCTGTAAATGATCACAACTTCTAAATACCTCCTCTTCTTTCATACTTAATTACACTTCTGTGTTTGAAAAGCAGAGGTCATAATTTATTTTAGATCACAGACTCTCAAACTTTTTAACTCAGGCTTAACCTGTGAGGAATGAGCCCTGGCATTTTGCTGTGAGCTTGCCTTGAGCAAGTGTCCTGGTGACGCCTGGGTCATACCTGGTGGAGCTCTCTGCTTCCAGATACAAGTGGTTTTTCCCTTCACTGTTGGAGATTCGGTTCTGTGTCTCATCAGTTATCCACCATACCCGCTTCTTTCTGGTAAGAGCACTCTGATGAGAATGTTTACTCCAGCAGTGCTTCAAGCTATTTTTTGGGATGTTTGCTTGTACATTACACTTGTTACCAGTGCAGCTTCGGCTCTTCTCATGACTGGAGCATCCTGGCATGGTGCCTGCTTCAAACCACAATTTGTGAAGGCTTTATCTTTGCCTTCTTATCCTTTCTGTTCCAGTCTTAAACACTAGGTTTCTTCCCTTGTGATTACAATGACATTGACTACTTGGGAAATAGTAGTGATATATTATTACTTTCCCTCTTCCTTTTGTATGTAATTTGTCCGTTGGGACTTTATAATACTCAGATTGGATCTATCAATGAATAGCAGTTTCTGGACAAATGAAAGGTTAATAAGTCCTTGCGAGAGCTGTCAAGAAAAGTAATGCTGATTTAATAATACATGATGGTTTGCTGCTGAAAATCACCATCCAATCCATAAAGCCTAAAAATCTATGTACAATTAACACAGATTCAGTGTTATAACAACAGTCAGCCAGGTTTGTGAGATGCTGCTTTAGTAGCTTAAAGGAAGTTCAGTTTGTCTCTGGTTTCACTTCAGACATCACTTTTTCTTTTAAGAAATATCTATAAAAAGACTATTACCTATTAAATTCAATTTAGCTATTAACTTCCACAGAAATCAAAGGAGAATTCTTCCATTAGCATTAACGGAATAAGAAGTAGAATGACAGAAGAGTGAAGAATTCTCAGTGTAGGTTTAATCATTGCCAATACACAACAGAATGTTTGTGTACTATTTCTACCACTGATTTTCAGTGGCTAATGCTGTATTTTTTCAATATGGCTGTAATAGCATAACTAATCATCTGTCTGTATTGCCTATTACAGGATTCTGTGACTTGTGACTGCTTAATGGTTTGAGCTCACAACAATATCCCACAAAGTTGCTAAAAATTATCTTTTGTAGACAGGGCAACTGAGGAAGGAATGTATTAATGTGACACACCAAAGTCCTAGAGAAAACCATGATGGGAAACACAAGTGTTTTATAATGCCTTTATTAATGAGGAGTGTTGTCTTCTTTAAGCTAAGAAGAAATGATTGGTTAAGATTATTTTGAAACTTTCTTTATAACATTTAAGTCTATGCATTATTCTTTTTCTCATATTGCTGGTTCAGGGATAAATGTATGGTCTGAGAATGAGTCTCCTCTCAGTAGTATGCTGAGGTACTGTCACTGAAGATAGAATCCTCCTGTCATACTTATATCTTGATAAAAATATTTCATAAATCTGAGGGGAGAAGCATGCAGAGTATTTTTATTAGTTTGCATATATGTGACAAATAGCACAATTTTGGAAAGCCACTTAGCATGCCTTATAAAATGTTATTTTATTAGCCGCACTAATAGTTTGATACCATCCTGAATTTTTTGCAAATTTGCTACTGTAAAATATTTTCAGTGCATGGTTAGTAGCTACATACATTTTCTTGCCACTGCTGGGATTTTTGGAACACTTTCTTAATGCAATATTACATTGTGTGATAACTCTTAACTGGCTAACTTTGTTGCTTATCCCTGCAAAAATAACTACAGAAAGGTCTGAAGGATTTGGTTCCAAATATTTCCACAATTTATCTCATTTTCTGTCAAAAGAAATATGGTATATTTGGTATATGGAAGTAAAGTCAACATATATTTTACATCTTATCTCTTGAATCTGTGAATTCTAGGACAGAAGAGTACACAAGGCCTAAGCATCATAAGCTATGGTAATAAAGGCCATTTTAAATAAGTCAGTTTAGAATAAGAAGTTTGATTTTAGCCTTTATCTTTTCTGGTGATTTAACAATTCATTAATTCAATCACAAATAACAGTAAGGAAATATTTAGGACTCAAGTAGAGTATTGTTGTTCAACGGCTCAACGTCATTGCAGTCCATTTAGCTTTGTAGTCAGATGCCAGGTTGGTTTTGACCTATGTATTTTTTTTAATATTTCTTTTTGTCATACACTACTGAATTTATTTCATGGGTCTTTTCATTGTGTGCCTAGACCACTTGGGAGTTCAACTGCCAACCAGATGGAGGCAAGGACAATTGCAGTCCTCTCCTTTGGTCTGACTGTTTCTTCAGGTGAAGTCCTCTGCTGTGCAGGTGCCCCCTGAGGTAGCTCGTGCTCCTGTTAACCATAGGCCAGCCATTTGGCATTTGGGAAAATTCTGTTATCTTTATGGCAACTTCTGCCTATACAGGTTTGGATGTTTTCACTGCAGGAGGAAGCTTTGCTTCTTCCACATTTCTGCCTAAGGTAAGAAGGCTATTAACTTAGGAAAGACTTTGCAAAAATCAGCTTTGTTGCATTTCCCTACCCTTCTAATCCTACTCTGTGTGCTGCCTCACAGTGAAGGCTCTCTACATAGGAAAATTCTCTTTTTCTGGCATTCCTGTCAGATCCTAAGGTCATAATGTGGTCAGTGGAAATTTAAGTTGCAAAATAAATTATTTATTAATTACCTCTCCAGATTTAAACAACTAGATTTTTTAAAGAACATGCACAGAACTCTCAGCACTCTGTACAGCAACATAATAAGGGCATGTTTGAGCCCTATGATACTACCACAATGAAATGGTGATTTTTGGATGCTTTTTCCATTGGCAACTTTATTGTTCTGCTGCTGCATGAAGGAGATGATAGAATTGTTCCATGAAGGTTATGAAGCTTAACCCAAATTTATTTTCTGATTTCATTTGTGTTAGAAATATAGAAGTTGACCTTGGCTACTATGTCTCCTGAGACTACTTCAGTTGTGCTTGTCTTAAAGGTAGGAGATAAGGACAAAGTCTACTAAGGTCAGTAAATAAGTATTTAAAAATGTGCAAAATATCCATGTTTGAAAGCAGAAAAAGACAGATAATAAGCCAGCTAAAAAATGGGTGCATTTCAACAGAACAAGAAATGAAGATGAATCTGGTGAAAAGATAATTTAATTATTTAATTTTACACTGGAGAACTGCCCAGCTAAGTAGCTTGTGTTTGCATCTATGTGTATGTACAGTAGCATGTATATGTACATTCAGATTGCTTTAATCTGGTAGAATGGATATCCTGTTTGCCAATATCTAGTAATCTGCTCCATTTGAGGAAATAAACCTTATTTGAGAAAAATGTGGGTTCTGAATGAAAGGAGTTTCTTTTGGCCTTGATTTACCTGTTTTCATCAGGGTGAGTGAGGAAGAAAGGAGTGAAAAGATGAGTCAGATTTCCCCCCTTGTCTCTTGGAATTTTATCTCTGTGTAGCGATACCTAGGTGGAGACCAAGATAAAGGGTTCAGTTCACAGTTGAATGATCAGGTCCTGAGAGAGGCTGAAGCCTGGGAATTCAAAGTGTGTCCCCGCAAGTGCCCAGGACTTCCTTAGAAGCTGGAGTTGGAGAACTTATTTGGAATTAACCGAAAAACGACATTTAAAAGTATGACATAGATCCACTGACCATAATCCTTGAGTACAGTTGTTGAAGTGGATGGTTGGCCAGTATTGTCTGCACTGAACACAGGAGAAATTGCCTAACAAAAGAAGGAAATGAAAGTTTTGCAATACGGGGAGAAATCCCCTCCCTCCAATGTCTATCTTTTAGAATGTTGTTGCCTAGAATGGCACCCGTATATATGCTGCATACAGAGCTACTTGGATTACAGGACCTGTGAGCAGAACAATAACATTTTATGCACTTCTTGCTGGAAGGCAGTGAACAAGCAGGTCTTTTTTTTCAGACTTGTGTTCATGATGCTGATGATATTTGCTTTTAGTTGTGTGATAAGGAGCAAGTTAAATTGAATCTATAGTTAAACACAGTCATGGTGACAACAGATGTATTCAGAATGCGTGGAAAAAGTATTCACTGAGGGAGAAAGATAAATTCAATATGATGAACTGAAAGTTCTAAATGGCCTTGAGATTTTCAATGTTTCTTTTAGTGAGTCCTTGACAGAGAACTGCTTAGCTGGTACTGATAACCTTTTTCTTTTTGTAGGTGTGATTAAAGTGGTTTTTTTCCACGTTGAATCCCTCATGCTAGTGGTGCTTTCATTTCCTACCTGTACCACCCATAATTTTGTCATGTTGCCCCAATTTTTCCTTCCATGTTCCATTCCTCCTTTCTGCACCTCTCTGCCTATAAATAATATCCTGTAGCTGTTTAGTATATTGGCAGATCATATCACTTGCAGAGTGCCAGGATGTTTGTTTATAGCCTTTACCATCCTCTGCTAGTTCTGGATTTTTTTTTTTTCTCCTTTCCTCTTCCTCCTCAACTGCACTGATCTGTTTTGGAACTTGCTTTAGCATCTAAATTTTCCATGCATCTCTGAGATGTCAGTACATTAGTGTGGACCGCATAGACTCAGTTACTATGAAAGTAATGGAGTGAAACCATCCAAATAGTTATCCTGAAATGCTTGAGTGTCCAGGTAGAATAGAGCTGAATTGAAATATCTTTGTGGAACATAGGAAGCTTCCATAGTCAAAATATAGCAAATTATGGCAACAAAAGGCATACACAATTTTGTTCTTACCAGTGCTGGGAAAGACATATAATTTGGGTAAGCATAATTACATTAGAATATTTATAGCATGAAACTTGTGGGGACATTCATGAAAATGTGGACAAACATGGAAGAATCTCCAAAGACGATACAATTCCATGCAATATTATTGTCAACTCATTTTTTAAAGGAAGATGCACTCTGTAATGCTATATATCTCCAGTTTATTTGTCATAAATATAAAAACTGACTTTTAATACCAGTAGAAGCAAAATTTAGAAGCAACACTGAGCATTTCTATATAATTTGGAAAATAAGGATTTCCTAAATTTGCATCTACATCAATTTTTATACATTTAGCTACTAAAATAAGGATAATGTTGCAAGTATACCAACTTACTTAGAAGCAATTTCTGACAGCTGAGTGACTGTAACTAATATTTTAATCTGAGAGTAGGTTAAGATACCATCTGAGAAGTCCTGGCTCTGGTTTTATATGACTAATGGTCTTGCTTGCTGTCATGTCACTTGTCAGCAATCTACAAACAAAAGGCTATATTGAGTTTGTTTAGCAGCTGCACTTTTGGCCACCTCTCTTTTGATCCTCTGCTGCATCTTTTGAAAGATAAGTGTTTTGGTACCACTTTATCGGTAATTTCTGTGTTATTTTTTACCTGTAGTGTGCTCGTTTGGATGTTTTTTGAATAATCTCCTTCTACTGCATTTTAAATTCTTTCTTATACATCCCATGTGGGTGGCTGTTAATTTTTCTTGGTACAAAAAAACCAAAATCCTATTTGTAGTGAGCAGGGCCAGGCTTGGCAGAGAATGGTTGGGAAGTAGTGCCAAGTTACTATCATGCTTGCTGCAGTTTGTTTTGTCACTCTTAAATAAATGTTGGAAAGTAATTCAAAAGTCTGTTAAAAAAACAACAACACTAATATGTAAATTTTATTCCTGTGCATTGAGAGAGGGACTCACCCACAAGCACTGTGCAAATTTGAGACTAATCTTTGGTGGTGGAGTGGATAGAAGAGGAGACTGAAAAAAATCTAGCTTTAATTTGGCAAGTTGTTGAGGCTGAAATGTGGGAAAAGAAATGTAAAAAATGCTCTCTGTTAAACATGTTTTGCCATTCTAATGTTACTTAGCACTGGCTGGAAGCTACTGGCAATCATTATCCTGTGGCACAACCTTGAAGAAGAGGAGCTACTAGTAACTCCAAGTTATCAAATTCTGACCTTTCTGATATAGGGTTCATTTTTCTCAGTGTCCAATATGTACACTGAGTGTCTGAATAAGTACGGACTACATACAGAATACTATGCTAAATGTCAGACCTGTGGTAATAAGCTAAATTAAATGAACTTGTCCTGTTTTACCCTTCATAAGTGTCCATATTATGCTAATAGAGCTGACCAGAGAGTGGATTTTCCTGCCAGTAAAAAAAATATACATCTTTGAAAACTTTCCTTCATTAGGAATAAAGTTTAAAAATTTCAAGCACATGTAAATGACAGGGGGACAGGACACTGAAAAGCCTCAGCAGGCTGTTGGGGACCAAGGCTTACTGGGCAGGGAAACTGAGAACCAGTAAACCAACAAATCCAGTGTTGTTTGACTTGTGGGGTAATTTGGACTGAACTAGAAGATGGTAAAAACTAGCTCTGAGCTATCTTGCTGCTTTTCAGTCTAACCGTTCAATGCTATTGATATGTTTTTGTGGAAAATGGAGTTTCTCTGAATTAGCATTTTCTAAGATGAGCATTATTTTGTTAGCAGCGTTTTGACCATTTCTGTACTTTTTTCCCCCCACAATATCCATGACCATTTCACAGCACAGAAATGAATATTGCTCAACAAACCTGCAACCATTCAGTATTTTGTTTTATTGTCAGAGGCCTTATTTATTGAATGCTACTCTGCCCATGCTTTGCATGCAGAATAAATAATTGGTGAGTTTTTCCTCTTTCTTGCTTAGAGGAACTTCTGTTGGATTAAAGAAAACAAGAAAACAAAAAATAAAGAAGTCAGGATGTTATTTCAAGAGTCAGAAGACTTGCTAGAACTCTGGGAGGTCATTGTAATTTTTTGTGCCAAGCCATGTTCTCTTATAGTGAAGAAATACAAAGGCTATCCTTTCTATTAAGGTGACATCCTGAGCTGTCTTGGGGGATTTCAGCATTTTCGAATTCTTTGTTCACAGAGTGCTTACTTTCCATTTTGTAAGTGCCTGACTTTTTTTTCTGAATTGCACAGTATTTTATAGTTTATGGATAAAATACGTAAGGAGGAATGAATTCGACAAAAAGTCTTGTAAAATGCACTCCTTTAAGATAGTTGTTTTGAATATGACAGGGCTAGAATTGATTGAAAATACTGTCTTGATGTCCTCAATACACAATCCAGCATAAATCTATAATAACCTCTCGGGAGAAAAAATCAAAGTTTGGGGGTTCAGTGACTGTGAGAAGACTTCCCAGCTCCAAAGCTGAGTATACATGGTGTAAAGCATTTTGTACCAAACAAAAGGATACTTTTGAAATAATTTCCTTCAGCCGATTTCTTCAGTAGCTATACAGGCAAATCCTCACTATAGGCCAAAAGGAAGGGAATGCATACCTGCCTGTAAATTAATATTAAACAGTAACCATCAGTTTGGAAAATCTCAAGGCAAACATGTTTAATTCCCAGAATTTAATGTTCATATTTATTTCCTAGCTTACAAACCAATGCAGCACCTGTAGGAGTATATAATGATGCATCACTGATGGATAGCTTTGTGACGTTATGGACGATGCAGAAAAATATAACAAAGTGGCTAGATATTAGTTACTGGTGGTTAGTCACTAGCATTTCAGCAGGAAAAAGAATGAAAGAGATTAAGAGAATTCTGAACCATATCCAAGGAAAGGATGATGTACTACCCCGAAATAGTTTTATACCAAATTTTTTATCATTTAATCTTTAACTTAAATTGAAGAATCAAATTGATTGAAATTAGAAGATTGGATTAAATATGATTACCTTAAAAAGGGAAATTCAGAACTGATAAAAGGAAATACCTTTTCATGCAACTTTTGATTAGACTATAGAACTTTCAGGCACAGGAGGCTATCGAGGTCAAGAACATAATATTTATGAGACGATGAAGTAGGTATTTATATTGGATATCCATAACTGCTGTAATTAATGACAAGTACTTCTGGAAGGTTTTCCAACATTGAGCTTCAGGGTTTAGACAAATATTTATTGGAGATGAGGTTTGGGAACAGATTATCTTCTGCCTTGTTCTGGAAAAAGAGAGAGAGAATTAGCAGTGTGCTATTGCAAGAAAGAAGGCCGACTGCACACTGGCTAGCTTATAGTCAGCAGGCTGAGGGAAGGGATTATTCCTCTCCAGCCAACACTTGTGAAACCACACTGGGAGTGCTGGGTCCAATTTGGGGCTCCCCAGTACAAGAAAGACATTGGCATATTGGAGCGAGTCCAGTAGAGGCCACGACGATGGCCAGGGGCCTGGAGCACAAGGTGTGCGAGGAGAGGCTGCGAGAGCTGGTTTGTTCAGCCTGGAGAAGGGGAAGGGGAGATCTCGCTGCCGTTTACAACTAGCTAATTTGAGGGAATAGGGAAGATGGAGCCAGACTCTTCCCAGAGGTACACAGTGATAGAACTAGAGGCAATGGACAGAAGTTGGAACATAAGAAATTCTGATTACATAAGTTTTTGTTTTGTTTTGTTTTTGTTTTTTAACGGTGAGGGTGGTCAAACGCTACCTAACACATGAGGGTGGAACAGCTTGCTCAGAGAGGCTATGGCATCTCCATTTTTAAAGATATTCAAAATGTGACTGGATGTGGTCATGAGCAACCTTATTTAAGTTGATCTTGCGTTGGTAGGGAGCTGGACCAGATGGCCTCCATAGATCCTTCTAACCTAAATAATTCTATGACTGTGATGATGACCAAGGCCTGATGACTGATCAGCTAGAACAGATCCATGATGCTTAAACTTTCTTAAAATGAGGCTAACACGAATGTGGAAGATATTTTCATAAAAAATTTATCCTTTGAAATTTGTATGTATGGGTTGGATAACATAAAGAACTAATCTTTAGAAAATAGGCATTTATTGTGGTGGCTGCACTCTGACTGAAATTCAGCTGAACACTTCTGTTATGATAGGAGTGAAAGAGCTGGAAGAAAATTTGTAACATGGAATTTTCTTTTCTGTCTGTCTAGTGTTAATCCAGTAACTCTGATTCTTCTCAAGAGTTCCTGGAGCTTTTGGTGATACTGTTCTGTTATCCTCTTCAAAATGTTGTTTTATGTGGACCTCAGTATCCATCAGACACCCAAAAGCATGTGCTGGAAGAAGCATGTCAAGGACTGACAGCAACTGAATGGCAAACTGATGGAAGTTTCCCCAAATGGTCAAGTGGATGTGTACTGAATGAGATGTGAAAAGTGTACTGACATCATAGTATTTCCTAGAACTCTACTGTTCATATAGTGTAGAAATTATTTGTCCGCCTTTCAGAAATTATCTTCCTCACAAAAGGTAAAAAATATTTCCTTTTAAATATGCAGTGAATTCTTTAGGTTGTATATAAAGTGAAAAGGCTCTCCTTTTTTATTATACAGTGAATGTAGCAGATGTATTGCATTCTGGGTTTTGTTTGTTTGGGTTTTTTTTCCCCATTTGCACCGTGATTTTAAAGCAATAAGCCTTTCCAGCTCTTCTGTTTGCTTCTCCCTGGGGATGAGATGAACTTTCCAAATTCTAGTTCTGCAGTGCCTAAAGTCTTCCTGAGCTTAAAAAAAATTTATATTGTCTATTGCGTTAGTGTCGGAACATTCTCGGTCTTCCATAAACTTCTCTCAACAGTGAGTGACTGTCTTGGCTTCAAAATTCTATTTGTTGTATAAGGGATTAATGCTGGGCCCTCCAGTAGTGTCTCCTTGAATGGCACATTTCAGAACCCAATAACAGTCTGATCTCTTGGTCAGAAGTCAGCCTCTAAAAGTTGCAAGGTTGACTATTAGCTCTAAATCTGGTGTAAACCCTGTTTTCATGTCTTTTTGCACCCTGTGATTAAAAACCCAAGGAATGCTACATCTCTCGTTTTATTTTTACCTGCAGTACTTTTCTAATGTTTATAATTCATAGTTGCATGAGAATCATTTAAAAAGTACTTTGAAAAATACATTATTGTCAAAAATGAAACTGATTTTGACCGTTATCTTTATGCTTAGCATCTATTGCTTACAGCAAAATGCCAAATGTTTCCAATAGTCCTACACATTTTCAGGGGATTTTGTATCTGGCAGGGGTTTTAGGAGATGTGGTTTTAAGGTGGTTCTTTGCTTTATTTTTGGTGTTGTGTGTTGTGCATTGACCACTTATGACCAAGGAGTGGGGTGAAGTCTACTTCATAGAGTGGGTGAGTCCTAGCTGGTACATTATTTGCAATATGAATGTCTTCACAACTCATCTGAAGTGGCTTGTATGAGACTCTTATTAGGGTACAGTTTCCTAAAAGTGTTGCAAAGATTATATAGTGAACTTACAAGATGTCAGTGTTGCTCTTGTACATTCTTTTGTCATTTCTAAAGTAATCATCTCTTTAAAAAATTTTTTCCTTCTCTCTTATAACTTGTATTCATACACTGTATGCAAGGCATATTAAGCACTGCTGAAACAATTTTTCTATAATTCTGAAACTGTGTGCAGATTATATTATATTCAGGTTTGTAATACCTTCAGCTAATTTTTAAATGTAATCTTTCAATAATTCTGTCACCTTCAGCTAATTTTTAAATGTAATCTTTCAATAATTCTGTCACTTGGTTGTGTAACAAGTTGCTCATAGCATGATGAAGTTTATTCTTAGACAGTGAAAGACAGAACAGCCACCTCCACAGGGCTTATACCTGCTTTTTGGAGAATGATTGTTATTTGGAAAGAATGCACCTGAGAGTTGGTATCTTGGGAAGCCGATTCTAGAAGTGGTGTTTTGGAAACACTGTAGAGGGGAGTATGAGAGTGAGTTCTGGATAGTGGGATACTGTAGTAGGAAAAGTGAGAAACATTCAGTGTGTTACTGAGTTGGTTAGCAGGGAGAAAAAGAATTGTTTTTGCAGCACTGGAAAAATGGAGCTAGAGCATTAATGAACTGGTGGGTTTGATAGAGAACAAGCAAAGAAAAACAAAGGTGAGCTGAGTTTATGAGCCTTGGAGATGAGAAGAGTAATGGAGACACAAGACTGAAGGAAAATGAGAGTTAAACTGAATGTGACTTTTAGAGTCGTTCCCTGGGAGAAGGGAGCTGAACCTATGCAATAAGATGAGGTTATATGGACAGTACAGTCAGAACACTGTAAACAAAACCATGAACCCTGATTCACATCAAGGTGGAGAATGGCTGAATAACTGTTAAATATTATGAAGGAGACAGAGAAATGCCACTTCAGTAGCAGAGGAAGTCACTAGTGAGGATAGGACAGAAGGACAGAGAGACAGAAACAAGTATAGAAATGGACTAAGACCAAGTTGTCTAAGAAAAGAAATTTGATCTCTGAGTGATCCTTCCTTACTGACACATTGTCTTGAGCTCATTTTATAATTAATATTGCAGTGAGTAACATATGTGAGAAAACATGTAAAAATATTTTACTAACAAGTCCAGACTATTCAGTATAACAACTTTTACATGTAAAACAATTTGTAGACTCCGTGACCCTTAAGATAGGCAGATTCAAATGGTCAAATTGAAGCAACTCTACAGCAGCACTGAATTGAAAGTAAACAAAAAATTAGCAAAATCTGAAGACTTTACTCTGCAATTAATATAAACTGTGACCTAAACTGCCTTGAAAATTCAGTTCAGCTGTGTACAAACATGTGAAACACTTGAAGCAGCATACAGCTTGTGAACACCAAATATTTTCCCCAAGCTTGTTTATATTTCTAGCACATTTTAGTGTGCTTGTTCTACTTCTGTTTGAGAGGAATACCAAATGAGGCATTTCTGTAGTTGCAACTATATGAAATGCACTGTGTTCATTTGTCATGCTGCATTAAACAGTAAAGGTATTAATGACCAAAACTGGGAACTGTATCATTAAACAGAGACTTAAGTAGACAGAGCTGAGATCATTAATGAAGCCAGAAGGTAGGAGATAGAAACTGAGGGGACCAGTTATGGATGTGCCCTATTTATTACTGTATAAAAATCCAGGAGATGTGGAAATAGCCGTGAAAATCAGTAGGAATGTGATGTCCATCCTGTTTGAAATCAAGGGGTACTTGTTAAACAGAATGGCTCCACTATAGTTTTAATATTATTTAAAGCATATAAAGAGGACTATGCAAACCCAAAACAAAATGGCAGGAAAACTAGTAAGAGGAGAGAGTATTTCGCATAGCAAACTAACTACACATTTGTGGGAATGTGGATGAGATGTGAAAATACAGTGCTGGACTTTCAGGCTATGTGATCTCATGATACCTGTTTATGTAGCTATGCTGAAGCTACAGTATAGATGTACTGTCTCAAGGGATGACTGTGTACTTTACAGCAAGTTTATATTCTCTTTTACAATGTATCTGTTTATATTCTCTATAATCTGTTCCGTAGCTTATTGCTAATGAACAATTCTTAACTAGATGCTGTATGGTTTTACAAGAAGACATGAATTACATTTTCCAAAACTATTTATTTTTCAGAACACTTGGGATCTATTTCCAAAGAAGATGTTGGCAGAGCGTTGCACAACTCCATTTTAGGTGTTAATTAATGGCTGAACAGCAAGAACAGTCACACACAAAGTGGGGAACCTCAGGTACAAGTCCTTCCTCAGTGTGAGGGGAATTGAATATAGATGTCCTTAGAGAATAACCTTCTCACCTGGCTAGGAGTGAGGCTGAGGAGTTACAGCCGTTCTCCTATCGAATCTCCTGCTGAGCTGGAGTCACTGTGCAGCTGAGACACAAGTTGAGTGAACCAGACAGGAGGCAGCCAAGGGTCCATGTCCCCACAGCTCAGCCTTGGAGGTTGCTGGTCCTCACTCTCTTGGCTCCTTGCATAATTTAAGGAGCAGAACCATTGCAAAGGCAGGGTGATCTGCCCTGCGCCCCACTGTGGAACAGAGGGTTGAGAGAAGCTTTTAAGTCATATCTACTGCCACTTCTGCTTCCCACCCTACCTCTCACATGTCAGCACAGAAACATTCACCTCCTGCTCACAGCTCCTCTTGTGTGCAGCACCCAGAGGAGCCGGTGAGGGGTGGGTGCCCTGGCTATTGCAGCTGCTAACTGTAGCTCTGTGACAGAGCGATTGAATAAAATGCATGAGCAAAGCTGCTACCAGAAGCACCATGATTCCCTGATGTAAGTAATGTGGGAATAAGGATCTTTAGACAGGGCTAAGGGCCCGCCCTGCAAGTGGCAGGGTTTGGGAGGCCTGGAGGGGTCATGAGGCTTTGGAAAATGCTGCTGCAGTGGACCAGGCTTGTTAGGAATTCTTAGCTGGTGCATCAAGGGGTGTATGTACTCTGTCCTGTCTGCTGGAAGCTGAAGAGGTCTGGGCTTGGAGGTATGAGAGAGATACCTACTTATCTAAGTAGCTCTGTCTATGTGTGTATTATTAAATTGCAGCCTGCTATTTCAATCCCACAGTGGTTTGTGATAACCCAAAAATGAAGAGATGGGAAACAGATTAGCCTGAGGCCAGCCCACTGTAGCACTACCAAGCACTGTGCTGTCATGCTGCTGAGCCCCGGGGAGCAGAGAGTTTTGAAATCCGGGGACAGGAGATGCAAAACCTGGACGTGAACTTAAGCCATTTAACTGCAAAGCAGGCTAGGTTCTGACCTGCGCATAGCAGTGTGAGCATACTGGTGTTAAAGTGAATGGAACTTGAATGCCTAATTCTCTTAAGTGCTCTGGAAAACATTATTTGTCTGGACAGGCGTACACAAGCAGTTGCGCAGTGTACGGTGGAAACTTCTTTTGTCCTTTCTAAATCATTTTTGTTTGTGTATAAATGTTCATCAGTTCTCTGATGATCTTTTCAGAGGGCTGGGGAAGTTAAAATTAATAGTACTTTTTCATCACAGCCACTGCTACTTCAATACCTTTTTATGTGCTGTTTGTTGGCATGGAAACTTGATACTGAAGCTTGGAGAGCTCATCTGTAGAGGCCAGTATTGCCAGAAAGACCCCCGCCCCTTCTGACTGTCTCGATCTGATCTATAGTCTGCGACTGAATCCTAATTAGAAACTGAGAACAAATTGGGGCTGTGTTCAGGGATGAAAAGAAGGATGAGTCTGAGCTTTGTAATGATGAATACAGAAGGTTATAAGGACAGAGCAGGGGCTAGTGGAGGAAACGGTAATCTATAATGTGGAATACTATCTGATTTTCTCAATTAAACTTACTTGGCTACTTCAGTAGCAGATTCTTCCCACTTTCCATACATATATGGCAGTAGTACATGTTGAGCAATGTATGCTTCAAATTTGCTCATATGATTGCAGTAATAATATAACTAAGCCAAGAATTAATGTCTGCATTCTTGTCCACAGAGTATGTTGATGTACTCATACTTTTTATGATGAATGAGCTGGAAGTTATTAAGAATAATGCTGACGTGCTCTTATTTTATTTATTAAGTCAATTTATGTGACTAAATATCTTTATCACATCTAATTGTAGAAATTTACCTGAATGCTATTCTCTGCTCTAAGTGACTGAGCAGAGGTGTTAATAAAACTACATCCATGCTTACACATAAAATAAGCATGTTTCTAGGTATGTTACTGGTCCTTAAGCCCAGAAAAAAGGAATGAGAAGAATGGCTAAGTATGTGTTAAAGATTTCTCTTCACAATAGTACTTCAACCCAATTGCTCTTTGACCTGCTGCATTATCATTTTTTCCAGGTGAAATAACAGCAAAAAACTGCTGGATAAAATCATTTTGCACTGCTTTGCCTGGTGCCTTTTCCAATCTCATCTTTAGCACAGGATCATTAGCATGCTTGTGTGAAATAGACACCCAAATATTACCAGCATGTCTTTGTTTAAATACCTTGTCATAGAGGTTCATTTCATGGGAAAACTCTAAGGAGGTATCACTCATCTCTTTTAATCCATTACACGTTTGACACAAATCCACAAAATTGATGGTCATAGCCTCAAAGTGTTCCACAGTGGCACAAATAGCCTCTCATTCTGGTGGAATATTGTTTTTCCATGTCAAAGTGTATTTGAGAAATAATATGATTACCCATGGATAATGCTCTTGGCCTCATTGCGGAGATTAAATAGCTGCTCAGTTTGCAGTGAGTTCTGCAGCCCTCTGTTGAGTGTGACCTTTTCTCCTGGCTGCAATGCACCATGGCACATTAGCATGTGTTTTGCTCTTTGCAGAGAGAGCTGATTGACATTCTGAAAAACGTCAGATATTCCAGTTAGTATGTGATTCGCTTTTCTTTTCTCTTGGCCTTAACCTACTGTCACTGCATATCCTGAACAAATGTTGAAGACAGTTGGTAATACTGCAGAAAAATTGATCTTGGCATCTGGCACAATGTGTTTGGCAAAAGCTAGATCTTTAAGAATGACTGTTGTGCCTCTCTTTGTCCGTCTGTATCCCTTTCTCTTGCATAAATATTTGTGTCTTCAATTCTGAATCTTCCATGTAGTTGGAGGAGCGTAATGCTGAGGTACCGTAACTGAGATTCAGAACGAGTCTGGCATATAAAGCAGTAGTTAAAGGACCATATGTATTCAGTAAAAGGAAAGTCTAGAAGTCTGAGCCTTGAACTAGCATTTAAATGGGATTTGCTTTATAGTTTAATGCACATCTTGAATGTTCTAGCAAGCCTTTTTTTTCTTTTCTTTTTTTGTTTTCTGTGTCATGGGTATATGTCTTAACAGGGAAGTACTATGACCACACCACAAGCTAACACTGGAGATTGAATTCTCATCTCATTACACTGAAGTTAAATATGAATTAACTTCATTGGTTGCAGTGGAGATGTTTCAAACCAGTGCTAGGATACTGAGATCAGAATCCAACGTGTGGTATTCAGCAACTTAAGACAATATTGTTGAAGTAAGATAGGGCAGTGTTGCCTCAGTCCTTTCTGCTCATGGTGATGCTCTTCATGCTGCCCTATCCCATGTTTACAGGGCTATTGCTGTTGTTACTGCACACTGCAAAGTGTTGGGTCAGCTCTCATGTTCTGCATCCCTTTATGAGAGAAGTTGGAAACTAATGTTTTCTGTAGATGTGATGAAGGATCTGGTACAGGATAACAAGCGAATGCGTCTATCAAGAAAGGGCAAGTGTGTGAAGGGGTCCAGTGATTTTACGAGAAACAAAGAAGATTTCTTAAATAAGAAGTAGTGGTTTACCTCTGATTCACACCACAAATGCACTTCTAAGAGAGACCTTGCTTGAATGAGGAGATGTGCCTGGATGATGCCATAGGATGGCCTCATAGCTTCATAATGTTGCCCTGGAACATCTTGTCCTCGCGTAAGGAATTCCACTCAAGTGTGGCCAATATGAGTGAGGCATTAGTTTATCCTCCATGTAAATGCTAACCAGCTGAGCCAATGTAGCAACTGGCCAGCTTATGCTTGAAATGCTAATGCTTTCAGATTTTATAGAATCTGTGTGGGAATGGGAGTGCAGTGCAGCTGGCTTGTAAGTGATGGACTCCTGCTTCTCTTCGCTGTTCACTGCTGTTCTGTATTTATTAAGCGTCATTTGCAGATTATGAACTCTACACAATCTTTTAACTCTTCTTTTATTTTTTCTTACACATGAGGTAAAAAATTGGGTTCACAGTCAGCTCTTGGATCTGATTATGATTTTACAACAACATTAAATTAATTTAACATTTTAATTAGTTTAACATGAATTAAGTTAATGTAAATTAATAAAAAATTAAGCTGATTGATTTAGGGTGGACTTGAATAATGTAATAAACATGTAGCTGGGGAAGGATTGGAATTATATATTAAAAAGTCCATGGGTTTTAGTCTGATTTTACATAATTGCAAATCTCCCTCTGTCTGTCTGTATAAATAATTCTACCGGTTTCAGTGTAAGATCAGAAATAGTTGGATAATTTGACCTTTTGAATCTACTCTAATTGGCTTCATGCTGTTAAGCAAACTATCCTCTCAGACACTGTATCCTTTCACTTGGAGAGGCTTGTGTCACTTCACTGAAAATACAGGTCATAGCCTCAGTTTGTGTATGCTATCTGGTTGTATATTCATGTTAATAGTTAGGCCTGTTTCCTAAACTGGGAATCTATCTCACATTCTCTCATAAACATGTTTCGTATACAGAAACAAGTAAAAGCAACTAAGTGGGAAAAGCTGGTTTCAATATGTAATAAGGTAGATGTGCTAGGTTTCTGTCAGGATCTTCAGCGTGATCTCTAACACCACATTATTCACTCCAGTGTTTGTTCTCAAGCATCAGGGCTCCTGCTTTAGAGATGTGTTAATGCTTGATCAAGTCTTAAAGCTTAAAGGTTTTAAACATAACACTGAAAATAATTTCAGCTAAGAGGTGAATCAGAAAGTTTGATACTCTGGTCTATCAGCTATGCAGAAGAGAGAATCTTTTAAGGTGTGCTATGCATACCAACACTCCTTATAAACCCTGCAAGTTGGGAGAAATCAGTATTCCTTGATATTAAATTAATCTGATCCTTAAAAGTAAAAAAGGTGAATACAGAGCTTGGAGATAAAAAATGAATTACTGTATTGTTACTGCAGTGCAGTTCTGAAGAATGAGCTGTGCACTGAAGCAATGGATGCTACAGAATAGTTAAGTTAATATTACTTCCTTTTGTTAATTTTACTTTTAGCTGTGTGTCCTTCAAACGTATTTTGCATATTTTACTCTTTGAAAAACATGCCTTTGCAATGAATGGCTGAAAACAAACTAATAAATGAGAGCACTCTAAGAATTGATAGGATCCCTGGTCTTGCAATAACCTCATTAGTTATTGGCTGGATAGCTAATGCCAGATTTCTTTGCATAATGAAAATCATCCCTTCTGCCTACATGAGAATCTCAAGGTGGGATTTTCAAGAGCACCCAGGGGAATAAAGTTTTACGTTGTTTTTAATCTGTTTTTCAGTGCCTCACTCCATTAAGCGCTTTTAAAAATTCTTTGGAGGGAAGGGGAGAAAAGAATATACGTTCTCTAAAAATTAGTGTATCTTCTGTTTTGAGTTTTGATGTACATTGGTGGGTCTAACCCTTAAGTCTTTTAGCTGTCCATTTAGCTTAGAACAGGAAATGATGGTTTAGGTTTGCATGGCATATCTTTGACAAGGGTATTTGCTTGCTGCAAAGCTCTCAGCCCTTTTTCTGCGAGTGAGTTTCCTTTGTGGTGTTCGTTAGGCAATGGCATGAAAATGTGGCAATGCTTGCTGTTCACTTTAATCTGTGGTATGAGCGTGCAATGCCAGATTGTTCTGCTGCCCCAAATACTTTCCAGACATCAGAAAATCTGGTATGATGACTAAAAGGAGTCGAGATCTGACTCCAGTTCCTGGTGCTGTCATATTGCTGGGCTAGTTCATCTTTGTAACTACAACTCTTCCATTTATTTGCATCACTTTAACAAAGTCAGAACTGTAAAGAGGATGGTGTTGAAATCTTCTAGTGAACTTCAGGACACTGGTAGATTGCAGTCTGCCAGACTGCAACCTGAGAGCTGAGTCTAGGCTATTTTTTGTGTCCTTGAAGATTTTGTGTCCTTGAAGAAGTCACTGAACCTCCCTCTGCTTCAGTTATGAGGATTAATTCATTCTTGTTGAAAAATACTTTGATATTCTCATCTGTATAGAGTTATGAAAGTGCAAAGTGTAAACAGTGTGCCACAGTCTATGGCTCAGCAAACTAAAGAAACACCAATGAATATATATAGCTGAACAATCTCCAGGTATTGCTAAATCATCTTTATATCCCTAGGGATTGTACTGCTGAAGTGTAAATGCATTTTTTCTTTGAAATTCATTGGAAAAATAAATAGTTTTGGAAAAATAAATAGTTTACTTGCAAGACAAATGAGGGTCTCTTCCAAAGTGTTAATACCCACATTTTATGTGCTGCAAGTTAAATGTGGTGTGACATTGTCAACATATGATTTCTCACATGTTTTCCAGAAATACAGCAAAAATAAATTGTGCTTAACATATTGTTTACAAAGTAGGTTTCCACTTCCTGGGTTAAAGTTCTAAGAAAGCATCTTGTTTGAATAGGAAAATAAACAAATGCATTTGTATGTCATTCCTTCTCATTCCTCTGGCTACACAGATCATCACTCATGTAAATGGCATAGATCTGTTAGTTCCTGCCATATGTGGTTGGTTTAAAAAAATGTGACAGTTCAAACATCAAAGCCTTTAGAAATGTTCCCCCTTTTTAGATCTACATATTCCATATTGTCTTCTAACTAGGCTTTTCTTTCATGATCTGAAAAGGAATATTAAATCCACGAAGCTTTCGTACTTTACTGCAGACTTTTAGCAACAGAAATTTATAGTTGGAAAAGAAGGAATAGTTTGCAAAGAATAGAGTTTAGAAGAATGTTCCTTTTAGCACTAGCGGTATATTTGTGAGCAGACTGTGGCTTACTTGGATAGATTTTTGAAAAATTTCAGCAAATGTTTTTGATTGTTTACTCTATTGATTGATGGTGAATATTCAGTGTTGGAGCTCTGTGCCTACAAGCTCTGTGCCTACAGGCTATTGATCAGAAGCATTTCATAATGCTTTTTCTACTCCTTGATTAGACAAACATATAAGCACTCCGGCACAAATAACTCTGTGGGTGAAACTGAGGCTTGGTTGCCAGGAAAACCCTTTTTTGGATCTTTAAAATTTCTTCAAAGTCTTAGCTCAGAAAAACAAGGTGACTCAAACATTTTCAGAGAACCAACCCGAAGGGCTCAAGCAGGACTGAAAAAGGACTTAAAATGCCCAAATAAATAGTTGCAGACATGCTTTTAGCATTTGCCTGGTTCTGTTTAGAACAAAGCAGAAGATCACAAAACATTTTAGAACCAAATGAACACACCTGTAAGCAGCAGTAGCATTAAAGCTTACTGCTTTTTTTGAGAGAAACACTTGTATTGATCCTTGCCCTTCAGCCTGATCCACAGGACAATCCCACTGGGTTTGGTCCCCCCGACGTTAATGGGGTATGAGCTGCACTTCCTCTTCTATGACGGGAAGAGCCGGGCCTTTAATTGGCTTCAGTGTTTGGGGACTGTAGGTAGCAAGCTAAGAATACATCTATAAAAGTAAGGATATGATCTTAGTTTCCAGCAAAAGCACTGAATCTGGTTTTGTGCTGAGGATTGGGAGTAAGGAATAGGGACAACTATTAACTGGGGTCTCCTCAGAGCAGGAAATACTGCCCCTTTCCTTGTGGTATGTGAATGTGTCTTAAAAATAGTAAAGAATATTAGAGCTACTGAAAACTGCTCAGTCACTATTCAAACTGTGATCCGGCTCCTTTAAACTTGTCAGCTTTATCTCATCAGCTCACTTTGGTTCATGCAGGGGGTCAGGGAGAAGAGCAAGAATTGTGCTATTGAGCCATCGAGCCACTGGGAAATGTCAAGCTGTCAAGCTCTAACTGTGGAAACCAGCAGAGCTTCTGAATTCACCCAGCACGAGACAGGATCTCTTCTCTGTTTTATGGCACTGTTCTAAATATGACTTCAGTTACACGGATAAGCTGGGTCTCGAGCCTCAGAGAGTATATGAGGAGGGTGGATGTCAATAAAACACTTCCCACATTCAATAGTGTGACAGTGTTTAAGAGTCGGAAGAAAGGTCAGTTCACTTCACCCTAGCCCAAGGTTTTACCTAGTGAGTGTGTCTGGACATGCGCTCTCTATATATCTTTACCAGGGTTCATAAAGTGGTTTGCGCCAGGAGTAGAGCAAACTGAATTATTTATTGCAGTAAATGCAGACCTTAATAAATTGTTCAGGAACTGCTGGAGTATTTGTTCATACTTATTTACCAAAGGCTGAGGTTTGCAAACTATGTGATATTCTTCGAGGTCTTATTTTCACAGTGAAGTGAAAACAAGAATCCAGTGAAACTAAATGAGAAATTGGCTCTTAAAACTGGTAGGCCTAGGACTTAGCATGTATTGCTTTGTCCACCTGACTGGGTCACTGAGAAATTTTAAACCATTAATTAATTAATTAATTATTAATAATCCAGCTTCCCTGCGTAAAATCTGTGTAGGTCCTTCTTCCTGGTGTGCTGAGCAGGTTGAGTCCAGCTGACTAATATGACGTCCTTTTGTTGCTCKGCTTCCCCTAACTTTTAGCTGTGGTCAGTCTGTCTGTTGTGGATTTGCCTGTTGGGAGGGACCAGCGTTCTGAGAGTATTTGGAAAGTGTCTGTCTACCTGGGTACTCCTAAAAAATAGGTGCCTAGTATGCAGTTAGTCCCCTGCAATAAACAGTAAGCAAGAAGACTCATATATTAGACAAACTGAACTGCCTTGCAGAGTAACAAGTGGATGGGTAGACTCCTTTTGCTAGACATGACTTGCTCCAGTGGTTCCCTTTTATTTATTTAGATATGTTTGCTCTCAAACACATCTCTGCTACAGACATTTACCACCTATGCTTATTTGCCAATATATGACACATATACCATATTCCTCTTGCTCAGACTGAGAGTAACACTGAAAACCTTTCTTTCATGTAGCAAAATATACAGAGTTCTTTGAAAGTCCTTCAGTGAGACGGTTGTAATGATCTAAGTTTTCAAGGCACACAGAGTGCTAAAGGACACAGGTTTAAATTCTGGTCTTGACCTTGAGCTTTGCTATTACATGTTGTTGTAGGCTGTTTTTTGCTGCCTTCCAGTTTTGAAGTTGCTGATATAAGATGACCATTCCTCCTACAGTCTCTCTGTAACTTCAAATATTGCCAGACCTACCACAGAGAAAGAAGTGTGGACAAAGTGAAAAAGTTTAAAAAAAAAAAAAAAAATTTAATTAATTTGTGTATACACCTGAAAACCAACCTCTTATACAAGATGATTTTTCTGAAAAATTTAAGACTCATAATCTGGATTAATAATGATTACAGACAGAAGTTTAAAGAATGATATTTTGTCCTTGTTGTGCTTAAGGCCTAAGAGCCACTCAGATGCCTTGTAAACTCAGTGGTAAAGTTTATTTAAGCTATTAACTTTGTCTGATACCAGTACGAGTGAGCCTGTGTGAGCCATGATGAAGGGGATACATCTCTGTGAGAGAGCATGGGAACTGCAAAATTATAAATTATAAATGAATAAATTGTAGCAGTCCTTTATTACAGTTAAGCCATAAAATAAGAGAACAAACCCAACATGTAAGTTAACTGTAATATATGATACATGTAATGAAGCACCAAGGCCATATTAGGGTTTGATTGCTTAAAAGAAATCAGTTAAACAATTTGCAAGAACTACTGATGCTAACTTGCTTTGGGAAAGAAATCAAAGCACAGTCTTAGTACTAAATGAACAGCAGTCAGACTGTGTGTAGAAAGTGAACAAGAAAAAGGTCAGAATTTTCTCAGTAGATTATTTGCCAAGCTTTTAAACAAGTATGGAAATTATAGGATTATAAACTTTTTTTGTGGTACCTATACCTCAGAATATTCTGACATTCTCCAGGCATGTCCCTTTTGGACTGGAAATGTTAGACCTCTGTTCTTCTGCTATTAATGATTGCTCTCTTGGCATGGAGAATTTCTTCAAAAGCTGTCAGCTCTGTAGTGTGGCCAAGAATCAAAATCACTGTGGGATTTACAAAGTACCTATTTTGTTGAAGCCAGTTATTACAGTTGTTTCAGTGTCTTTAGCTGCTAAAAGAAGTGACCTTTGCAAAGGAGGAAATAAAGCATATATACAAGGCTGGCACTGAGAGAGAAGGCAGTAATGGATTTATGGTGGTGCATGCATTTTCAGAGTCTTAAAGGTTTCATCATTAATTATCTTCAGTTTCTCCTTTCAATGGACAGTCAGTTTAAGCTGGGCTTGTTTTTCTTCTTAGGTTTCATGAAAGCTAGAGAGCACGTGACGAGATACATGCTTGCAGTTATGAGGTAATAATGTCAAGGCACTGTAAAGTGTTAAAAGAGTACCTTGTGGTATTTGTGGTATATTGTATATATTCAAAATTGGCCTTTTCTGGGTAATGTTCTATCGACACATTCAGATATTAATGGAAGAATCGCTGCAAGGAGGCACCTTGGCTCTCCATCTTATCACCGGCCTAACCCTGTCCCTTCCCAGGCCATCCTAGAACGAGGTAGGTGTTTTGTTAATTAAACTTTGCACGCACAGAATGATTGATTTCCCTCTCCCTACCTTTCTTCATCCCCAGTGATACAAAATGGCTACTATTCCCATCCACCAGGATGATGACGTGGTAGAGCTAATAGATGCCTTTTGTTCTTCCCATCTGTGTCAGGCTCAAGTCTTGCTGTTTCTTCTTTGTAGCCCTTTGAAGAGCCAGCCCGTTGTCTCTATCCACCAGGAACCAGGGCCCATGTAATTCCCCTCCCTCCCTCCCTCCTGCCTTTTAATTGCTGCCGGGTCCCTTCTTTTCACTTTCCTGTTACCTTCTCCCATACTGTTCTAGTCCACTGGTAATGTGGTAGTGAACTTTTCTTTAAATTCTATTATCAGATCATAGAGTTTCAGATTTTGTCCTTTTCTGTAAGTCCATGTCTGCCCGCATCTCCAGTCTACCTACTTGTAACTTAATTCTCCTTTTACTTTACTGCAGTTGTTCCCCCTCATCCTTAAACATAGTCTGTGCCTTTTTCCATCTTGTCTTATGTTCGGAGAATATCCTGCCAGGTTGAGTTTGATAAGCCATTGCACCTTCCTCATTTGTATCCCTTTTTAACACTTACCACTTCTACAACGCCAACAAGAGGTGAGTCTTTACAAATGAAACCCTCCCTTCACTGCTGGTTGAACGTCCGTGTGCTTATTTGAAGGCAGAAACTGAACAATTTTTTTCAAAGTGGATCCTGTCCTGTCTTCTCTTTCTTACTCCCGCTAACTGCATCCCATTGAAAACCAGGCAGTGAGGTCTTTGGGGCAATGCTTGTGAGATACATGAAGACCAGTATCTGGCAAGAAAGATTTTCTCTACTAAGCATAAAAAGTACTTATTTTAAAACAATATAAGTGAACTGGAAAAGAAAAAAGTTGGGGATATGTATTACTGGTGCAGTAGAGAGATTCTTTGGGAGTACTGAATCTGTATAACACCATTTTTACACTAACCATATAATTGTTTTCTCTGAGAGAAAGACCTTGGCTTACCTGGGTAATGTTTTCAATCCTATTTTTGAATTTTATGAATTCAACAGAATGCTTCTAATTCAGCTTTATTGTCATTACACTCATTAGACTTATCACTGAGAGGCAGCCTGGGATGGGGATAGAACAAGGCTTATCAGAAATTCAGATAGAGGGGCTTAGATGAGATATTTGTGGGATAACTTAAAAACAAAAAAAAAATTCTGAAACAGAAACATATGACAGTGTCATATTCCAGCTGTGAATGTTTGTGGTATTTGTGTGATTGTGTATGGGCTAGAGGCTGTGTGATGTTTGGTTGGGGAGTAGGCAGTGGCATTTTTAACGAGAGGTTAGCCCTAAAAAGCTCTGCATGCATTAGTGGAAAGAAAGGATATCAGATTGGTGAGATCTGTTGATGATTTCATTGAGCATTGATTCTCAGCCAAGGAGCTTAAAAATATATGTGAATTTCTGCTTGACCTCACATGTGGGTAGATAGGAGAATACAGGAAACTATCTTTGCTTATTCCTTCCCCCCACCCCCACCCCCCACTTCCGTCCCCCGCAAAGCCACAAATTTCTCTCTGGCATTTCTGCTCCAGAGGAGGACAGGCCCTCTCCTCTGTCTGCAGTTACTAGCCCGGCTGACATGTGAGAGTACCCCAAGCTATTCACTGTTCACAACTCCTCCTCCTGCCAGGAATGCTTTCTGCTATTCTGGAGTATCACTTCTCTCAGCATAGGCCTCTATGAACTCTATACAGTCTGTCTATACAATGAGAATATACACTCATTTCTCCAGGGTTAGTGTGCTTTTATAGTGAGATAATTAACTCCAGGTAGTTGCTTTGTGGCAAAATCCTAGTTGGAGTCGAGTGGTCCTTACCTTAACATAGCTAGGTGAAATTAATATAATGTCCTCTCTGCTGTAGTTGACCTCAGCCAGCTATGTTAGGATGATATCTGTATAGCTGTTTTTCTTACAGTATTTTCTAGCTAAATCAGGTTAGTTCTCCTCCTGCCAGCCCACTTTTTCTGGGGATGAAAATATAACCTCAGTGTGATGACAGTAGAAGAACTCTATAAATCAGATGGAATGAGGGTGGTGTAGTTAGAAGCTGGAGAAGGAAGTAGAAAATATCCCATTTAATTCTATACTGGATTCCCCCCCCCCCCCTCCCCAAGTTGATTCTGGTCTCTTGAACATTTTCCTGTGATTTCTGTTTCTGTATGTATTTGTTGGGAAATCCCCACACATGTGCTGTGCCTAGGGACAGAGCCTACCTGGGTGATTTGATTCATGCTTCCAGAGAATTTACATGTTAAGAATTTGTTTGTAGATATCTACCTGTCATCTTTATTAATCTCCTGGAAACATCTTAAAAAAATCCTCTCTGTATCTGTATAGGTTCAAATTTCCTATACTAAATTTTACCCTCTTTGAGGAAGGAATTTCTATTTTTGTTCTGCGTTTGTGCAATACCTACTACTGTAACCTGCTGGTCTCCGGTTAAGACAGTAAGATACTGTGGCAGTATAAATAATGCTTATGAAAATAATTGGGTGTTATAGGGAGAATGAACAAATCATTTAAAATTTCCAGTGTTGTATTATACTAAACAAAAGCATAAGTCCATTTGACTGAACCTTACAATTCTTTTCAGCATGTGATAAGTCATCCTTTTCCAGGATCACTTTCTCACTCTCTTCTTTTGGAGCTTGCTCCAATTCATCACCAATAAGCAACTACAATCCTAGGTGTCTTGATGCTTTGCAAATTTAACACCAGAATTACTGGTATTGTCAAGATTGTCTTATTCCCTATGCATCTTATAGTAGTAGTAGTAGTAGTGGTGCAAACTAAAACTAAGGCACTGCTGTTATGAGTACATGTAAAGTAAGAAATGGTGAGAACTCTTACGAATTTACATTCTTAATGGGCAAACATGCAAAGGCTGAGATTAAGAGCTATTAGTGTAGTTTTACATTTCTTCCCTCCCCCCCCCGAAAAAGACCTGAAATGTGGAGAGACTGAGTGATACTGAAGGTCATACAAGGAACCTGTTGTAGAGTCAAGTGAGTCCAACTCTTCAAGTCTTATGTATCTGTTTGAATTTTGAAGTTTGGGATTTTCTTTTGATCATCTGTACAAGGTCAGTTCAGTCATACAGGAAAGATGCATGGTGGCCACTTTATTTTACATGTTTGACTTTTTCAGTTGGTGCTCATTGTTTATTTGGGAATTATGTTTTCTTTCTTACTTCCTCCTCCTCTTTCAATATTGTTTCCTGTACCTAAAATGTACCCTGTTATGCAATGAAATTATACATTTTAGTTTTTGAATTATTAAAAAAGGAAGAAATATTCTGCAAAACAGCTACTTCCCCAAGCACAAATAATATTGTTCATCTGCATTAAAAAACAAGCAAACAAAAACTAGGAGAAGCAAACCAAGAAAATTTTTCCACATTAAAGAGGTATAAAAAACAAAGATTGGGGTTAGGGGAACATAAAATAGATTGTTTGCATAATTTAACTGCTAATGATAATTTATTTTTAACACATGGATTCCTTGCTGTTTCTACTCAAAGATCACATAAAAGATGTAAAAAAATTTAGCATAAGGCACCTGTGGAAATTCTTGCCTAATACCTGATATGCAGCATCAAAATCATGGCTTAGAATTTGACAGTTATAAACAATTCAAAATAATTTATTTGGAGTTCACTTGACTTAGGTTAAATGTTAAGAAGTCATTTCTAGAAAGTCATTCCCATTTAACTACTTTTGCATATTGCATATTGTTACCTAAGGAAAAAATGTATAGGAATTCTTGCTGATGATCTAAAGAATGTAAGATAGCTGGCAGATGGCTTACAGATATCATTCTGAAATATCTTATACTGACAAATAACAACGGTATGTATAATTAGCACTCTGCAGATGGTATGCAAAGTGATCTGCACTGTCTTAGTACAGAATTTTTTTTTAAACAAAGAGACTATTTTTGAGAGTCAATTTCGAAAACATGGCTTGTAGTTCCATTCAGGATAGATCTAAGCATAGCTGAGAATGTGGTCTCCATCTAGTTCTGTATGGGAATAGCCCTGTGACTTTGGGGTCCTGGTCCATGTACAGCGTGCTGCCACAATAAAAGTAATAATGACACATAATTAGATCATATTAGACTAATATAAAGTTTATGAACTTTTAAACAGAGAAGGTCCAGAGACACGGCACAGTGGGATCATTTAGCTTTTTTCCTCTGAACTTCAGAAATTATGAGGTATTTTCAAGCATGCAAAACTTCTGTAGTCTAAATGTTCTTTCCGATATGAATGATTGTACTTGTGCTTTCATACTGGACCTAGTGTTGATCCTTGCTGATGCATTTTCACCCAGATATTGACAAAGGCAACTGGCAAAGAATAGGCTTCAATGACCTCTTAGTATAATGATGTTGCTACTACCATTTATTTGTATTATCATAGCAATTAGGAGCCATCACCATTGACCAGATCCCATTGTGTTAGGAACTACAGAAACACAAAAACCTCATTCTTTGCTTTAGGGAATTTGCTACTAGAGGCTGCAGTGAGCAGATGCAGCTAGTTGAGAGACTGTAAAGAAACAGGAAAGTGATACTTTGTCATGCTAGGGTATGACTTTTCAGCTCCTATCACAGCTAAGGACATAGAGTTTAGAGGGAAGCTGGCATGAGGAACAGTGGTAAGACAAGTAAAAGGATACTCATAAAAAATAGAAAATAAGTGATGACAGGAACCAGTCTTAAGCCAAATAGGCACTGGAAGTAGCCTTTCAATAACTAATGAAAGATTAAAGGAAAAAGATCATGAAGTATCTTAAAAGAAAAGGAGGCAAATTAGCTTATGACTTATGTGATAGAGGAAGGAGTCCATAGAAGGATGCAAAGTGAAGAGGCTGGTGTAGTTGAAGTGATTGTCTAGGAATAGAATACCTCCAGCAGTGTTCAGGATGAATATGAACAGGTAAAGGCTTTATTTTTCAAAGACTAAATGATATTACAGTAAGCAAGATGGAAGGTGAGCGTGTGAAAATGAGTGTAGTAGCATGACAGTACTTAGGCAGGAAAGCCTGTAGCTCAAAAAAGGCAAGAAAGCACTACAGATCCCAGAATTGAAGACAACTCTGAGTTTTATCATCCTGAACAACAGGCAAGATGGTGACTTACAGTGATCAAAAAAGAAAATGAGAATGACCCCCCATGGAAATGAGGGGTCAGGGACTCTTTTTAGGTCTTGTTGCACTTCAATTAATGGGTAACAATTAATTAGAAGTTGGCTGAGATTTGAGTTTGCTTAGGAGACAAATATGAAGTATACACAGGTATTTGAGGTGATAGCAAGGTGAAAATAGCTGCATCTCTTACTCTGGGATGTTCTGCAGAAGGAGAACTGCCTCCTGACAAAAAGGATGCACTTGAACATAATATGAGAGTAGAAAGAAAGAGAGAACGAAATCATGGAAACCAGAAGAGATGATACCAAGAAGGTCATGTCAAAACACATGAAAATGGATTTCTTGTTTTAAAACTCAAATTACAAAGCAACCAGTAGAGAATGACAAGTATAGCTCAGCAGAGCATGCGGTCAAGAAGAGCAGAAGCCAGGTAAGAAGGCTGAACTGTAGAAAAGGGGCTCTGGATAGCCAGTATCAATAGTGTAGTTAAGGTCCTCAGAAGTGAAAGGTAGAAGAGAGATGTGACAAAAGGAGAGGGTCAAATGAGATCATGGGTGTGGAAACAGTAATAGCAACAGAAATAGCAAGAACAGTGTATCTTGAAGTGGTATAGATACCTTCAGCTGAACAAGAAGACTGAAGCAGTGAGATGAACAATTCAGCTGTGGGTTGTGTAGGTCACCAGTGTGAGAGCTGAAGTAACCAGGAATTACTAGAAGTGTGGGAGGAGAAGGAGGGAACACCATCATGGAGCAGGGAGAAAGTAAGTACTGCTCAAAAGAGGAAGAATGAAGGGAAGGCATTGAAGAAGTGGGCAACAGCAGAGAAGCAGCTTGATATGCATACTGTGCTATGCGTATGTGATCTGAGGTAAGAGCAGAGGGCGCTATAAGGGAGAGATGCTTCATAGGAACCTTCCCACTTATTCAAACAAAAAGAGCTATGTTAGGTAAAACTGAAATGACTGTAAGTATAAGTCATCTGCTGTCAGATACCTGTATGTACTACAGATCCCATCTGCAGCCAGACTTTGTCATTGTCCTTCTCTCCACTGGTCTTATTTTCTGTCATCTGAATCTACCTCATCAGGGAGGGCAAGTACCTGATGGGATGAATTTCAGCACTAATGAATTTGATCTGGGAAACAAAGAGCTAGACCAAGATGTATAAAATGCTTCTGTTCAACTTGCACTTACACATGCATCCAGTCCCCAAGTGTATCGGTTTGGAGCCAGAATACTGGGGGGAAGAGCTGGCAGCTAGCAGGTAGTAGGCCACCCTATTTGGGGAATGAAGAGGACCCTAGGAAGAGCCATCTAAAAAACTGCATAGGCACAGCATGTAACTGGAGAGGAGAGACAGTACGGTAGGAGATGCATTATGTTGGATGCAAATTATAACAGGCTGGTTTTGACAGCAGGTTCAGTAAACCAGATCAATACACCTTCACCCAGCTCAGCATGCAATTGCAGTACTGTATTTCAATACTGCTTTGTAGCTTCCTGCTGCTATAGCTATACCCACCTCCAAGATAGGAGGTCAGTTGGATTTATTGCTTATTGAGAGTGAAATGAATACTGGGAGACTGAATATATTTTTTTCTTTTTCAGTGTTTAGGTCTATTGTGCACACCTTTTCTACTGGTGTTCTTAATAAGGATGACTACATCTGGCTTGACTTTGTCTGGCATTTAGCAGCACTTTCAGAGAACTGTCAGAACAGCACACCTAGTGAGATATCCTCTCTCAGCTCCCCTCTTACACTCAAGTCTTTTGTAATATCTTGTGCCATTCCTGTCAATAAATATCAGCACCTCTTCAGCCAGGTACTATCTGTTGCTCAGCCTCTCTTTGAATTCAGATGGGCAGCTTTGGTTATTCATGGTCTGACCCTGTTAAATATGGTCAACACCACTACACTGGAGCTCTGAAAAGTGAGTAGAATTAATGAGACATCTAAAAGCTGCCTTTGGGTCCAAGGATGTACAGGAAAGGCCTAGAGGAGTTTGAATAATGTGGGGTTCTTAAATACACTCTAGAGGTTTACTCAGTGATATTTTCCCAGAGTTTGTGGTGCATAACTTTATAGAGTGATGAACTGTACACCTCTGAATGTTCCTTGAGTTATATTAAAGGTTTTGGGCTCCTACTGCTCAATACAGAATGATCATCTAGTTCTGTAGTTCTAGTTTCCACTTACAGGTGATCTACTTAAAGTTTCAGGGGGCTGTCAATGAACTGAAATCATGGTGTGGCTGTTAAACTGGTTGTGGGTGCATTTTATATTGATCTGATATTCTTGATTCAGCAACAATTACCATCTGGGGAAAATCTGCAGTAGTTGTAGTAAAGCATTTAGTAGGTGAATCAGAACATTATGGCAGTGATGTGTTGGGGTCTGAGAATAGTTCACCCCTAGACTTACTAGATGATGCAATTTGCCCATCAGAGAATGTTTCACTCCAGTGGGTTCCCGCGGGATCCAGGTGCAACATGGCTGTTCTTGACTTTTCACCACCTTGGCTTCCTTAGGGAGGAAAGAAACATGAAGTAGCAGCCCCATGGTATGGCATATCAAGTTAGAGCAGTTTTTCCAGGACAGAGCTGGATCCAGGGAATTAAAGGAAGATTCAGAAAGTCATGTTTTAGCTCACCCTCTGTTCTTAACCAGCAATGAATGCGTCAGTTTGAATCCAGAAGCCATTGGGACGTGCTAGCTCAAAACTGTTTGCACTAGAAAATGCCGACTCTCAGATGCCTTTCAGTGCTGTGTGAATATGGCCGTCTGGCATCCAAGTCAGCACAGGCTCCTGCTTGGGGTGCAGGCATGGGGACTGGGCAGCTCTCACCACTGGACTAGGTAGAGATGTCCTTAATGGATGATTTGCGGTGTGATAAAAGACACTTAGTAATGTGTGGCTACAGCCTAGAGAGCATTCTGGACAGTTCACATTTTTTTTCTAATGCCATTTTTTTCCACGTAAATCAGTACAGTAATAGCATGTGTACCTTTGTGGAGTGGAAAATGAATGTAAGGGTTAAAATACCTCACAGCAACATACAACAAAACAAAAATAGCTGGTATTAAAAAAAAAAAGAAAAAAAAAAAGAATATAGTGGAACATAGCAGAAGCCAAGCTGAGGAGTTCATTTTATTTTATGAATACTCTGTCTAAAGACTTTAAATTTAGCAATTAAAAAGACACTAGAGAAGAAGGTAATGTTCCACTTTGGTACATTAAACCTCTTGTTTATGTTTCACTTATTGGGTTCTCAGTGTTTGCAGCGGTTGTATTTAGATATCAAGGTTTTCCTGCTTCCCAGCAGGGAAGAAAATGATAGAAACGCTCTTTGATTGGGGAGTGTCGCAAGTGAAAAATAGCTGAATCTGTGAACAGGAACAGGTGGAAGATAATTAGGCGTATATGTGTGTGGTAGGGTGAATGTCCAAAACTGAACTTTTGAACTCTCAAGCAGAAGCCTGCTACTTGCTAGCAGCAACTGGTATGGGCTGGATTTAAATATTGATAATCTCAACTAAACAGAAGTTGCAGGTCCTGAATCCTCCAGTTAATAAAGAGACAGGAGACTGAACCACCAGTCTGGAGGCTAATCTTGTGCTATGCTTCTGCACATGGACTATGTAAATTGGGAAAACAGGGAGCTTGTGGTCCCAGAAAGAAGTAGGTCTGGAGGTTGAAAAGAAGGGTTCTCAAAAGGAAGAAGAGGTCTCAGAAAGAAGAAGGGGACCTGGAAAGAAGAAGGTGTAGATCCTGTCTGGAGGAAAGATCTTGAAAGTGGAGGAAGATCATGGAGATCAGAGATCTGTGGAGACAAATGCTGGGGGCTGCCCAGGGACCTTGGCCAGTAATGCCTGAGACTGGTAACTGAGCAACTGCACAGAATGAACTGACACAACTTTCTGCCTGGTCTTCCTGGACCAGCAGCGACCTCCTTGCTGGGAAGGGAAGTCAAGACCTAGTGAACATAATGCTGTGGAGGGAGCAAGTGAATGCACAAGTGTGTGAAATAATCAGGAAAGGTAAAAGCACTGATCTCATTGGATCTTAAATAAATCTCAGTATCCAGATCCACTATGAGTTGTTGTTTACTCTGTCTCACCAGGACAGAGAGAAACCAATTAAAAATGAGGTCCACTAATACATGAGTTCTTAAACTTAGTTTGCTGTGGGGGAGAGGAGTGCAAGCAGCAGTGTAATGGCGGCAACACTGGTTTACAGGCCACTGAGGGGCTGATGTATGTATCCACTTTCCAGCTTCCCAAAGCGCCATGTTCACGTATGCTCGCACCTTCCTTACTATCCGACTGCCAAAGGCATGTACTTGAAAGTGCAAGAACACCTGTAAGTTTCAAGCTGCTACTCTGTCCTTGATGGCTACAGCAGTAGCACTGGCTGCTCCTGATTTTCTTCTTTGTAACAGGCAGCGCCAGCAGCAGCTGATATAGCTGATACGTTGTGAGATGTCACCTGCATGTGGCATGCTTTTTAGTGGTTTGCATAGTTGGGACTCATTTTGTGCAGATGGTGCTAACAGTGTTTGGGGCTCTTTACAGTGGTCCTGGTATGAACCTCTAAAAAACCATACAGAAAGTAAATATAGGAGGAAGTCTGAGATCCTGATACTGGCAAATTCTCATTCATGACATTGGGTTTGACTATATCCAGACTTCGCGATTTGGTTTATGCTTTTCTTCAGAGGAACATAATATGTGAGAGTTAGACCGCTAAAGATCAAATGTAGAAGAAAAGCATAGGATCCTTAACTTTCCTTTCAGCAGTCCTAATTCCCACCTGTATTACTCCGTAGTTAATGGAGAGTAATTTCTTTTACCTCCGTGGTGCCTTTCCTGATCTGAATGTGTAAGTGAGAGGAGTCTCACATGCGTAGACCTTACCTGAGAGCTCTGGAATTTGCTTTGCTTTGTTACTTCTGTCAATCTTTGATTTCTTCATTTCAGTTGGAAAACCTTTTTCTCCTTCACCCATTTGTGTCTTTTGCTGTTCTGTCACAAATGTGAAGGTTTTCATTATTTCTTTGTGCATTATTATAATGCCTGAAGACCCCAATAAAGATTTCAACTCCAGTGAGTGAAAGCACAGATGAGGACAGTCCCTAAACAAAGAAAGGGAGGCAATTCTTCTCAAAAAGCCAGATTAGACTAAAAGTTAAGACATGTAGGAATAAAATGAGATTTGCCACAAGCCAGACTGAGAGAGAACTTGAAAGAAATATTAATAGGAAATGGCAAAAGATTCTTCAGCCATAAAAAATAAAAAGAGAGGGTTTGCTATACAATGAGGGTGAGATGAAGCATAATCCAAGTATAGCTAAGAATTGAAATGAATACTTTGCATTAGGTTTCAGTAGAACTATGATGTTGACCATTAGAGCAAAGACAAGATGGCAAATAGGAATGCGCGTATGGAAATTGAAATTTCCAGTTCCTAGATGAGAACCTAAAGAGCTTCATCCCTTCAAGTCAGGAGACCCACTAATTTCTATTGCAGACTGCTGAAAGAGCTGGCACATGAAATTGCAGGACTGCCAGTGAATATTTTTAATAAACCTCAGGGTAGAAGGGATATGACTACAGAATAGCAAATGCAGTACCTTTATTTAAGAAGGGGGAGAAAAAGTGATGTGGGAAATGACAGGCCTATTAATCTCACCACAGTTGCATGCATGGCTTAGAACAAAGTTTGAAGGAAGGACTAATTAAGACACATGAGAAAATGGACAATGGGATAAAGCATAACCTGGGTTTACCACAAGTCACATAAAGAAAAGGCAGGCACCTGTTTTTTTTGTCTAAAAGAAATGTGCTCCAAAATTTGAGAGAGTTCTTCTAAGCACCTGTTCTCTGGAGAAGATTTTTAATTATCACTCCTTAGCGGCTTGGAATTCATAGTGTTTGTACGCAGCATTTCCCTCCAGACTTCCCTGAAGTTTCCTCCTGAACAAACTGATTTTCAGTAGCTGTTTAAAACATAGTTGGCATCTCCTTTCTGCATACCAAACACCAAAATCTAGATGCAAAGCTGAAGCTTACTATGATATCAGAATGTTTTAGATGATCTTTACTACAGGATTTTATTTTTAATATTGATAATTGCTTTATGTGTTTGCAGTTAAGTGTCCTTGTCTCAAAACAAGGACCATGTGTATGGAAAGCACAACAATGTTAAAAGAATTTTGTACAGGAATTTAATTTTTCTTCAAAACAAAAACACAGCATTTAACACTTTTCAAATGCTTCTTAGGAGCAGCCTTCAACCTAAGTTGTTATGAGCAATCAGATGGTCATGTAAGCCATAGAATCACAGAATCACAGAATCGCTGAGGTTGGAAGGGACCTCTGGAGATCATCCAGTCTAACCCCCCTGCTCAAGCAGGGTCACCTAGAGCACATTGCACAGGATTGCATCCAGGCGCGTTTTGAATATCTCCAGAGAAGGAGACTCCACAACCTCTCTGGGCAACCTCTTCCAGTGCTCTGTCACCCTCACAGTGAAAAAGTTTTTCCTCATGTTCAGATGGAAGTGTCTGTGTTTCAGTTTGTGCCCATTGCCTCGCGTCCTGTCGCTCGGCACCACTGAAAAGAGTCTGGTCCCATCCTCTTGACACCCTCCCTTCAGATACTTGTACACATTGATAAGATCTCCTCTCAGCCTTCTCTTCTCCAGGCTAAACAGGCCCAGCTCTCTCAGTTTTTCCTCATAAGAGAGATGCTCCAGTCCCCTAATCATCTTTGTAGCCCTACAAGCCATGTGAAGAGAGCATTTTTCTAGTAAATGTTATGCAATTTAATCATATTATCTTGGACTTACTTAGAATATGTTTACAAGGTGGCTATTTTTATGAGACTTGTGGAGTGTAGAGAGAGATTACCAGGGAAAGTCAGCCTGTGTTGGACAAAGAGCTGTCTCAGTTAGCCTGCTCCCACCTTCCAAGCAAGCTCAGATATTTCTGCACTACACTGTAATCTGCAATATAGACACACACAATACCTCTGTGGCAATCTTAGTTGAAGCATGGTTGATAGTACAGGATTTCATGCTGCCTTATCTGACATTTCCTTTTTTTTAAATTGCAAGGTCTATATGCAACAGTAGCCATATGTAATGATAGAGATACACAAAATAGAAATTTCTGTAATCAACAATATATGCCTAAAATGCATTCCCTTTAAATGTTACAGTTTATAGTTTTACTCTGTATGTAAATGATCCTTATACATTTTAAGCTACTTAGGATGTTGTCTCATTAGAGAATGTTACTTGTTAGATCCTTATAGGCATTAAAGTTTTTGATTCTAAAGACATTTCTGATTAGTTGCAAGTTTTAGGCGGGTAACTTATGGTTTGTTTTGTAGACAGTTGAGAAACAGGAAGGATGTAGCTGCTTGAAGCTACGGAAAATAGGAGTGGTGATATCCATCTGCTGTTTACCTCATGAAGCATCTTGACTTCCTGAGAGGCTTTCAGAAGGATTTGCATGAGATGCTCATATGTATTAGGCAGGCCTGGCTTTTACATCTAAATTCTGCTCTCTGGAGGTGGAATGAGTACTGCGGAAAATACTAGCCACCAAAGAGCAGGACCAATACTTCCCATAGGCCATGCTAAGCCAAAGAACTATGGGTTTGTTCGTCAGAAAGGATGGCGATAAGGAAGACAAAGAGCGAATGTATGTGGAAGATTTAAATGGGGAAGACCAGAGTGTCATCACTATGAAGTGGGGAAAAAAACAGAAGAGAAGGAAGATGCAAAATGGGAGAATTTGGGAGAAGAGAGAAACAGCAAGTGTCTGAAGGGAAGAAAAGAGGCTATGTATGGATGAAAAGGTAGAGAAAAGAAGAGGGAAATTAGAATTGAGGGTGGCTGTTAGATGAAGAGGGAGGGATATAATGAAGGGAAAGAAAATATGGAGAAATGCCAGCCCTTTCTCTGTAGGAAAGACTACAAATGTAGCAATTAAGTGATTAAGCAATTAATTTGAGCTTCCTGATCATGGTAGAAGTTAGTAACAGTCAAGACAATTGCAATCTGCTTGGCTCTCAGATCGTGTAACTATATCACTATTGCCACACTGTATTCATGGATGTGATTCTTTCTTTTTTTTCATTTTCAGTCAGCTGATAGCAAATGTCTCTACATTATATTGTCCCTTATAGTCCACTGAAACATCTTTCTGCAGTTCCTAAACTCAGCCAGATTCCGAGTCCCATTTGTCTTGCTGAGAATGCATATTTGTCCTGTTTTCAAATGCCTGCAGCAAACAAACGGTTTCCCCAATTTTAGACTTTAATCATCCCGGTCCATGATACATCCTAGTTATTTCTGTCCTTTCTTTTGTCTTTCTATTCTTTGTAGACCTCTTTCTACTCTTCTCAAGCCTGAATTTAGCTGACGAAGATGAAAGAAATAGAAAACAGATATGAATACTAGGAACCCCTCCCCTCCAGCACCAAAATATAGGAGTAAGTTGCTACCTAGGACAGAATGAATCCCACTGCATATGTGTGAGATCTTGAGAGAATAATAAACTTATCTTCCACACGTAGCTTAGCTGACCATATTCTTCCTAGAACTAATCTGATAGGACAGTATTTGTTTAGGTGTCACTGAGGATGAACATAGAGAAAGAGGAAGGAAGAATAAAAGGAAGCATAAGAAAAATAGTATATCTCTAGACTGCTGCAGGTGTGTAGAACTGTCAACTGTATGGGTTTTGGAGAAAACATATGATAGCATGTTGATTTTCCTTTTTTGTTTTCTTTAGGTGGGCAGATTTAGAAAAGTTGCCTCAGGGGAGAAGTTGTGCTTTCCAAGTAATCTAAGCTAAGGAAAATTTAACCACTCAGTTTGCACTGATTTCTGTTCTTTGCTTTTTTTAGGGTTTAATCATGTTACCCACAGACATCAGTTTCAACACTTTCATTGAATTTGGGTCTGTCAAGTTTTCTGAGACTGATGTCAAGTTTAGGCCACTCTTTGCTTTAGTAGAGTCACTTTGCATTTTTACAACACTCCTATTCAGTCTAGACTTTATTGTCTCTTGGTTGCTTGATGTTTTCTAAAACAGAGTGAGAGTAGAATCAAACTTCAGAGTCAATCTTCATGAACTTGAAAGATGTTCAGAGATGAACCAAATCTTGCCTTGAGCTAAATTCTGTCTAAGCGAAAAAACTTTCAATAGCCAATGCTCTCTGTCATCACATCCAATACTTAGGATGTTTGCCAGCAAAATTTAAAATACATAATTATACACTAGTTACATGACCTACATACAGATGATCTGACTAGAGATAGTTGGCTCCTAAATTCATATTGACTTTAGAGATATTACTGATTTCAGCAATATGCAACATATGTAAGGTGGAAAAAGGACTAATACAATATTACCTTTGAAATTGTAATCAGGTATATATTATGTTTAAGGGCAACCATAAAAAGCAGATATTTATGTGGTACCCATGTCTGCTGTTATTTTTCTTCAAGAGTCCTCCTATTGCTTTCTGGAAAATGGATACTAGATTTCTAAACCCAGTGAGCAGAAAAAAGGCCTTCATATTCTTTGTTTTTTGATTGTCATGTGTCTTTATTTTTATCTCTTTACTTTCTGTATGTTTGGAATGTACTTTTAACTTATTTTAGAAAGCATTTCAGATGTGCCCTTTTAGAATGTTCAGTCCCCATAAACAAGTCATGTTCTGATTCATTTCATGATGAACTTACTTTTAATTACCATTTCATTTTGAAATGCTAACTCTGTTTTCTGCTCTGCTGTGAGATTGCCAGAAGAAAAAATGACGCTTTTAGATTCAGATCAGTCCAAAGCTCCATGAAGCCCTGTTTAAGATATGTACCTCACAAACACACACAATGTATTTAATGTTCTGTATTTATAACTGGGCATTGGCTTAATATGCATCATGACTTAAAAAAGAGTATCATCTGAAAACGACGGGACATAGTAGTAATGCATATAGTTATTTTACAATTGATTGTTAAACTGATTTTTATTGAATTATGGATTTGTATTAAAGACTGCAAGCTAAATAGTTCATCTAACTGGAAAAGAGTAATTACACAATAAAACATGGAAAATTACAGATGGTTAATGAGTGCAACATTTTGATGTTTTTGTTTTGTAAAACTGATAAATTATTGCTGTAAAGGTATGAAAAAGGCAGTTTTTACACAATAACCAAAATTAGGTATTCTCTTTCTGCTATGAACACTTAGATATTTAATGGCCTTTTCCTTTATTTGTTCACAAGAAAAATAAATATTGTAAATCTAATTTCTGAATGCATAGTAGCTACTACACGATGGCAAGTAATATCTCCTTATAAATCAACTGATAGCAAGAAAGATCCCTCCTAAATTACTGATTTCTCTTCAGAGTTCCGTGTTGATTTAATGGTAAAATTTTGCTTAAAATAATCATTGGTAAAATATGGCCCATGCTAAGAACTCTATGAAAGAGAATGTACCCAAACAGATGTTTGTTAGAACCATTTCCAATGGATATAAGAAAGGAATGTCATAGGTTCAATTTGGACTATGAGCAATCATTAAAATGGATGAAATTAGAACTATAATTTACATATCCAATTTTTGGTAAAATATTTATTTTCTTCAAAACGTAAAAGAAATATGGATCATATAGTGGCCAAAGCTATCAAATTTAAGCCATAAGACAGATACAACAATGAAATTCATGTTTGTCTTATAGCTGTGGTGTAGCTTGGTATAAGGGCTGTGTACCTCTGTCCAAACCTAGTGCACTTAAGTCATTAATTCCGTGGTCCAGGAATTCACTGGTATAGATATATCTGCACAGATGTGACAATCAGCTGGTTTGAGCCAATAAACTGACTCGAGACAAGGTGATTGACTGAATTCCTAACCACCTTTTCAGTAAAATATTTCACTATTTGTTACAATAACTTTTTAGGTTGGAACTTTAGGCAGTCCTGGAAGGTTCCCTCAGGCAGCTCTAATTTGGGCTTCTCAGTATGTTGATTAACAGCCTGAGTAGAGAATCTGGGCATCCTAGAGCCTGTAGGTGGTTTCTGCTGCAGAACTGACCAGACTGTAAATAGATAAGACACTTCCAAGTAGTCAGTAGAAACTGTTCTTGCAAATGCAGAAATTGTCATGTAGGACAGTCTTTTGCACATAGTTAAGATAGAGAGGAGATGTTTTGTGATAGTTTAAGATGATAATCAATAGTGATGGATCATGGATGTGCTGGAGTTGTCACATAAGACCACAGGCCAGCTGGATACAAGAAATCAGCCAAGTAGTAGTTCATGGAGTCTCATCCAGTCAAGCTGAAGTCCCTGTTGCAAGGACACTTGCAACTGAGTCTGCCACTGACCATCCTATTTGGAAGATTTGATTTGCCATGCACCCTATGCAACAATATTCATAAATTAGGTTGTTTTTTTTTAAACACTGTTTTCTGTGTTTGTCTGTGAGACAACAGTGATACCTATTGCATAACAGTCCATCACAATGAAGTGACTTTTTTGTGCTAAGATACTGAATGCTATTTGGCTATAGAAATATTTACCCATGATAATACTGAACACTTGACTAACTACATGCCTAGCATCAGTGGAAGAATAATCAATATTTCCTGAGTTTCCAGGGTCCCAATGGCTATTCTGAAGCCCAATTACCTAGTAGAAACTGCTGAAGAAACGTCATATTATTTTATTCTGAAAACCTTACTCTACCATGCCTCAGCTTTTCCACTGAGTAACAGGGTTTATTAGCAGCTAGCCCCTTGGAGAATGGTGATCAGTCTTTGAATGCTAACACCCTTCAAAAGGTGGATGATGGATAGCTGGTGAAACTGTGGCAAGGATGCCTGTTCATTACTGAAGTCATTCTACAAACAAAGCCAAACAGTCATTAGAACTGGAAGACTTGGTTAGACTTGGAAAGTTCTTAAACAGCAACTATTAAAAAGAAAATATTTTATATCCACAGATCTCAAGAGCTTGCAAAGATTTTTCTTGGATCACTGATGTTGATTTTCAGGAAATTTTCAAAATCAGGAGAAACTTCTCTCACTGAAAGAAAACAAATAAGCAACATTTAAATGTGCTAAACAAGACCATTCTTGTTAGTTCTTGGCCTGTCAATCTGGTGTCAATCCTGAACAAAATAGTGCTAGATGTCATACCTTTATGGAAATGTCTCTTAGCATCATTTCTGTTGATTGAAAACATTTATAATTTGATGGCAATGTAATTAAATATTGATAAGACATTGCATTGGTACTGTACAACTGTACTGCACCGGTGCAAGGTACTGGGGATAGTGCTCATTATGATCCCAGTAACAAAGGCACTCAGACTCCATAAAGTATTGTTTAAAATACCATTTATTGGACTTAAGAAGGAAAAAAAGGATGGGTAATCTTATATCCGTTCAGATGCTGGGAACACTGAGTTGTGCAACATCAGACAGACCTTTGATGAGGGCACAGCAAATCCCCTCCATGGAGAGGTTCACCAGCATTTTCACCTTTAGAACTCTTACAGGATTTTCTTTGAAGAAAATGATACTGTTCATCACTTCTACTGTCAAACAAAAGGATGTTCACATGAGAGTGTGCTGTTTCACTTTAAGATAAAGACAAGGACATGCAGGTGGTGTAATTGCTGGTACCAAGTAGGAGCCGCCTACAGGCTCCTTTGTTAGGAATAGCCGGCTAAATTTATCCTGTGGCCAAGGGATGTGCTCAGTGCAGCACACACCTGGAGGCCCAGCTACATGTGCAGCATGGCACAGCACAGCACAGGCCTGTGCCTACTCACTTTTGTTATGTGGRCTGCTAACTCCTCAATGTATAACAGTCTTCCATTTAAGATCCCTACAACAGCATTTCATTAGTAACTAAAATGACACCAAATCAAAATGTTATATAATATATGCAAGAAAAACAGCTAACTGGTATGTTGCAAACTTGAACTGTAAAGAGGAAATCACTGAGAAAAGTGTTTCTTTTTGTCTCTTTCAAGAATTTGCTTAACAAGATGTGTAACACTGGTGAGGTCTAAAGGTGGAACAAGTATTGAGGACATGGCAGTCACTGGAAAAGAGAAGGCCACTGATGCAGAATTGTCTGAAATTGGCTGGTATTCTGAAAAGAGCAAAGGAGACAGTGTTTTAGTCTGAAATTCTTCCTGTAGTGATAATGAAAGTAAGAATGGAGAATTCTATCCTGGCAAGCAACAACTGAAAAAGTCTTGAAACTCCTATGGATAATCATCTGAATGTGAAATCAGTGTAAAGCTGTGAAAAATCCTCACGAGATCTTGGCTGTATACACAGGGATATATCAAACATTTGGGATATAGAAGATGCATCATCTGTACATTTGGTACATGTAGTCACTAATGGACTACAGTGTGCATTTCTATAAATGAATACTGACCTAGCCAGCTCCAGACCTGAAAACAGCATGGCTCACTCATTGGTGGTACCTCAACAGTGCCACTTGGAGGTCTCTAAACTGTTTTCCTCTGGGAAGTATAGATACACTATATAAGAAGTGGTAGAGGAATGAGGAGTCCATACTAGATTGCTCTTTAGTCAGGCAGATATGAGAATAACAAAGTCAGGAGGCTGGGAGCAGCAGGTGAAAAATTCAGAGGTGAAATAAATCACATTAACAGGGAAGATGATTAACTGTCTCACTGGCATGTCAGGCATGGTGGTTGTCCATCTTCAGAGACTTTACAAACAACAAATGTGCATCCTCCTGAAAGCGCACATGCTAGTCCAGGCAGGGAGACATTCATATTTATGCCTTATGCAAAAAGCCAGTCATCGATCACAGCATTCCCTCCTGGCATCATGATCTGAGTTAGGAACCTCAGAAGAAAAGGTTAAAAAAAACAAACATACTACTGTTGTAGTGACTCACAGAACAGTGAAGTTGTGGTCAAACACATTGCTGTGAGCCTTCCGGTAAGCAAGTAAGCTGTGCCATATCACAGTACCTTTGAAAATGCACCACACGTGTAAAAGAAAACTACTGGCTCTTGATTAGCCCCCAGAAGCTTCATCAGAGACAAATTAGTAAAAGGTAAAACTAAAGCAAGATAACTTGTATAATTTACATTCTTCAAATGGGTTCAGTTTAGAAGGTTAATATACAATACATGGAGACCCTGAGGGCATGGTATCCTCTAACAGAACATTATCAAATGCCAGACCTGACAGCCTGTGAGCCGAAGGCCAAGAATTTATCATCCTTTCATTAAATAAACAACATGGAAATCAAAGGACAATTAAAAAAAGAGAAAAAATCAACAGTTTTAATGGAGCAAGATTGAAACTAGCTCTTTCAAGAAGGATTACTGTTAAAGTCTACTAGATTTTAACAGTAAATGGCAAAGTTGTGTATTTTGTTGGGATTGAAAACTCTGAGCTACTTTCTTCAGTGCAATGCCCTTTCTGTTGTAATTTTCCTTTGAGCAAATTGATAATAGGAAACTAAGAGGGAGGATAAGCTCACCCCGACGTACTCTGCCCATTCAGCCTCTTGCCAGGTCCTCAAGATTCTGTTTTGAAATGGAAGAAAAGAAAAGGCCTTCTTTCGTTTGGAAACTCATGAGCTATTTCACTTTAAATAGCAGGAGATACAGCAACTTCAGTGATTCCAGTAATTCACATTCTGTCAATAATTATGTTCTTCCTATGAGAAACTGAAATTATTACCTGGGTTAGTTTGTTGCTTCTTAATTCAAGAAGAGATTTGCCTTTTTAAGATTTATTGCAAAAACTGAATTTTTCATTCAGTCTTCCTTCTCCCCTTTCCTCCCCCCCCCCTCCAAATCCTTCCTTTTTAATATGTCTTTAATAGAACTAAATATATTTTAGCTACTTTGGGCTTGGACACACTGTGATACAAAGAAAAGAAGAAGTATCTTCATGTTGGATCATACAATGACTTTAAACAAACACATGCATTTCGTCTGCCTCTAGACTCTCAATGATGCTTTAATGCGAAACAATTACTAATTCTTTATTGCTGAAGTCAGTAAGCGTCCATTTTTCAAATAAACTAATTTGTGTTTGAATATGTCCTGATTATGGCTTTAAATTGATAGTGCAACTGTGTCTAAAAAGACAATAAGGGCAGACAATAAAAGCACAAATCCAGTCTCATAATAATGTAATTATTTTATATATTCTTCTTCTTTTGCTAGACTCTGATTCTATTTAAAGGAAAATAATACATTCTTCTTCTGTTCTGCACAGCAACAGACTAAGCTGAGAGTAACAGAATGTTCTATTAACTGAACTAATGGAGCAGCCCTTTCTGCTAAACTTACACAACCCTTTGGAAACACCATGTGCTGCTCATTCAATTTCAGTCTATTTCCTAATCATTTTAACAACTCAAGTAAGGTCCTTTCCTGCTTTAAGGATGTTTTCCTTCCTCACAGTCTTGAAGTCTCCCTTGCTGCTAATTGCAGTGATTGCAAGCATGTTGACACTAAAGCTTGGTGCATGCTGAAATCTGCAAATATTTGTTTGACTTAGTAAACTCATTTGTTCACACCACTTGGAGATTTTCTTTCACTAGCAAACTATCTTAGCGGCGTGAATGGTTGCAAAGCAATATATTTTGAATAAATATTGAAGATTTTTGGAAAGCAAATTTCAAATTCATAATGATGCATATTATTGCTGAAAAACTGGCATGCTGTCCTGTAGATGAGATAGATAGCTTGTGAGTTTTCAAGAAAGTATATGAAAGATCAGTGAAACTGCCAGTTTACACCAGCAAAAAGCTCGATGCGAAGCCATATCCGTAGAGCCATCTGGGCATCATTACTTGAGATGTGCACAGTTTGTCCTTGGGGAAATGAGGGATTTAAATGCCAAAATAAATGTACTGTGCTACAGTTTAAAATATACACTGAGAATGTTTTCACATTCTCATCTATCTTTCTTTTTGGAAACTGCAGAACTCTGCAGTAATAAGTTTAGTAGTGAACCTTTGTGAAAACTAGTGCTCAAAGGATTTCTCTTGCTTTGCATCTTCATTCTCTCTGAAACTCCTCAGATGCTTCCCTCATAGGATTTTTTTGCTCTCAGCCCTACATATTTGAGAACATAATAATAAGAAAAACGTGCTAATTATGGTTGAAAGAGAAGAAACATAGAGGCTAGGAGAGAACAGGAAAGAAAGGAGATAATCCTTATTTCTAAATAATTTAGCCAGCATTCTGTCTGTGGTTTAAAGAGGAAGGGGAATAGATGAATTTATAATTTCTGACTGGTAAATTTCAGACTTTTGCATACATATTGGGAAAAGCTGGTAAATTAAATCAGAATATTATAAAACTATGAAGCCTACTTTTTAAACTGCCCTTCTGTCCTTGGTCTCCATTATTTGAAATTTAAGTCTTGATCAGGATCATTATCAGTGTTACCTTTCAAGGCTGACCATGGGAAATAAAATGATTTTTTTCTTTCAATTCACCTGTAATGCATACATGGCAATTTTAGGGGATTTTTAGGGGGACAATGTTCTGTAGCATTTAATATTCCACTGTTCTAGGCTTAATTTACTGAATCCTGTTTTGATGAAGTTACTTAGAAATGTCAAATGACAAAAATGTGCTGATACTCAACCTTACAGAAATTGTATCCCAAGCTTACAGGAAGCAGTTCTGTTTTTTATATAGGTGGAAAATGTAAGATGTTGACAAAGCTGTAAAAAGAATTTAAGGCAGAAGAAAGAGTTATATTCCTTTAGAAAATAGTATGGTTGCCACATATTTTTTCTTTAGATGTTTCCCTTTCTTTTGCCTTAGCCCCTGCTGATTAAAGTTTCCACATTGTTAGACAGAAATCTTAGGTCAGTTTATTGTCTGTGTATACAGCTTTCCCCAGAAGTATTATAAAAAGAAACCAAATCACCTGCAATGTTTGCAAGCACTTCAGTGTTTCTTTGTGTGTATGCAGTGTCTCACAAAATACAGTTAATTGTTTTAATCGTTTATTTAGCAGTATCAGATTAAACATGTAGACATATCACCATAATTAAGCTAGTTCTGCTCTGAAGTCAGTACATATCAGCTCAGATGCTAAGGTCTAATCACTGGTGGTTTTAAGCACTAGTTGCTTATGGTGAGAGAAATGGATGAATATCTAACAGGAGCTAGAAGCTTGAGAGGGAGAGTTTTTACCAGGTTTGTAGAAAATTGTCAGCCTGGCCTTAACTGGCATGAACAATAATGTATGCTTCATTTACAGAATCCTCAGACCCAGAGTGTCCCCCCGCCTTTGTTTTTAGTAATGTGCAAAGTTAATAAGATGCTCTTTCTCCTGAAGATTGTACCTTTGAAGTATACAAGACAGGCAAAGCGTGTCAGAGGGAAGAACTGTTATAACAAATTTATAGGAAACTGAAGCTCAGAGATGCTTGTTAATTTTTTCTAAGATCAGACAGGAGGCCTGAATTGAATCAAGTTATGGACCTTAAGGGCAAAATATTCTTTCTGGATTTGTTTGCTTAAATATTGGAAAGAAAATGTTTGTGATCTCCAGATTTGATATAGCAGGGATATTTCTCCCTGTGCAAATCTCCATGGAAACTCAGCATACAAACTGAGATGGAGACTGCAAAGCAAAAGTAATGCAGCTCTGGGTTGTTTTACTGTAACACAGAATTTTCTATGTGGTAACATCTTCTTTAAAAGTGGATCAGGACAGCAGTGAATAAGGGAGTGTCAAGGACTAAAGCCAAAACTTCTGTTGTCAGTGAAACGTTGAGGTAGCATGACACCTCTGTTAACAGGGTTATCAGATTTTAAAGCTGAAAAAGTAGGACAGATCCAGGAGACAAACCATGCGTATATGAAGACAAACTTGCTTACTGCAGCTGTAGGGTGGAACTGTGATTGCTGTTCATATGCACAATTTGTGCTGTATTATTTTAGATGTCCAGCAGCTTGTGGAAAATGAAGAAATAGTCTTGTCCGATAAACGTTTCCAATGGGCACAGGATTTGCCTACATAGAATGAAGGTTTTGAAGTATAAGGGTTGTCTGGCAATCCTACTCCAACTTCCCCTGGAGTCCTGGTGCACAGGGGCAGGATTCAGCCCATCTTGTGTGGAACACCACAAAGGAGAAATTTTGTAGTTTTTCTAACATTTCATGGTGGCATTAGGCATTGTGGTCCTTTTTATGGGAAAGTAAATAGTTCAGAGACTGACACTGCTTCCCTCTGCCCATAACAACATCTTAATTTAAATCATAGTTTTTGGGTCCTAAGGAATACAGATGGCATTGCTTAGTCAGTTCTACCAATGCTCAAACATATACATATAATTTACATATATGCTACATTTATTTACCTTCATTGTTATTCTGTTCCACTTATATTCTGCCCGTGAAATAATGGCTAATAAAGTTTTCCTTTAATTAGTACATTTTGATTTAATGCTGTTATAGCTCAAGACATTTCTTTTTACAAACTTATGTTCCTTTACCGAGAAACCATGCTAACTGTAAATGTCAGTTTGCTTTCTGACATGCTCTCTTACATAAAAGAGGAACAACTTGGAATTTCTCATCAAAGATAAAACTGATATTTGTTCAAGGGTCCTGATTCTGTAGTTAAATGTGTGTTTAAGCACTTAATATTCATGCACTTAAAATTAATACCTTCAGGTGCTGTTTTTTGCAGGAATGGTGTCTTTGTACATTCCAAAGTGTGTGTGCAAAGTGATAATGAACATATAATCACTGTGGGAAGCTTAGAAATCACTTTCATTGCAGGAAGCTACTTAAAAATATTAAGTCCTATATAGATTACCTTGAATTAATGAGACTTTCACTGAAGTAGAACTGACATCCTTGCTATGCTAAATAGAATCATGATTGTTAGTCTAATACACAGAATAAGAAATCTGTCCATAAGTTTAAGAATATGGGACATGTGAGTCACTTGATAATATATTCATAATCAGAGGTGCAGTATAAATACAATGCAGTTGATTGTCCCCACTGGGAGGGTGCACCATTCAGGGTGTAGTGACATTGTGTCCAGGCACAAGCACGGGGAGCAATGTGCTGCTATACCCAACTAACACACCACGTAGATTTAAATGGGGTGTCACTCCCCACAAGCTCTGATGCATGACCTACGGAAGGGATTGCCTTTGAATTTTAAAGGGGAAGAGGATATTCTCACATTCTTATTTTAGGCACTTGTATAGTCAGGAGAAGGACCCTCCTGCTGAGAACAAGTGAGAGCAGAATCTTTCAAGCAACTTTACTTGTTCAAATGAACCGACTGGTTATGTTACAGCAGGGATTTACCAGACTTCTTCTGGTGCTAGAGTTATTTGAAATGAAGTAGCCATGAGGATCTCAGGCTTTCCAGTCAGTGCTTCTTCTTGTGGTGCCCAGAGCCTAGAAACCTTGGCTGTCGCAGAGGTTCTCTGGGTCTACAGGACAAGAAACTTCTCCAAGCCACTGAGTTCCTGTTAGGGTCTTCTCACACCATGACGGAGACAGGAACCTGCAAGACCTGCTAAGCACATTTGACCCAGCAGTTGCAGTGCTTAAACTCTCTCACTCAGTCTGTCCTCATTTATGAAATGGTTCAGTTACTCTAAAAGTTTCCCTTTCCACAGAACAGTTTGAAATTCAACCCTGTATTCTGGAATGCCTTTTTTAAGAAGGCAAGAAATGTGATTATGATTCTGCTTTACTTAGAAATGCTTTTGAGGAACATGGCATTACTAAGTGAGAAATAGAGTCAGGAAAAAAGCAGAATTTTGTCTCTTCTTAATGGCCAAAACTTTGGGCATTCATGAGAAAAAGTGCTTTCAAGCCTATGTGTAAATTTTCTCCTGACTCCTCTCACTAGTTTTCCAATCTCTTGAGACCCGTTATGCTACAATTATGGACCTGCCAACAGAGAAGGAAATTTGACTATGTCAGAGGCAGTCTGTTGTACTCCATGGACTTCACAAAACCTTTTTTTTTTACTTTTTTTTTTTTTTTTTTTACACATGAGTTAGTTAGGTTGTTTTTGTCTAGCATTGCAGCTGTTGATATTTCTCTTTATGGGAAATTTCTCTGGCTTTTTTCAATCTCATGTTGTTTTTGTGGTAACTTGCCCAGAGTGGGAGTTGGAACAAATTCATTTTCCTGAAATGTAGTTATGGGAGGGCTGCACCAGAGGATGAGAGAGAATATGAGAGGATCTCCATTAGTGTGTTTATAGCTACCTGTCGCTATTGATCATTAACTAATCTTGCTAGAAGTATGGCTTCAATTTTCTTTTTTCAGTGTGGATTAAGCAGTGTTGCCAACACACATTTTTCTCTGTCAGATATTATAGTAAGTATGTAGCACGCACAAGTTTGAAAGCCGTCTCCTCAGATGCTGTTTAAAAAGACTTTTAAATGACTCAGAGATTTCATGCTTAGTGGCATTGAAAAATTAGAATTTAACACTTTCAGCTGACTTAAAAGGCTGCAAAAAGGATATAACATGGACAACATACTTCTGCTGTGTGAAAGTCATTAAGGGAGTACAAAGTGCTGGGAAAAGGGAGATACTTGCTTTTGAAAAGATTTGAATTGCAGTGCCCATTTAGCATAGAGTGCATTGCAAAAGAAGCTGTGTCCCTACTTGGGTGAGAATGGCATGGAGGGCAAGGTACTGAAAGCCAGGAGATTTTCGAAGGTCAGCATAACCCCAGGCTCTTCTACCAGCCTGCCCTAAGGACATACACCTACTGAAGGAAAGCAGGTGAAAATTAATTCAGAAGAAACAGGCAAGTGCCTGGAGAGACTTGGATTTGGAAAAGGGGCTTGAGCTGCATGCGTAAGATGTCTAAAGTAAAGGGCAACATCTTTCTTAAGATGAGTGGGAGGAATTGTACGTGTACATGTTTTGCAGAGGATAGCTATAGGGCTTCCTGTACTCTGGATGTCTCCTCTGTCTTGGATCCACTGGCTACTTATTTTTAATGTTTCTAAGGCCAGAGCCAAAGGTTGGTGCTAGATGTAGGGAAAACAGGCAGCTGCTTCACCGGGCCGTGGTGCCGCGTGGTGCAAGGCAGGCCCTGGCTGTTGCGGCTGCCTCCTGGGGGGAGAGCTGGGCTGTGGGGCAGGCGGGGGTTATGGCTGGCCCCTCGCAGGAGGACTCAGTCGATGCCCCTCCTGCACACCCCATGGCGGACTGGTTCTCTCTCCCACTCTGCCTCTTTCCCTGTGCCATGGTAGTAGATGTTTGGCCCAAGATGGCTCCTGAGTCCGTATCCAGCAGATTTCAGCTGCTGCAAGGCCTTGAGGTGATGCTGGGTAGACACATTAAAAGTTACATGATTCCCTCTGAACCAACAGATGCACTGAAGAACTGCTGCAGGAAAATACTATCCGAGAGCAGTCTGTGGAAGTTCAGTGGCCTCCTGCATAGGACCGTCCACCACAATCCACACAGGAACCCTGAGATGTTGCTGGATCGTGATTCAACACCAGGAGTGAGAACTGAACTCACAAATGCTGTAGTGTTTGCAGCCAGTTATTTCACACTGATTGTCAGGATTTTAGCAAGTCAGTTGCTCTGGTTGTACAGTATTATGAAATTGAGGTGTTATAAGTAAAGTTCTATTAAAAATATAGGAAGAAGAAGGTTCTTCATCCAAAGGGAAGCAGTTTGGGAGGGTCTTCATCTCCAGCAAGAGCTGGGAGAGCGAGAGGGTGCGGTGCTGATATCTCTTGCCATCAAATGTCTGTCTTGCAACTTGCAGCAGGCTCCAGACAGCGCAGCTGTCTCTGCTTTCAGTGCTGCAGTTTGTGTGTGAAAATCACAGCAAATCCTCAGCCCCTCCTTGTGTCTCTCCCCAGTCAGGGCTTTCTGTGACTGATTTCTGTGGTGTAGCAGACTTGTGGAGTCATAAGATTCAGTGGAGAGAGTTATAAGGCATCAGATAAGTGTTCAGGAGGCATACTTACTCTTCAGGGATTCCCTGAGAAAGAGCTGCCTTCCATGCTCTGCTCCGTCTGTAAATAAAGTAAAATAAAGAACTTTGGTGGCATGTGAAAGGATTAATTCCACTGCCTGATGGATGCTACATGCAAACTGACTATCTGCCTTCCTGGTGGTAAAAAGAGAGTTATTTAGTAAACTTTAGTAGTACCATTTCAGGAGGATGATGCATGTTCTCCACTCAAAGTAAAAATAGTTGATTAACTCAGACCTCTGTCACTCCTGCACATTTCTCAGCTGATATTTAGGTGTGACTTGGATATGCAGCACCTGTGATTCATCTGAGAGATGCCAGGTTCCAAACAAAATTCCACAAATAGCTCAAAACCATTCTAGGTTTAAGAGGCCTGTGTCTGTTAGGACAAATTTGTTCTGTTGACTTTAGATGTTGCAGGCTGAACAGCCAGAAATGAATGATCTAACTGCTTTCCAATAAATGAGAATAAATAAAGAGAGTATAATAAAGTGTTAGGAATCTGTGCAGAGCTATCTTGGTGCAGAACAGTAGATGTAAGGAAAATGCAACTCAAAGACTAGAGAACATACAAAGGAAGATAAAATCTGCCCTCAGAAAAGAAATGTTTCAGGTGAAAGAAAGTGTGAAAAGTTACGTAGCTTGCTAGTGAAAAACTAAAGCTTATAGAGACAAAACAAATAACATCAAACCATTGAAGTTACAGTGAATTTGCAGGTTATTTCAAAAGAAGAGGTCCACCTATAAATTTGGAATAGGCAGTTTCTTTCATATTGTAAGAATGAATGAGGGAGGCAAGAGAGTGGCATAAGATCAAAGGGCAGTTACAGGATGTACTGAAAGAAGGAAGGAGAGGCAGGCAAGACAGAAAGCAGGATCAAAGGACACTAATGATAAAGAACCTCTGCTTGCTATCTTCTATAAAGAAACACAGTGAGTCAGCAGAAGTTCAGAGAGTATTATAGAAAAATCTAAAAGGAGATCACATTAGAAGCAAGCTACATGTTTTTACTGACCATCAGAGGATGAAATAATAATGGGATGTAGGTGATGTTCAAGCACAAGTTTGTTGAGTGCAGGTGCCTTTAGCTCTCAAACTATGGATTGAAAAACTTTTAAGGGAGTAGTTTGAAAGAAACTAAAGCAGCCAGCGTATTAAATGATGTTCTCATTACGAGGCTGGTGGAGCCTTGGCTAGAGCAGTTTGAGTTCATATCTGTTCCTAGCTATTGCCCTACTGTAAGTAAGTAGAAGTGATGCACATGTTTATTCTTTGTTCTCTTGTTTTTCCTCTGGGCCAACGACAGAAATATTACCCTTGGCTACTTCTGGAAAGTACAGCCAATTCTGGCAAGTCTATTTATTGATTAGCTAGGTGATGTGCTATTGAGCAGGTAGTGAAAAGAAGCTTCAAACTGCTGCAATATTGTTGAAGCACACTTAATTACAGATATTAAATAGTCAATTAGAATAATTAGGAAATCGATCAATAAAATATTTAGCACTTATGTAATACTTTTCATCCATCAATCTCAGAGGACTTTATGCGTAGTACATCCTTACTTATGTTTTTCAGAAAGGCTATTATGGGTCTGTTCCTGCCTGACGCAGTAGGTGACTTGTGCAGGGCTATACAGAAATCCAGAGAAGGCTGGGAGAGTAACTCACACCTGAGACTTGAAAGAGAGGGGGAAATGAGCCTGTTCAAATAATTCACGATAGTACGTTATGCATAGTCTCAAAGGAGTGTTGCTGTAGGGGAACATTACCAACTACCTCTGAAATGGGGAAAGGGAAAAAAAACTTGACAGTTCTCCCCTGAGACACAGATTTCAGTGTCTTTATGAATCTCTCCATCACAGTCCTTTCTAGTAGTAGAGTACATGGTCAGTATGGCATGGTGAGAGAGAGAAAACGTCTCAGGATATCTATTGCACTATTCCTTGAAATAAAATGAGTGTTCCATTTTGGAACAGGTATTCCAAATATATTCCAATATATTCCAATATATTCCAAATATTATTCCAAAATAGGAATACCCTGGGATATTGGTGGGAGAGATAGTCCTCCAACCAGCCTTAATATGGAGTATCCTGTGTAGGGTTTTCACTTTCCTGTATGTGTATACCAAAAAGTGGCATGGAGTAGTCGGATGAAGGACTTGCATTGCAAGGCACTGGGACAGCTCCTCAGCTGGTGTAAATCTGTGTAGCTGAGGACCTTCTCATCTCTCCTCTACTAAATTCTTCTAAGTCTTAAGATTTGCTGAAATGAGTGAAGCTTACCTCTTGTCAAGCTGTTTCTTGAATAGGTGTATTTAATCAATGAGTACTTTTTTCAGAGTTCCATTCCTTTGTGTTGCCATTTCCCTGCATATGCCTTGAGGAATTTTTCTGATATGATGGATATAATCACTGAACTTTGCCTTCACTGCTTTCTGCTCAATTTATTCTACCTGACTTGTTTTTTGGTCCTACCCCAGAATTTTCTTTGCTATCTTTTTCTTGTTCAATAAACCATGGAAGGAAAAGAGTTTGAACTAGCTCTAGAAATACTGAACTGCCTTAGCAGTTATTCTGCTGGTGTTAACCCTCTCAATTTTAATTCAGTTAGGTTCCCTCCTTTTTTCCCTGATCAATGTTTTAGTGCTCTGATGTCTTGTTCCTACTGTGTGCTGAAATAAAGTAGTTCTTGATTTTCCTGTTTGTTTTTACCCTAGAGATTTCTATAGTTATCTTAGTGAATACTTTCTCTGTTGAAGTATTTAGAGAGTATATTCCATTTTACTACCCTTTTCCATATTCTTCAGGGTAATCTCCTCTTCGCTTGTTTTTTCTATGTCAAGCTTAAGATTGTATCTGTATCGCCTACAGTTTTTGGTAGAAGGTTTAAGGGCCAGAACTGCCAGATTACACAGAAGCATTTTTCTTTAATGGTGGTTTTTAAAAATATGAGCCCAAAATAACTAATTTTAGTCTATTTTAAATTTAAATTCTTCCATTTCTGTTGAATGATGTCCTACAGTTTGTTGATTAAGTTGCTTGAAAGATGGGGATGTGACTAACCTTGATCATTTATGGTTCTGCCATTTTAAAGTGAAATGTTACTCATTGAATTAAAGGTTTGACTTTGGATGGAAAATTAAATTTAGGATCTTGAAATTCTAGCTCACTTTTAGCACTGTAAGACATGACAGTAATGAATAATCATGACTTAAAGACTTGGGAATTTTTTAACCACTTGAGACCTAATTTAAGATATACAAATTTACAATTTTATAATATATGTATATCTACACATATATACACACACATATGTAATATGTATTTTATGTATGTAATTTATATATGTATATAGTATATATAACTTATATGTACAACTTTTTAAAAGATGATAGGAAGGAGTCATATCCCCTTTTACATGCAAGTGCCATATGGTGCAGTCTCATATATTGCTATGCCAAAATGTTTGCTCTCCAGAAATTATATTATGAAGTTGCAATAAAAGCAGTTCTTGCCAAGCCATGTGTGGTGGCATTAAAAGAGGATAAATGAACTTCAGCAGAAAAAGGGAAACAACTTATTTCAGTTGTGTGTGAATAATTGCAATGAAAGTCACAATATGCCCTAAACCCTTGGCAGTTCTAAGGTTTTGCTGATATAAAGGATGTCTGTAATTCATCTGTTGTCTTTTGTGCGTCCATCAGCACTGGCTAGCAGACTTGGTTTTGTGCCTATTTTTGGCCCAGTACTCAGGCTGTAATGGTGCCCCATGTCTATGCGTCCCTTTCAGAAACACTTGAAGGTTAGGAGACAAGATATGTGCCACATCACAGAGCATGAAGAAAAGAAAGGATATTTGGACTCCCATCTTTTCATGTTCAGGTCATGAGACAATATCTACGTTCCTTTTTAAAGTATAGCCTTCCGTGTTTTCTGATACTTCCATTTTCTATGTGAGCCTATCTCAGTTGTCCTCGAGTAGGGAAACAATGTGAAGCATTTGGATCCCATAGCTTCTTTTGACAGGGGCAATTTTGTACTCTCAAATCCAGTGGCTTCAAACTTTCTGCCTTAGAGGACAAGGGACAGTGCATATTTGTCAAAAGTTCTGGCTACCACTATCTGGAGAGAAATGGAAGGAAAGGATTTAGAAAAAGAGGTTTGTGATTTTTTTCCCCCTCCCTAATTTCTGTGGAACAGTAGTTACTGTGGCAGGCTTGCACTGAGACTGATTTACAGTTTGTTCTCAGGATTAGAAAGGGGAAAGGCTATTGGCATATTGTTTAAAAGACTTGCATTCAGGTTCATCAGGATTTAAATCGTGATAGGTAGGAATTGTGGTGGTGTGAAACCTATGCATAAAATCAACATCAAGCTTTGAGTGGTGAGTCTTGTTTTCTGATGTTTCTGAGCATTGCAGAGTGCTTTTGCAACTTCTGATTGAAAGAACTTAGAAAGAAATGACACACCCTAGCCTAAATGCTATTCTCTGAAAGAGATGAATGCCTCCAGTATAATCATGGATGATGCACTTCTGGCATTTCTGTTGGTCAGAATCAAGTGTGGAATAAAAATTAGCCAGGTGATAGAAAATTAGTCAAAACCTTTTAATAACCTCTTAGTATTAAGTTCCTACTATGATACAAATAGAACATGACACAAGTTATGGTGAAATCAGAAAAATTATTTGAGCCAGGTTCTGTGCTTGAAGTCATGAAGCAAGCAGAGATAGGCCAGTTGACATTGCCTCAGGATCTGGCCTTTGCATAACGCAAAATAAGAAGGAAAAAACTTATATACTACTGCTAAACTAAGGATTATTAAAGTGAATACAGAGAGGAGGTAATAGGGCTAGAGCTACAAAAAAGATTTAATAGGGGATTGAAATTTAACTGTACATACTTATTAATAGTACATTATCAGCCCAAGTACCTTTTCATCATGGCATGGTAGATTAGAGTAAAGGGCATTAAGAGGTCGAGGAAGCTATTCTCAAGAATAACCAATAAGAAATAAGATTTAGGTAGCATTCTGTAAACAGTGACTTTCAAGTCAGAAATAAGTGAATCGGTAGAGGGAAAGTACACCACTAGAGCTTGTTAAGACGAAGTTTAAGAAAAAAACAAACCTGAGAAATAATTATAACAAGCCACAAACTTTTGATAGACATGAAACCCTTTATATTCTAACTCTGCTTGTCACCCTTCACCTCATTCATACCTCAGATTAAAGATGAAGAAGTGGCCCTAACAAAACACAGTCTTCAGCTGAAACGCTCCTTGTTTCCTGCATCTTTACGCCAAAGTTTGTCTGCGTTTTGTCCTCCTAAGTTGTAAGTTGCTGCCTATTTGTACATCTGTACCTGAAATGCACACTGATTTTGGTAGCAGGCTTCGGACGTTGCTGGATTGCAGCAATGATTAATAAATAGAAACCCTACTGTCAGCATGAAACCAGTATAAAATGTGTAAAAGTCAGAATAGCAACATCCCGCTCCCAAAAGTGCCATCTTGCCACCTCATTTTTGGTGATTCTTGATGGCTGAGGCCTCAAAGTCCCAGCCCTGACCTTTATACTGTGTCTAATTTTTCACCAGTCTTTGGAATTAAACGTAGTTTCTGAGCACTGGRAGACCTTCACTTGTGTGAGACACCAGCAGCCTAATTTCGGAAATATGAAGAGCCCCTTCACTCCCTCTCGTACACCCCCATTTTTGTTAGTGAGGCCATAGCTTGTAGCACGAGGAGGTCGTGTTCAATCCTCATCAGTTGCAAGGGTGGCCAGGATTCACTGTGAAAAAGTTAGCCATGAAAAGACAAAAACCTAACCCTGACTGCTCAAGGAGAACTGGGAGCACCAGAGGAGAAATCTTGAAATCTGTTCTCAGTGTCTTGTTGTGAAACCTCTGAGACACAAAACAGGTTCTACAAGAAATGCCTGGGATAAGTATAATTTGTCTTTTATGCACACAAGTTTACCAGTGTAAGCTGATATGTTAAGTAATGGATTTAGTTAATTTGACTGTCAAAATGCTAAATGACATCACATTTATAATCCTATAATTAAATTGTAACCAGGAAGGGTTTGAATCAACTAGCTAGCTGCTAATATGCAGCAGAGGCTTGAAAGTTAAGAGTTGTATGAGAAGAACTATAATTTCACTGTATACATTTATCTTCTCTTCCTTTATTGCTGCCTGTTTGTGTTGCTTGCTTATTAACTGCTTCAGAGTGAAACTGTCTGGTTGAGACTCACTTATTTGCCACCACCGTGTCATGTGATATGCAGTCAAACTCCTAGATGGGGGAGCAAAAATTTGTAGAAAAAATGATTGAAGTGGCCTGCCAGCCACGTGGAAGTGATTAGAATAAAGCAAAACAGAACAACTGTAGTAATATTAAAAGTAAACTTAAGAAATAAAGAAAGATAAAAATGTGAAAAAAGGTAATGATGAAAACTTCACTGGAAGTCTTATGGAATGTTTTCTAATGACTGTAATATGTCTTACTGATAGGTAGTGTGAGATAATTTTGCATTGTTGTTTGTAGATAATATTATTAACATTAAAGAGAAAGGTATAAGCACTAATTTTACAGCAATATTCTTGTATGATAATCATCCTTGGTGCTAGATATGTTTATTCAGTTAGATACTTGCTTTCATGAATTCTAGGATCAGAATACCAAGTATAACTTTTTCTGTAGGAAAAGATGCTCATAAATCTTCTGTCCAATACAGTACAGCGGGCATATTCTCTGCAGTCCATTGTCATATATAGTCTTTTTACTACCCTTTTCCGGTAGGTCTATTCAAAAATTTGTTCTAACATTTTTATTGGTTTGATTCTGCTGCAGTTTAAATAGTTATAAGAAATTAAGTTAGTTCCACTTGAACTGTTCTTGAATACATAATTTATGTTAAGTATGTTTGAAGAGCCTTCTACTGAACTTGAAAAATTTGTGCTGTAGTGTTAAAAAGAAGCAAGTAATCCCTGGATGGACTTTGCTGAAGAGGCATGTGGGAAAAATTTACAGAAGGTTTAAAATTGTACATCTTGGAATCATTTTGTTCCTTTCCTGTTCTTTTTATTTTCCTTTCCCTCCACATTGTTATATAGATCACAAACAGAGATAGTGGGAAAAGGTATGTGTAAATACTTTCAAAAATAACCAAGGCCATAAAAATGATTAAAAAATTAGAAAAAAAAATAGTTGTCTTGAAAAATGTTGATGTCTTAGCCAGCTACTTGTGAAACTCAGCTGTAATGTCCTTATGTCACTGTATTCATAAGAGCTAATAAACCATTTGACTCCCAGGGCAGAAATAATAAATGGCTTTATCTAGTTCAAAGCTTAACAGCCTAAAAACATTAGTACTTCAGAGCTCTGGAGACCTTGCATAGAGGTGTCCATTTGGAGTAACCATGTTTCCACCTTTTTCTTCTGAAGACTTCTCCTGCAGAACCTAACCTCCTTTGTATGACATAGTATCAGTCAACAAACTTGCCCCCTTTTGAGTCACTGGGTAGGAGGGGAATTCCTTCCTTCTTGGTCTTACTTCTTAAGTTAATGGTTTCTTACTTCCGCCAGAGTATCTGAACAGATATTCTCTTTCTTACTGAACAAAGAATAAAACTCTCTACTGCCCAGTAAAATCTTAAAATCAAAAAGTGACCTTCTGGACATGGATTTTTAACTGGAGTTTAGTAAGGATTCCTAATATATTTTACATCCTTCCTAGGTGAAATCCCTGATAATTTTGTAAATACTTGGGAAAAATCTCCATCAACTGAGGTAAAAATACTAACTCTGGTTAAATACAGCTGGTTCAAATGTCAGTGCGAAGAGTCTGAGACCCTTTCTAAAACAGGAGTACAATGAGTAGTTAGAAAATCTGCCTTTTTAATCTGATGTGTAGGTGTGGGATCACTGGATTAGGTCTGGGCTGGTACTGATGAGTACACATTTCCTGAGTCCACAATACCTTGTGACAGAAGTGACTGGAACAACCTGAGCCCATGAGATATAATTTGTCTGAGTTACTCCACTTTGAAATTCCTCTGCTTGAAAAATGAAGTATCCTGGTTTATATTTCAGTAAAACCTGGCTTTTTGGAGAGTAAAAGCCTTCTGGGCTTCTTTGAGGAGCTCAGTGTAGAAGAAGGGCTGGGCACATCAGCTGCAGAGCTCCAGCTCTCTGGGCTCTCTGTCACTTACATGAAGAGATAAAACAAAATTACAACTCACTGACAGTATGAATGATGCCAGCTGGACAGCCCATGTCCTGCTTGGGTAGTCATAAAAAGGAACAGACCTTTGGGAAACACAACAGTTAGTTAGGCGCATTTGGGCTTAAAAGGCCCAAGGGTTTCCAATCAGAACCAGAAACATACCCATAGAGGAGGAACTATATTAATACTTTTATGCAGCATTTAGCTCCCCACTTCCCTTTAGGGAGACCTCTTGAAAAAAAGAAGCATAAGATGTGATGGAGATGTTAATAACCCTACAACTGTATGTGCCACTAGTGGAATGAATTTTTAGTTCCATTTTTAAATATGGCCTGTCCTCTCCTGCCATAAAAATGTCTTTTTTTCTTTTTGCATAATTTTTTTTTTGCTGTTTTCTTGTCATCTTTATTTACAAGAAGTGTTTTTAATTTTGCCATCATCTCCTGAGACAAAGAACACAATATGTTCATTGACTGTTGAATTAAAGAAATATTTTTTATTTCAATAAAGAATGATTGAAATATTTACAAATATTAGTGAGATTACCCAGAAATGGAAAGAGAGTAGTGGGCTTGCTCCTGAGTGTAGGCTAGTAAATATAAGAACTGTTTTTTGCAGAGCTTAGACAGATTAAAGGCAATGAAAAGGCTGAGGTGTTAAAGAAATAGGGCATACTATGGAGACCCCAGAAGGTCTTGCTTTAGGAAGCAGTTTTCCAGATTAAATTGTGTTTTTCAAATTCTTGGAGCTGTTCAACATTGGATGATATCAAAGGCTGCTAAAATTCACCAGAGTAGCCCAGGTTGAATGGAATTTGTTGGGTCTCAGACTTCAGCTTAGAGTAGTAAAGACTCCCTAACTAAATCTGCATTATCTAGCTCAGGTACCAGAAGCAGTGTGTGGCTGCAGCATCAAGAAGCATCTTTTCTGCATTGTTTCCCAGATGCTAGTTGGTTTGCAGCTGATTCTGGTATCTCAGTACAATATTGCAGATTAGTCCTAGAGAAATCAAGCAGAACTGTTGGTCTTGGTACCATTATTTGAGTAAGAAGTTCCAGACTGTATTATTCTGCTTCCTCACAAAGTTTTCACTATTGCATTTTTGTAGTAAGAAAAACAAAAGTGCCACCCTCCCCCCACAAACTAATCATCCAGAGTTCAATTTAAAGGCCACCTATTAAGTATTTATGGAGCAAAAGCAAACGAGTATGTAGGAAATTGAAAAAGACATGTATGCTAAGCCAGTAAGAAATTTCATTGCCAAAGCTCTAGTCTTCTGGAGAAAAGCAGTAATGTGTGCCTTATTTTCAGACTATTTGAGGATGCAACCCTAATTCTGGTATATCTGTAAATAAGTGAGTTATTAATGACCTATGTACAAGTCTGCTATGTCTGTTAGCAGAAAGTAGAGGTTAATATGTCCATCCATTTGTTGTGACACAGTAAGGAAGGAAGCTGAATCATCTCAGTACAGTTTGTAGTAACTGGAATGGTTGTAATTATACTAAAAAGACACACAAAGACATAAAATAAGCTGTCTAATGTTTTGCCTTTTCAGTGTATTCAGTGTAAAAAGGAAAATGAAATGACCTTCTGATAATTAAAGGAGAAGTGCTCTTACCATCCCAATTAGGTGCCCAATGTATCATGTACGTTTTGGGGTTGCATATGTTTTGGAATTAGATGAAAAGAGTACAAAGCAATATGAAAAGGTACTATATTTTAAATTAGATGAGAGGAAATAAGAACAGAGAAAAGGCTGACATTTTATGGCTGCCTGGGTTTGGAGTGTATGATTGCTCATTATTCTTAATACTGAATCATCTCATCACTGAATGACCTATCTCAGGTCAAAGCAAAATATATACACGTCACACATAATATATACACATCACAGTATCTGACATTGGTGGTGTCTTTATAAAATATAATTTACAAGTTAGAAACATAATTTCACTGAAAACTGGACAAGTCCTCTTTTGCTTCTGGGATACAGGTTAAATATTCTGCATGGCACCCATTACAATGTTTGATTCAGTGAAAGTGTTCATCCTGACCTGAGTAACTCCTGGGGAGAATTGTCTTTTAATTAACACTCTGCCTGTCTTAAATTATGTTGTCCGTAAGTGGATATTTATGCCGTGTCACATTCTCCTGCCGGGCTATTTGTTGTCAATATATTTCTCCCACTTTCTGACAAGGGACCAGTAACTGTTCAGGGCTTTATGAAATTCGGTTCTTTTTACTGCAACATCAATAAAGCTGACTTCATAATAGATATTGATGCCAATAAACATTTAGATATTTTACAGCAGCTATGTCAATACTGTTTTAATTGTGAATTAATACATTTACGTACAAAATCATTATGTGCCATTTATGTACAAAGTCATTTGTTGTACTGCAGAAGACTCCATTCATCGGAGCATTAGAAATACTAATTTTACCATTTTCTTTCCAGCCCAGGCAGACTGATATTCTCAAGAGAAAGGGAGACTGCATATGAGATGCAAGTGCAGCTGTTTGAGTCAGCTGAGTATTTTTTGCAACATAATTTTAATAAGATGCTGCTTTAACAAGCTACAGAGGTTTACCAGAAATAAAATTGAGTTAAGTTATAGAAATTGACTGAGTGGCAATTAGTTCATTTCACGGATAAGAGACGTTGTTGCTGTTTCTCCCCCAAGGGAAAAATACTATATCCCATAGTGCGGTACCAGCCTGGGAGATCCCTGGAATTTCTGACTGCAGTTGTCTTGGGTGCTAAACTCTAGCCATAACTAACATTTGAGCTTTTCCCCATGTATCCCATGACAGTGCTGTAACTGCCTCACTCTAGACTCCAAAAATTACTTTGTCACTCTCCCATTTTGCAGAATTGTTGGAAAGGGCTCGGTTTTGCTTCAAAAGACCTTCTGACATTTCAGAGCCTCCAGACATTCTGCAGAACAGAACTACTGTTCTCTGCTCAGCACTGGCAACAAGTTCCTAGGGTCAAGTTTAGCTTTTTGCGTTGACTGCACTGTGACTGGAGGCAAAGCATAAATGGAGATACTTGGAAGGAATGGTGGGAAATGATTTAAGTGCAGCACAGTGCTGGAGTTGGAGTGCTGCGTGTTGTGTGCAGTACTGCTGAAAGCAGGGCACTGGAGCACTGAGGTACAATGCAAGGGAATGAGGAAATGAGACAATGTTAGTGAGGGGTTCAATAACTTTTGTTAAAAAGACAGCTATAGAACCTTAATAAATGCTGTGTTTTGCTTCATTGTCACTGATATCTGTCATCCTCAATTACCATTGCATGACAGCAACATGCTTTTATTTCTTTTTTTTCCCTGTCTTTCATTTTACATTATAACAATTAAGTCATAGTAATTAATATAATTAATAAAAGAATAGTATATATTGCCAAGAATTCCTTTTTCTTAACGATTGTTGCTTTCTGGCAATGTGAGTCCATCTGTCCTGTACTTCTCCTCCCCAACTGGCTGTAGATCTGTTGTTAAAAGCACTGCATGTGCTGGAGGGCCTTTAAACCTCACTAAAGTTTAAAGTCTTCTACAGATGCACAGGCAGATGTTCATGCCTCCCAGAGTCTTCAGATGACCCTAGTGATGGCTGAAATTTTTAAGTACTACCTATCTTTCACTTGCCTTGGGTGAAGCCTCCACATTTTATTTTCACATACTATTTTTGCATGTCTTTCTGAGGCCTTAAGGCATCAGAATTACACATTTTGGTAGATTAGTTTATAGGACAACTTTCTAAAGTTTCTTTCCACACTGTTTTTACTTTCTACAGTTCCTGATTAGAGTAGCCAAAACCTTACTGTTCTTATGACCCCTATGTTACCACTGCTGGGGGAGTAGTCCAGTATTAACTGTCCCGCACATTGGTCAGATGAACTGCAAATCAGGTTTGTTCTCTAAAGTAATGCCAGTTTGGTGAAGACAGACAGCACAGCAGGATGAAAATTTTGATGCTTGCTCAGTTTGTCTGAATCTTTGGTGTGCTGTTCTTTGTACAGAGAGGATGCTCTTCCCTTTCGCTCTGCATATGCACGTTCACAGGCAGGCATCTTCTCTCTTGAGGGCCATGAAGATAAGGACTGACAAGTCCTGTTAATGCCACTGGTGAAAGGAGAGACTCTCTTCTATCACCTCACAAGGCCTCTGTTCTGCTGAACTCCTGCACATTTGACAGGAAGAAGAAAGAAGCAATCTCTTTTCTCCAAAATTGGACAAAAGTCATGCTGTGTTTCAGTTTTCTTTTTTCCCCAGAGATTATACAGAATACTGTCCACAAACCTGTGACGTTCTGGGGTTTTAGGATCAATGAGCCTTTGGTTATTTCTTGTAAAGACTGAAGAAGACCAAACTAGTGGATTCTCCATGGAATAGGGGTCGATGTGACAGACTGAGGTTTGGAAGAGGTTGTTGAGATTCAGAGAAAAGGTAGAAATGTAAGCAGACAAGAGAAAAAGAAATGTTTTTCTTTTTTTTTCTTAGAGGCCAGGTGATAGAAAGGATTCATAATACAGTTCATGTAAGTGCAGATGCTTTCACATAAAATTTATATGAGCCTGCTGACTGACAATCCAGAGTTTGATTAAATTATCAGGAAATGAATGATTTTACTGACTTGCACATTGATGTGGTTGGATGCTTTGGGAAAGGGGTATTTAATATTGGAAGGAAAACCACAGCAACTTTTTAGCAATGCCTCTCCTTTTCTGGGTGGTAAATAGAAGGTTATACTCTCTGTATACCAGTATATTTTGTATGTTGAACTTTTTGACATAAAGTTTGCATAGAAAAAACACTCAGTCATGGAATTAGCACCTGAATTTGAATGTTTTTGGCTCAGTGTACTCTGCTAGTGTTCTTTCCTGAAGTGAAATCCTTGCGTAGTCCTTTTCCTCCTGCTAACTTTCATGGTAGACACTTTCAGTTCTCTGGCTGCATCTAAGGGAAGTGCAGAATTGCCAATGTTAAAATATTTAAATCCATTTTCCTTCCTTTTGGCTCACTTGCTACAGTATTTGCTCTGTATAGTACATGGAAAAGATGATATCAGGTTGCTGGCTGGTTCTGTATGTTCCCAGACATCTGGTTACTCAGAGGTGTGCATAGTGTGGGTGCATTTTCTGTTTCAAATCTTTCAACACTTATTCTCTTTCCTCCCTCTCTTCAGCCTGTCTCACCTTCTTTTTAGTATTACCTCTGGATTTGTGCAGGACCTTTCTAATCACAGCATTTTTCAATTTCACCTGTTTGTTTCAGCCATTCTAAACCTCTGTCATTTCTTTCTGACTTCAGGAAGGATTAGTAGATCCACCTGTCATTCACTACCTATTGCCTGTGTTGCTACCCTTACTTACTGATTTCCAGAAAGCTTTTCACAGCACCAATCAGTTGATTTTAATTTTGTTCCCAGACCAGGTTTTCCACATTCTTCCAGCTCATTTTTTATCATGTATTATCTTATTTATGTTTTATTATGTGCTTTTATCTTTACCTGGCCTTTTGTTGGGCCATAGTAACTGAAACTCCCCATGTAAGAAAAATGGCTCTCCAAGCTGAGCATATTATTTTTAAGTTATATTAATTTCACATTATGAAAAAAAGCATAAACTTGAGAGGTCATAGAAAATGCTTTTTGTTCTGAAGCCTTATACCATCCCCAGCAGAACTGTGCATTTGTGCGCCAGTATATTTTGCGTCTTCCTTCTGTCATTGTTCAGACCTTGGAAGGCTGAAAGGCATCTGTTTTCTGGGAAAAAAAATCACATCATAGGACCCATTAGTACTAAGATTGCTATCTGTCAGCTTAAACTGTATCAGAACTAGATCTCTGAAAACTGTGTCTCCTATTGAAGGTAAGTGTACAGCATGTAACTCTGTCATTTGCCCAAGTACTCTTGGTCATTGATCATTTCCTTACTAAAGTCTCCAGATTTCTTCTCCTGTAAGCCAACATGGAAGGACAGAGCAGTCACGATGCCCAGCATCCTTTTTGAGCAGTTCTGAGGTTTGGGGTGCCTGCGTAGAGAAAGGGAAGGAACAGGAATGCAGGATTGGACAGATCTCCTGTATTACCTGGTTACCTGAACTAGTGCCTTCCTATCCCAGGCCTCACATTAAAGAGTCCCTTACAGAAATGGATCAAACTTCATTGAAAAAATAGTAAGGTTTTGCCCCCACTTCTCCTACTGCCATATTTTGCTCAAACTACATTGTTCTGAGAGGAATTTTCTAGTCATGCACAGACTAGAACTATTTGGTTTTGTCCTTTTGCCCCCATCGCTCATTCCCCCACCAGTGCTTACCTCTTCTGTTGTCTTACTTTCTCAGTCTGTAGTTAGCCATCTTATTCCCTCTCAGCCTTCATTTTACTATGCTAAGAATACCAAGCTCTTTCAGTCTGCCCTCGTAATAGGCTTGCTATTCCCCTTGCGCTCCCAGTAATTCTGCTCTCCGGCTGGTAAAGCTTCTGCAGTTCCTGTTCAGCTGGAGCTGCAGGTGCCCAGCGTGCCCCCAAACCCAGCCTGACTGTAGGTTAGCACAATTCGTTTTTTAAAAGGTGATGCTCATAATCACAGAACTCGCTTGGTATTAGCGTGGATGTTACGGAGAGATAACGCCGGTGTTTCCACAGATACGCAGCACCGTCCTGTCCTCGCTCGCCGTTCCCTAGGTTTGTGCCACAGAGGCGGCCTGTCTTTTACGTATTCCTTCGTGCGAGCAGCTGTTAAAATAACACCATCAGGCATTATCAAATAATAATGAATAATAATGATCCCAGGACTAGCCTGCCCCTCCATTAGCTCAGCTGGAGGGTAGGATAAATTGTAGTACATTCCAGTTAAGAGGTTAAAGTCGGCGGGGGATAGCAGGCAACCCCATTTTATGCAGATGCCTTACACACGGATGTCTGCAGTGCCGTGTCTCTGCTGGCTCCGTTTAACGGGCGGCTTGGCAGCCACAAGCGCTCCCTGTCAGGCTGGTTTTGTGCTCTCTATGGAGGTGCGGGAAGAAAGCAAGCACAGCCTCTCCTCTCTGCGATCCCCACTGGTAACGGTGCCTCGTGAGGGTCTTGTAACAGAAAGAACTGGGCATAACCACAGAAGCTCTCGTGGACACCTCGCGGGCTCTCATTACCCGGGGACGTCTGCAAGTACAAAGAGCCACCGCAAATTATGGGTCGGACTTCACAGGAAACTAAAATTTCTGAGTGTCAGGACGAATGGGTGTACAAAGCCACTTCTCCAAGACTCCTCTATCAAAACAGCCTGTTTTACTTAATGGGCACTAGCGGGGCCTGTGTTTGGCATTTTTCTCTATTAATGGGTATGCGTAAGCTGATGTGAGGACTTGCAGTGTTAGCCAGATCAGGCAAATATTGTAAGTGTTTATTGTATGCCGTCGGTGGGAGCGAGACAGCCAGACCCCACCCAGACGTTAGCTGGCTGCTAGAAGCATGCGTGTCGCTCCCATCCAGCAGTGCAGCAGATTTAAAAGATTTTCACACGTTCCTGAAGGAAATACCAAAAAATAACATCTCTGGTAATCTAATAAATGCCTTTTTCCCTGCTGATATTTCTTGTTTCTCACATGGGAAAAGCTAAAAGAAAAGTGTTTTCTTACTTCACAAATTTGACAGTGTTTATGGAATTATAGAAAACAGGGCTAGAAGAGACCTAATGAAATATAATGATGAATGAAAAACATGCCTCTACCTGGCAATATCATGCATGAGGCCAATAATGAATCACATGATCACTTAAGTTAGCTTGGGCATGTCAGTGAAATGTAGTTATTGTTTTTTCTGTCATTTATTTCACAGTTTTGCCTATTTCCTTAGCTGTAATTATCATTCCATCGGGGTTCTGTCTGAGAAAGCAGAACCATCTGGGGAAATCAGCATTGCTTCACTCAGTCTCAGCTGGAATTAAAATGATCTGCTGTGAAGATGAAAAAGGAAGAAAAAAAAAAAATCCAGAATACCTTGTCATGGGAATTAACCAGGGCTGTTGACCAGCATCTACAGTTCACTATTAGAAAGATATTTTATTTAATTAGATAGATACTGGAATATACACTAGTATTACAAAAAGAGGAAGGTGGCAGGTTGCTTCTGTTTTTAAGGTATGCTGTCCTGAAATTATGGTGCATGTGTACTTTAATGAAAGTCAATGAATCTTCTCTTCTGATAAAGATGATGGGATGAGGCCAGCATGTGTTAACATCAGTGAAATATATTAATTCTTATTCCTAAAATATGACCTCATATTCCCAGGACTACAGAGATGGGGGATATGCAGTAAATTAGTCCAACAGCCTTTTACCTCTAGGTTTGAACCCTGGTTAGATCACTGATTGAAATGAATCTCTGTCTTCATCCGAAGCAAGTCTCCTTTGAATATTTATTGACATCACAAAACTGCTTTGGCATCTGGCACAATTTGACATGATTAATTGTCGCTGTTCAAGAGAGACCAGGGAAACAGTTAGAGCTGAGCTCTGTTGTAGTGTCTGGAAGTTTGCACAATGACTGCTAAACACATGTTGCTGCTATCAGGCCTACACTTTTCTTAACATTAGCTTCCTGCACGTTTTTAAAATAAAGTCTGCACGTATGTGGATGAGGGATGAGAATAAACAAACACGTTAGCAAGGCACTTAGTTGTTCAAAAGGACTAACTATCAGACTCAATTCAACACTGATGTCTTAATCAATGCTTGCAATCTCAGAAAATAGTGTTAGATGAATAATTCTGTGAGCATTGGAGCAAATGAAGCCTGATGTTCTATGAATTTGTGTCCAGTGCTTTAACATTATAGGATCTAATAAGCTGTGAGTTTTTCCTGCTAGGATATTCCTGTCATTTTGCTCCTGTGCAGATTCCAGGGTACCTGATAATGACTTATCCTGTAGCCTTTCCCTTGGTCTCTCTTTTCTGACCAGCCTCAGTCACCAGACCTGTAACAATGCAGTAATGACTCTACCTGTACTGCTGGGGCAAGTTGGAATCAGAGCTTTTATTTGGCCTTGCATTTTTTTGATAATCTGCACTGCCTACATGGTTTCTGGTGTGGCTGCCATGAGCCTGCAGTGAGGCAGGCGGGCAGAGGCCGGGGTGTGAGCAAGCCCCCGCTTTTAGTCCGAAAGGCGGTGGGTGCAACTGGCTCAGACCATTTAGCTCTGAGAACTCAAGTGCAGCCTTTATTTGAATTTGGAGGAGCCTGGTCAGTAGATGCGCACGGATACTATCATGGCATAAGCCTTACTTTCCGTTGAAAGAGGGCCAACAGGAGCTGAGAGAAACTCATAAATTTCTGCTTATGTCTTTTTTAATGAATTGGGGGACAGCGAATGACCACATCTGTCTGCTTCTGGAACACAAATATAAGGCTCATTCGCATTAAGGCCTACATCATGACTGCTGTCAAAACAAGGAAAGTATTTTAACTGCTAAAGAAGCAAAGTAGTGAAGGCAGAATCACCCCCCAAATGTTAGAATTTTTATTTGTTTTTTCTTGGCTCTCTTACCTGATTTAGAGCTGAAAGGAGACTGTGGTGTTTTGCTGCACAAGAAGGTCAGAAAAATGTCTGAAATTGTCAGAAAAAGTATGGATACGGAAATAGTGTTTTCACCCATCAAATTTTACAGCAGCTGAGCAGAGCTCTTGAGAAATGTAAGCTTCAAGTTTTGTAGAGTAGCTTTCCTCTGCCAAAAGCACTAGCTAGCTGGCTGCCTTCAGTGGGTGTTCCTGGCACATGAAAACAACCGGGGGGAAAAAAAACACAGAAAATGATAGTCCTAAAACTTGACAGTGATATAGGAATATTAATAGGAAGTGTTGTTTGTTCGGGACATTCATTTTTGTGCCTTTGTCTCTGCTTGGTATTGTTTATGGGAGCTCTTAAAAGCTTCTTCTGTTTCTGTGGATGATTTTCCTATCTTGCTGTTGATTCAACAGCATCATATGAAGCATAATAGAAAAAAGTGGGGGAAAAGTGCTCATTCTTTCTAGTGCAGTTTCCTACTGCTGGTTCAGGTGGCTGCACTGCCTGCACCTACCCGTACACAGGCATATTTTTGTGCATGCAGGCATCTTTCCTTTTCAGGGTGAATGCCATGCTCACTGTGTTACTGTTTTGATGAGATTTATTTTAACTTTAATAGTTATTTTATATTCTAGAAAAACGTTTAAAAATAGAAATATATAAAAATATGCATTTATTTATAAGTTATCAGTTTATTATTACATTTATTACCTGAAAGCATATAGCAGCCAATTCACTGATCGGAGCATCTGTATCTCAGGGGCTCAGATGTACGGGAAAGATGTCCCATGCCCTGAGCAGCTCAAAATCTAGATAAGTGTCCTGCATGAGATATGGCCTGAGTTGAGGAGAAGAAGAGCAGTGTATATAAGTCATTGCAGAAGAGGCGTTACAGCTATGGATCAGTGATGAAACATAAAGGGCTAAGCATAAGAACCTGAAGAATGAGTGATGTTTATCAGTAGATCTTGTGTTTGAGGCTGTCCTGATTTCCCTGTTCCAGTCACTCAGAAAATCTCCTTTCCTTCCTATACTGTGTTCAGCTCATTTCATTGTAGATCCCACCTGGTGACTCTGGCCACACTTTGTACCCCAGAGGCAGTGAGGACTACCCCCGATTCTGCTAGTTCCATTTTGAATGAGGCTACATTGACCATTTGCAAGTACGATTTGTTCTTCCTTTTTTTCTCCTCTCTTTCAAACAGGCTGCTGTTACCAGCAGCTGGCTGCAAAACCACTGTCAAGTGAGCATGTTTGATGTGGAGGATCCAGTCCTCGAGCTTTATGTTCTGTGATTGCCATTCTCAGCATGATGGTGGACTTGATGGGCACCTTCTTTTAGTGGTGGCTGGGCTTTACACCAGGTGAAGTGTCACTTTGAGAGTGGGACAGTGTCACTCAACTGGGAAAGGCTGGTGCTTTCAGAACTGAAGGCTGTGATTCAATCTATTCTGGGATGTTATAGGAAATGTTTAAAAAAGGAGGTAAGAATACTGAGGGGGTAAAAAATGTTATCTTCAGGGCTCAGGATAGATTTTTGGAAGTGAATAGCAATTATCTAGCAATTTGATGTCTTGAACATTTTATTTTTTGGAAAGAGATTATTCTGGTGCTTATGCATTTTGAAGACTTGTTCTCTAAATCCTGTACTTAAAGAATATAAGCTCTTTCTTGGCTCAGGAAAATCAAAGGTCCATATTTGCAGAGAGCAGAAGGGAGGAAGTATGGCAGGTCTTGCGAGACACACTCCAAACTCCATGGAGGATCTGTCACAAGTCTAAAGTAAGCTGAGGAGCCTGTAACTACAGTGTTACATATGTGAAGGCACACATGTGCAAATGCTCAGCGACACCTCCAGGTATGAACACACACTCTGCAAACAGGGAAGAGTCAAAGCAGAACTGCTGATCTAGATACTCTCCTGACTTTGTGTTGCTCAAAGTAAATGTGCTCTATTGGAACCACCCCTGCTATTGTGTTATTTCATCTTCCTGATTTGGGTTTGTATGTGATCTGTGAGGGTAAAATCCTGGCAGAACAGCTGATCTCAGAGGCCATTTTCAGAATCAAAATGTCATGAGAGCAGGCCAAAAAATATAGAGACATCAGAGCATGTAATTTTGGAACACTGTTTATTAATTGTAATTTGGTGTTTCCCAGTCTAAGTTTCCTATAGATTTCATGTTTACGGAGTGCGTACTGAGTTCAGTGTGAGTTGGGACAGATTTACTTTGTTCTATACCCTATAACTAATTGGCTTAAACAAGCAATCGATTGGTACATCTTACAATGCAATATTCACCCGCTACAATATGGTCTTAAAGAGATCTTGCCCATTAAAGCTGATTCAAGCACAGCACAGTGCTGGGGCCCGGAAAGCACCAACAGGCCTTACTTGCCCTAACCAGCCTCACCTGGGTCCCACACCTGGGACCCACACCTGATACCCTGCTCGTTACTGCAGCAGGTCCATTTAAGCTCAGGTCTGGCCCTTCTCTGCTTTCCTAGGCCCTGCTGTAGGTGTACTTGTTTCCAGCCCTGCTCCTGAATTATTTGAATTTTATGTTGACCTTGGACTTGACCTGTTGCCTTGCTTTTGCCTGGACTGTCAAGGGGCCTTCTTGCTGTCACTGTCCCTGCTTGCCCGGCCCTGAGGGCCATGCTTTGGTAGTGAGGTGGTTGCCCAGCCTGCATGTGGCTGCCTTCAGCTCCTGGCTCACCTTCCCTTGTGGAGCTGCTTTGCTCATACGACTCCCTGGCAGGTAAGAGACTCCCTCTGACTTACCTAATTGCATATATTTTAAATGTTATTCCATTCTGAAGAGGTTATATAAAATGCAGCACAAATTAAACAGCTGTAACAGCTAGCAGATACAAGCCAGGCTCAAGAGTGAGGTTATCTCCTCCAAACATTTGCGACTATTTTTTTTCAAAAAAAAAAAAAGAAAAAAATCAAAGTTGCAAGTAGTTTAAAGACCCTGTAAAGACAGTCGAAAGGGAGAGCAGTGGAAAGCTCTGTGGAAAAAACATTTGATCTGCTGATGCTTATTTTTTTAAAATTAACTTGGTAGCTGAGTGGTTTCTTCGTCTTTGAAATGCAGACACTGATCCTAGCTGCTTCATTGTTATTGTTTTCTGTTACTGTTATTGTTGATTCTCTTAATTCTATCACTAGGCTGGTGCAGTTTTATTGGCTGTGCATTTTCTGAATGATAAGTGGTGTCACCTACCTACCTTTCTAGCGGGGGAAGAAAAATACAGGGGGAAAAAGTTCTTTGTGCTTTGGGAGCTGCAGGAGTATGTCTAGCTCTGCAGAGATGCTCGAATCCCATAGGTTTTCCTGTGGTCGTAGCTGTGTGTCTGTATAGGCCTGTGTGAAGGTAATGGGGGTGGCTACCAGTGGCAGGTTGCACGGTGCACTAAACTGAAGCATTTGCATTTTCTTCTCCTCTTGTTGCACTTCTGAACACTGCGTCTGGACTGAGTGCACCCATGTGCAGGATGTAGAAGAGAAATGGGAAGGGATAGCCCTCAGCGGAAGGTTTCCCATGGATATATTGCTGGTAGTGGGCGACAAGAACAGGCAACTTAATTATTCTGCACACTGTTGCTTTTCCAAACACTGGAGGGACCCTCCAGCAGCTTTAGTTCCTTTCCAAAGTTCAGGGGCCTGACAGTGGCTCTAAACCTGTACTGTTTTTGCAGGCTGACACCATCTAGCAATTTATGAAGTGGTAGATTTACTTGGAGCAATATAGATATGATTGCCAGAGAACATAATTTGATGTCCCACACTGAGGGCTCTTGTTTTTTCTGCTTTAGTTATTCAGTTAGGTGAATGCCCTGCTCTACTGGCACATCATGAAAACCCTTCAATAACTGCTTCCGCAGGTTGGGGTCACCCTGAGTCAATTGAATAAGAAATGATCTGCATAATGCTGGGCGTACACTGAAAGCATCAAAGTCTGTTCAGGAAATTAAACAGCCCATGGGCTTTTGTTTGTTTTAAAGCCTTAGGAAACAAAAACAGCGATCCCCAAATCATCTGTGTTTACCAGCAAATAAGGATGACAAGCCAAATTATGCTAGCTTCTTTCCTGTTTTTCTCTCACAAGTGAAGTGCCCAACCACAGCCACATATTTATTCGGTCCCTTCAAAATGACGTGACAAAGTCAAGTCTATATGCAACCATTTACCAAGTCTGCCATTGGATTTAATAAATGCTGTTTGAACTTATATTCCCTTGTTGGCTTATTTGGGGGAACCGCCCACCACTGTGAAATCTGAAAGTTCAAGAGAAGAGAATTATGAAAGGGAATATCTAATTTTCTTACTGTAGCTGCTGTTTCATTGCCTCAATTAATCTACATTTCCAAGACCCCAATTTATGTAAAATTATTGGAGTTGCAATGTGTACTATGTAGAGCTGAAAGCTGGATTTTAATAAATGTGGGCTATTTAGTACACAGACATATGCTGGCCTTTGAAATCCATCAAGGCTTGTCCAGCCTGCTCTAAATAACTTTAGAAATTGGTTGCATAATTGATGAAAAATACTATCAGATCTTTTGCCTATGGGCTGGCATCCTTCTTTCCAGCAGGAGCAGCAAATGTGAGGTTTGTACAGTCCAAGTTGTAATTTCTGGACCTGGCCCCCCTTTAGACTGGCTCTGCTTGAATGCTAGGGGGATTTATCTCTGCAAAATGCAATGCAAACAACTGCTTTCTGTTTATGAATAGTGTACATATAAACAAGAAATATAATTACTAAAGTAGTGCATCTAGTGGTATCAGGAATGCCTTTCATATGATGTGCCTTGGCTCAAATTCTGATTTGTGTTTGCTGAAGTAAATCTGGAGCCTGGAAAAAATCCGTCCTTGCCCCGAAAAGCTTGGCTGTGGTACTAACTTTTATCAAATTTGTGATTAGGTTCTAAGTGCTTGATCGTTGATATTTACGCTTGCCATCATGAGTTACCACTAGCTGTGAACTGGACCTTGTTCTCTGGATAAACTAGTGACTGGTCTGCATGCTGGCTTAGCCCTCATGTCCCAAAGGAGAGCTTTAGTAATGTGCTGTGTGGTACGAAAGGTGTCCAGGATTCAACTGTGTGCAATTCTGCAACGAAGGGAGTGCTGTTCTGTGCTAGTAGCTGGTAACGAGGTCCCCGCAACTGTCTATAGGACAGGTTCTGGATTTGGTCACCTTGTACCTATTTGAGCTTGATTTGTATTTATTGAAAGTGGCTGACCAGAACTGTACCTAGTTCATACTGGATGCATGTGTGAATTTTGAAGGTTTTTTGAAAGCCATGAGATGGAGGCAGTCTGGGAACTGGAGGAAAAAGAATGGTTTCTCATGTGGACAAGTTTGTATGGATTGCAAGTCAGATGAGAAAACGGAGCAGACGCTCCCCTGACTGAATAAAGTTCTGAACCTTATTTGCCCTGCTTTAAATACTTGATTACTTCCACTTAATAATAATTGACTTATAGTTATTTTCATCCACAGATCTCAAAATGCTGTACACAAGTGGTCAATAGGCCTGTCATACTGATAATCAAACTGAGCCATGAAAGAGTGAGGTGACTGGGGCATGGCTGTACACCAAGACCCTTCAAGTGGGAACGGGGTAGGTGGGGGGATCCCTGAATGCAGTTTTGGGGGAAGGAAGCAAGTGATCTGTAAACTAGGTGCCCTAGAGTCCTCTCTTGAAAAAGCACTTAGCAAGAAAGCAATTGCAGCTTCAAACCAGGAAGAGGAAATCTTGTCTAGCAGTAAGAAACAGACAGAGGGTCTGCATCAAATTTGGGAAAATAAAAGGGTGAAGGGAGAAGAGGGGAGAGGTGTTCGTATTGTGACAGGAATATACTTTTGAATACCAGCACAGCTCAAATAATTATAGACAAACACAACTCATCATAAAATATTGAAGCAGACAATGGTGTTCATTGGTATATATTTACAGAAAACACTTGTTTTGGACACAGTTCTCATTTAAAAAAAAAAAAAACAAGCGCCCCAGAAGTTTGTCTCCACTGCCCGAGGCTAGAAATGTTCTGGAGTTTCGCCTTCCAGTTTTTTCCCACTTTCTTGATATGCTGTTCTGGTGGTTAATCTTGGTGGGGGTAGGGCTGTTAAACTGTAGAAAGGAATATAACTAATTGTGGGAAATCGGAAAGAGGAATCGGATTTTGATCAATCTCTGAACATGAAATGAAACTAACTTTGATTCCAGGGGAAGACTGTGCCTAGCGCTGAACTGAGGAGTGCTTTTGGCAGTATCCATAGCAACCGGCGCTCGGAGTGCTCGGCTTGACAACGCGTGTCCTCCGTCGCTGACAGGTTACAGCGCCCGGCTTGGCACTCGGCTGTGCAGGCGCTGGCTTGCTGTCACCAAAGAGCGCATCCAGTTTTCCCCTGCCGATCACTTACATTTTTACATAATTATTAAAGAAAGGGTTCTGCTGTACTCGAACAGTCACTCAGGCCCCGCAAATAGGAAGCGACTGTGTTCATGTAAAAGCAATTGCAGATTTTCATCTGGAAATTCATCTTATTTTCCTTTCGCTTGCCCCTATCCCTCTTGCCTTCTGGCTGCATCAAGAAGTTTCCTATTTCTCTGTCTTCTCGGCATGGCCATTTTTGGAAATGGCCCGCTGTATCCCTGCTCGTTCTTGGACTGCCCTAATCAGGTGCCCCGGGAACGGCTGCCGGTGTGTTTTATTCTCCCTGCTCTAGCGCTCCGACAGCTTTTGATAGTCGCCAGCAGAGGGATGGATCAGGATATACTCTCTCAGCGGGTAGTTCCACTGACTTAAATCGCACCGGTTTCAATTAGGCTATCCGAGAGCAAATGAGGACTCAGCATAATGGGGTGCTTTTTCAAAAAAATGTTTTTGTATAAAAAGGCCCCACTCCCATACTTTAACATCTGAGATAGCCCATAAAAAGCGAAGGGGGGCAATTTAAGACAACTGGTCATCAATATGCCACCTTGAAGTTCCAGTTCCCTTTTGGTTCCAAATAGGAACATAAGATCGCAGAGGTCACCAAACTTGGTTATTGCCTCCTGCGATGTCATGTAATCCCTTTGATAACTTTATGTAGATACCCCTTTAAAGCAGTTTTTCTTACCCCTATTTCTCCTATTGGAGGACTGTTCTAGAGCCTCAGTACTTTGGCTGAGCTACCTTTTTCTAATTTTCAGTGCGAATTTGATAGTGGCCAGTGTTATGTCTCTTTGCTTTGATATTTTCCTCTAATTTAAACAATTTTTCTTTGTCTTTTTTTGGTTTTTATCCCCYGACATCTTTGCCCTAACATGTTTGGGAACAGGTGTTGCATCTCCTCTCAGCCTTCATTTTTGAAGCTAAGCAATTAGCCTTCCCCCGTTAGAAGTGGTCTCCCTCTGCAGAGCTGTCCTCCCTGTTTGTTCATGGCCAACTCCGCTTTCTTTGGAAGCGGGAGCCCTTACACTGTGCAGGGCAGATGCTGCCTCTGTGTTATTGAACTTCTCCCAGCAGCCTGTGTAAACTGGCAGCTTCCAAAATGGGTATGGGAGACATTAACTCTGCTTATTCGGAAGGCAGCGTTATGCGACGACCTCGGATGGACTTGTTTCCTCTTCTCCCAGACAGTCTGGTTGCACCTTTTCTGCCAACTGGTGGTGGGAAAAGGTCAACTCTGCTCCTGACCTGCAGCTTGGTGCTTGGCTCTGTTTGAGGGCATCTTGAGGGAATTAAACCATCGACTGTCCCATGTTAAGTCCTTCTCCAAATTGTAAAATTGTGTTTGTAATTTACCAGCTATCTGTAAAACTCTATTAACCTATAGCAAGAGGCACTGATATTTTGTAAGTAAGGGAGAGAATTTCACTCCACAAATCTCAGCCAAGAACTATGATTTTATTTAAATTAGCTTGCTGCTTCCCTTTTACTACTCTCTTACACTCCACTCTGACTGCATTGCTGCTTCTTGCTGGTTGTAAAACCCAACCCATGTTATGCCTGAGAACAACACTGGCAAAGTATTGGGTTACTTGAGTCATTAAGTAAAACAAACTTTAATATTTTACATTTTTAGTCAGAGTTTAATTGTTAAAATGTCAGCCTTGTAGCTCATTAAGTCCTTCAAGGGTTCACAGTTTAAAGGAAGAAGACAATGACTTTCTTCTTGATTAAAAATGAACTGTTTCAGCCTTGGGAACTGCTCACTAATTAAAAACTAAATCATATTAAATGCTCACCATGATGAACTGGTAATATTTTCAAATAAATTATTATTTTATTACCTTCCCTATCAATAAAATTCTGGTATGTGTGAGAGTAGGAAATCAAAAATAAACTTAAAACTCTGTCTCAGTGATGATCTCTTTAATGTTTAGAAACATAGGCATTGCTTTTGTCTATTGTTACTTAATGTTTTTATTATCTGGAATGTCATGTAGAAATAAATTATTTTCCCTCACACTTTAAATATTCTATAATAAAGCCTTCACTGTGCCATTAAATCTTCAGACACTGTTAAATGCTTTTACAGTAACAGAATTTACATTTGGGCATAGTGTAGCTGTTAGGTCAAGTACAGGACATTCAGGGGTTGGTTGTAACTCTTAAAGGAAGATCTTTGTCTCTTCTTGTTATTGCATGTTGGCCAGTGCAGTCTGCAAATGAGGTGATAGTGCAGAGCTGTATCAGTACAATACATATAGGCATGGTAGGGCTGCTTGGCTTTAACCAGTTATTCATTCTAATGCAATTCTGAGGGTTATTCAAAGTATTTAGCCTTAGGTTTCTGAGCTTGCCAGGTTAGCCTTTTATGCAAGTGAGAAGATTTGCAGAAATAGAGGTATATTATGCAGTCAAATTCTCCAATTTCATTCTATAATGTTTTGAAAGTAGGTGCTATGAGAATTTGAGTATGGAGTAGAAGTATGCTTCCCTGAGTAGAATGAGGATGTGGAATTTATTTGGCTAAATGAGTTTTCAGATTCAGGGGACTTTTCAATGCAAATGATTCCCATCAGGGGACATATCCAAAACCCCCTATTATATAAAATTGGGTTATTAAGAATCCAGATAAACAGGTCCCCCAGTGCACTCTGTATTGTATTTAAATACGAACTTGTGTCCCTACCACATTTTTTAAATAATTGCTGTTTGTACTAATTATCAAAATGACAAATCTTCTGTATGAAAAAAGAATTTCCCTCTGCATTCCCTTCTGGGTTCTGCAATGGAGTCGTCATGTTCAATACTTGTGAGATTACAGGTATTCTTTGGCAGTAAAAGTGATGTCATAAATCCTGTATTCCAATTTCACTGCATAATAAGGAACAAAACAAACCTGGACTAGGAGGGAGAAGTTCTTGTGCATAAAACTTTCCATAATTAACAAATGCGATAGGGATACTGGAAATTAGACAAAGTAAATTACCTTTTGTGCAACTTTCCCTTTATTCAAGCTTGCCCCAGTGTGGTAGCCCTTCTTTCAGTGTGAAACTTGACTAGTGGTGCTAAGAGATTTCAACAGACTAGGATGGTAACCTTTATCATCGCTCAAGCCTATTTCTCAGTCTTCTGAATTTAGTCGAAATAATCCCTTTCAGGGGCTCCTTATAGCTTTGGAGGGGTTGTGTGAAGAAAAATCTGATCTCTGACCTACAAGTCATTGTAATTTTGCAGCTTCTACTGAAATGCCCTGAGAAGCAGAAAACTGGACTCATAGGTAGTGATGCCAATGTCATATTGTGGTTATGTATACTTATATATCCTTACATATGTTAAAATCAAGTGGGAAAATTGTGTATTTCAACTTGAGTTCTGTCCCTGTCCTGTGAAAAGGGATACTTCTCCCTGTTTGAAACAAGGTTGTCTTTTTTGTTTTTTTTGTTTTCCTCTCCTTTATGTCAATTTTATGAGAGAGTAAGAAAGGGGAGAGAGTGTGTTTGATACAAGATAGCTTCAGCAGCCCTCTACTATGCCATGACTATGTGGTGTGTTAATAAATCTGTATTTCAGTCCTAGGGATATTTGAAGTAGAACCTTGGTCTTGGTGGCCTTAGGAAAAAGCAAGTGTCAGATGCAATTAGGCTATTTCCTATTTAGTAGAATTATTACCTCCCTCTTGCTGCAGCTTAATGTTCAAGTGTCCTTGGTGAGTGCTCAGGGTGCATGGGGGAAGGGGTAGAGCTAATAGAGGACTACAAATAGGAATACACTGACCCCATCCAGCCTTTCCCAAAACTCTCTCCGTGCTTGGAAACTGGAGCAAGGAGAGTTCTGCGGGATGCAGTAATCCCTCCTGCTGTGGTGGGAAGCTGGACCATACCACTTCTGAGGGTCAAACTGGACTCCTGGATTCACTGGCCTGTGTGCAGGGGAGAGCTTTCCCCAGTGGTAGCAAGGGAGGAGAAGCAGGGGGCTGAACAGTTTGGCATAGCTCTAAAAGCAGCTTCTGCAACCTCTGACACAAAGTACTCCATATCACTGACTCTGCATCTATACCAAACTCTGCAAGTTGCAGGTGACAATCCCAGAAATATCATCCAAAAGCAACACCAGTTTTAATACCTTGATACATTAAAGCACTGCGTTTTCTCTAAAGTCCCCTAAAGCTCTAGTTGGGCAATGAAAGTGCCTCCCCTAAGCCTTTTAAATAGTTTTAAGTTTGAAATCAAATATCTCAGGTGTTAGATTGGAAACTGAATAGCTGAACATTTGAAGAATATTGAATTCTACTTTACTGACCTGACAAATTTTACATAATTCCAGCAGGTAGCCTGTATGATCTAAATGGTATTAAATTATACATTTGCATCAATGAAATGAATTTCAAAAATTCATTTTATATTTATCTTATATATTCAGATACTCTTGAGTATTTCGTAGTGTAGGAATGGTTGTTTTATGTTCAGTCAGGCATGCTGGCTTTTCTGTTTCAGTGCTATGTATCAGTTAACAGGATAAAACTTGAGTTGACTTCAATTCCGGATCCTTCAAAACAGGATTCCTGCTATATGTATTGGTATCATAGATTTGGGTAGCTGTGGCAGCTGTTCTAGCTAATAGCACATAAGCAGCTCTGTTTTGTTCTGCTGGTTTCTGCTAGTTATAACTTCTGACCCATTAACCTTCAGGGATGAAATTTTCAAGGTGTCTTCCCAATTTACTTAAGTTTATTTACATTTTAAATATGAAAAGTATTCACCAATGGTTTTAGAGTAGAAAAATATAGAAAGATAATTACTCCATTATGCACACATACATGTTCTTGTACATCAATCTATCTGCCTGCTTATCTGTCTGTAACTCATGCTTTAAGGCTGTAGGGAAAATGGAGGTGGGGAGGGAATCTCCTTTGCAGATAGATGCCTTTGAGTATCCTGGTGTATATCTGGTTTAATAAGAGTGGCACACTAAAAATTCCATTTTGACTATGCCCTGTGAGATGCATGAGTTCACTCGTGGTTTTGTAGCACTGTTACTAGAGTAGGCGGGGTTTACCACTGCTTCCTAGAGACCTTAAGGAGACTTTAGCCTTTGTGTTGCTGTGGTTTGCAGTCATGTGCGCTCTGTCGCAGCAGACAGCCATACATTCAGGAAGGTATGAGAGATGGCAGCATGGTTGCTGAATCCTACCTTGCACCTGTGCAGCTTAGCTGAATACAGAAGTGTAATGGAAGTGGTGACACTCCATACTATTTTGGGTCTTTGGATCTGATATAGCTGAAGCACAACTTGGTAGTTAAAACTTCCAGCCTTGTCAGTATTGCAGAATCGAAGATGCCGCTTGCAGCCTGCGAGCAGTGGAAGAGCTGGGAGTGCTTTCCTCAGGCAGGCTGCATCTCTTAGGGGCAAAAGCTGCCTTGTTGCTCATAGATCAGGGCCTCGCACCTGAAGGAAATGGTCTTCTATGGTTGATGAGAAGAGTTATGACATTGTCTTAACCACAGTCCTGTATGTGCCTTTGTTCCCTCAACAAAATTGCTGGAGACTGTTGTGAAGTCTGTAAGAAGTGTGAGGCACTGCAAAGTCCAGAAGGGCCCTAGCTTGGTTCATGAATCTGTGCTGTGCTAAATGCCATTATATGGGGGGGGGGGGGTAAACTTTCTCCATAGTTTTGTCCTTAACCTCATGATTTATGAATCTAACATACTAATCCCCCAGCCACCTGACAGACACCTGGCTGACTCTCCCTTCAGGATGGTAGGCCACCTCCCCCTGCCAGTGCAAGGGATGAAGCTGGGGTATTCTTGGGGAAGATGTGGGTCCCCCCCCTCTATTGGGGAATGGCATCAGGTGAATGGCCATTTTTGCTTGGCTGTTTTTTTGCTTTGCCATTTTTGCTAAGGCAGCCTGTGACCTCAAATCCCTTAAGAAAATGAGATGACATCCCTTCTGAAAGGTGAAGATTCATGTGATTGTTCTTTTAGAATGATGATTATTCCTTGGTCTCTGTGTAGAATAATAAGCTTTTATTTATGGAGGATAAAGAAAAAACAATTCTTAAACTTGTATTAACCCTCCCCACTCAAAACAACTGCTCAAATCATGTCTATTCTCTTATATACGTTGTTTGGAAGAGTAACAAATATAATCTTGTACTGAATGTGCCTATATTTGAAGGACCCACTTAACTATTCTAATTCATGAATGAATTTATTTGTAAATTCTCAAAGTCATTCTCTACTTAAAAACATTACTTTGGGAGGCTATATGCCATTCTCCAGACAAAACAGAAAGGTGTCAAAGCTTTTAAACATAACAATCAATTTGTCCTATATTACTGTGTTATGTCGTCTAATGCCTGCATAATATAAAAAGGCTGGAAAAACTAGAGCCAGATCCTATTCAGTCTATTCTAGAGTGTTCTTGCCTTGTTACTGGTATTGCCCTAATGTAGAAAGGTAGCACAAGGTCCTCAGGTAGTGAGTTCCATTCCAGTGATGGGAAACACTTGCATGTGCTATCAGCAGCTGTGTTGTATCTACTGCTGGTTCTTGTGTGGGCTGCCTTGACCTGGTGACAATATTGCTTGGCACCTCTTGTCCCTGTCCTTATTGCTTAGAATTAGGGAAACAGTTGTATTTTTCCCCCCTGTGATTTTGCTCACAAATTACTTTGATTTATTCCTAAATTAATCTGGCGATGCCGCCACCTTCAAGCATCACAAACCTATACAACGAGCACTACTTAGCATTTATCTGCTTGTTACTCCAGTAAACTTATTGCAGACTTTCTGGTCCATTCACTATATTTAAATGTGCTTCCTTTATTTTCACCAAGACATTTTTATCAAAGCACTTATTCAGGATATGAATAATGATCTTATGTACTAATGATAAAGAATATGTTTTGATCTCATCACTTAAATATTCAGTCTTTTAATCACTGGTCAGTACTGACATAGCTGGTGACTCATGAGCAAGAACAAAACCAGTTCTGCAATAAAATTCATTTATATATTGATACTTTTAAAATCACCTCTTTAAACTCTTGGGATTGCCATTATATTCAAACAGAACTGGAGTGATAATAGGGTAGGTAATTTATGCATGTACAATATTCTTTTCATACAGAAACTTTCCACATAATAGAAATAAGTCTTATGACAGCTGTAGTCAGCTAAGAGTGGAGACAATTTCTTATGTGAAGTGTAAATTGTGGGTTTTAAATGTTGAGTGGCTTTGTGAGGTTTATATTTACTAGCTGAAAATGCAGAGTAAAGTACTGCATAAATATTTGTTCAGGCTTAGTTGCAAAGTGACAGAGCAGCATTTCATGTACAGTACTTTATTGATGGAACAATTTGATTGAAGTCCATAGGGAAATCCTGACAATGAAAGGAATTACTACAATGCTAGCATTGCATCCGAGGGTGTCCCAAGCACTTACTGTCTCTTCAGCTGTAGCTATGCAACATGGCGCATACATAACACTTACCTATGGAGACATATTATCTTTCAGTTTTGGTGTTCTTGATGGTATTTCTGCCCTCTTGTAGGATGTTCAGGAATGTGCAAAACTTCCAGGGTGTCTTTTTAACAAATCTAGAAGTCTTGTCAATCCATGCATTTTTCCATCAAATTAGTAAGAATTTAATCTATAACATGAGCTTTCTGCTTCATTTATCACTTTTACATTGCACACTCCAATACACGTTGTATCTGTGTCTGGCATTTAAAGCCAAAACTTTTCAAGGAGGCATATAAGAGAATAAGTGAAATAGTTTGTACAAAGCAATACCAAGATATGCCAATAAAGGAATGTCAATGACTATTTTACTTTCCCTTGAAGAGTCCTTTGTAAACATATAGATGCTGCAAAACAGGAGAAAGATAATCTCTGGCAGTTAAGCTGGGATACTGGGACCTAGAATTTCAGATGTTCTCTGCCTGGTTCTGCCACTAATCATTAGCTGGTTTTAATCAAATAATTAAAATTTTTTACTCTAATGTAAATAGATGAGACTGTTAAATGAATATAACAATTTGAGTTTATACTACTGTGACAATCCATGCTTGAGAAGAACTCTGAGATTATGGAGTAAAAGCTGTTATGTAAATTCAAATGGCAAAAAAGATCAATTAATGGACCTTTTCAGCATAAATTTGGGTGTATGTGCTCAGCTAAAGTGATTCATGGGCAGCTGTAGTTGATTGGGGATGCTTGTGAGGTTGATGTTAACACCTCAAAACTACTGTACCATATAACACATTACAGGTTTAAATTTGTCTCCATCTTTTTAAAATTAATTTATTCATTCAAAAAAATGACTGATGTTTGAATTTTCTGCCAAGCAGTATTTAAATACATCTTTTATTCTCTGATTAACAGTGTAATATAGCTTCCTTTTTGGTTTTAAAATTAAGGAAATCCAAAGAAGCACTGATTGTATAGAACTTAGAATAAAATATTCCAAATGTGAAATGTGTCCGAATGTCTTCTGGGATGTTTTGCTAATATATCTGACAGAAATCTGGCCTGTTACAAGGGGAATAGAGCTCTGAGGTAACAGGTTCAGCACTTTCTTGGAATTATCCAGGGATGTGTCATTAAAAAATGAAGGAATGGTAGCAGTGACAGATCTCTAGGCCACAAAGCCGATAGGAGGATTGCTTACATGTGTCTTTCCTGCATGTGAGTGTCTTAATTATCCAGGAGGAGACTTCCTCCCTGTGTAAAAATTGTGACAATACTGGGTATGTTTTCAAAGTTATGTACTGCAAACTTGCTTTGTGACTCCTGCTAGGAGGAGTGTGTGCCGAAGTCTGTGTGCTTTGAGTTATTCTTATCCAACAGTCAGTTTTATGATCACTCTGTCCTGTCTCTACTTAAGCAGCTGGACATGAGAAGACTTTTATGCATAATAGAACTATCTTATTTGTGATGTCAGATTTCTAATTAGTCCCATCTTTCTTGGGCTAATTCACCTAGGAATTGGTACCAATGATGGGATAAACTAGCACTGGATACTCTTGAAGCAGTTATGAAAGTCTCTTCTGATACCAGACTGCTTTTTTTTACGGAGGCCAACATATCTTTAATACATGAGATCATTTGTAAAATCTGTGACGCTTCTTTGGGATCCTGCTGACAGGATGACAGAATGAAAAAGTAGAAAAGCACCCACAAAGCAGCCTTTGCATAAACAAGTTGTTTTCCCCTTCAGAACTCTCCTGCTGCTTTGAAAAGGGCTCCTTGGTGGACAAAGCTTTCAGAAATAATCAGCTCTTGGCTAGTTGAGAAGGAGACTCTAACCTCAGAGTCCCAGGAGAGTTTTTTGACTCAACCCTATTATTCCTGTAAGGCTGGAACAGTAGTGAGGAATGTAGATGCTCTACAAATACTTGAGACAGAACTGACCTTTGGATTCTGAAAAGCCTGGAGGTTCTGGTCTTTCCTAATTGTGAGAAAATGTAAAAGAAAAAACAGCATTGGTTTGATAGGTCAGTCTGTCACTCTAGCCTTGGAGAGACCACTCTGGAAAAAACAATCAAGCCAAACAATTGGTCTGGAAGAAGCAAGTGCTAAGACTATTTTTGTTAAACAGTGAGGAGAAAACTTTATATAATTTTTTTTATTTTAATTTATGACGTAAAGCTCACAGGTTATTAGAAGCAAATGGACAAGGGCCTGTTCTTGAGCTGAGTTTTTGAGCCTGCCCAGTGTGAATTCCCTTCCTGCAGATTTGTGTGGGAACCTCTTCAATCATGTTCATTGTTTTAGAAAACGCTGCTCCAGAGGCATGTAAGCTTGCTTTTTAAATTCTCCTAATCCATAGCAGTTCAGGAGAACTTCAGAAGTGTGCTTGTTTCATAACATTTGGAGTTGCACCTTTCTAAAAAATTTGTGGTTAGTCTGCAATGTTTCAAGAGTTCAGTTACTCTGTTTTTTGTTTGCCACTTGTAGCAAAGCCAAATAGTTGCAAACAGTATTTAGCTACTGTCCAGGGTATTTCCACTCTGGGAATTAAAAAAAAGGTTCCAGTTTCATATGTGCTAGATGCTGTGGTGTAACTACCTGGTGGAGTCATTGCGAGGCCCAGTTAATGGTATGGACTTTTAGTATTTTTCCTTTGGTATCTTGCATGCTGTTCTGTAGTGGAATTTCTCACATGCCACAAAGCTGTCCCTTCTGCTAGTTACAAATTTTGAAAATCCTAACTTGCTGGAGCCTTGCTTCCGCTCTCATTGGAGGATGTGTCCCACATTTCTGATCTGTTTAGATGTTACAGGTCCATTCACAATGTCTATAATGAGAGATCTGTTAAGTCTTGGATGTGTCTGGAGTTTTTAATTTACCTGTTTGTTGTGATCCTCAAAGCAGAGGAAATATTGTACCTAAACAGCACATCAGTGAAATGACTTGGTAGCCATCTGATAGCTTGAGTAAGGGTAAATAACTCCTTGGTTAATAAGGGTATTCAGTTGTCAATCCTCTCCTAAAATCTGGAGGATTAAACTATAGATAAGATGGAAACTTTTCCCCTTCTTTCCCTTTTACAAATAGGTATTTTGACTGGAGTAGATAGTAGTCTTGTGTGTAAATATGAGAATATACTAAACATGAACTGCTGAGTTTCACTGAGAGGAATGCTTTATTTAAAGTGGTGTTTAATATAAAAAAGATTAATTTCTCAGAGGCATAAGGCAAAGCTTCCAGAAAGAACTGTGATGATCCAATTCTGTTACTTTCAAGTTTTTGAAGCATGTTGAAGCATAACGTTGCCTCAGAAGGAAAAGGGACTTTCCCACAGATTGCAAAGAAGTTGTGACATTTCTCAGATTTGTAATAGCTTCTCAGAAGTTCCAGCATTAACTCTTTTATGCTATCATACATCTGAACTRAAAATACCCTTTGTTCCATATTCCAATTATCTTTCTAGAGTTGATCAGTCACTACAGTTCATGCATACCAGAAACTCCCGAGTACTAGGAATATGTTTTGCTTTCCTGTGCTGCTGCTTTACAAAAATTCACATTAGTCTTGCCCAGTTTCAATTGTTGTTTTTTGGTCAAGTTAATGGAAGTTGCAGTAGTATAGCAGTTATTAATGCAATTAAAAAGCTTAAGTGTAGAGGAGCTGATATTCCAGAAAATGTTTAAGTTGAGAAGTGAGGCAGATATTTTACTATTCCAATAACAGAATAGTGATATGGTATTTCATTGCAGGTACAGTAGTGTCTATGCTGCTGAACTGGGGAATAGGGCAAAAGGTTCTGCTCCAGGCTTTGACTGCAACATGTTTGAGACTGAGCAAATAATGCTTGTGCATTCCTTTCCACAAGGAGGAGTTGCAGATGATGTGACAATAAAATTGCAATATGTGACTGGGCAATAAGGTTATGTGACAAGATCCTATCTGTGAGGAAATTAGCAAAAATCAATGGGGGATGTTCTCTAGAGGGCAAATCAGTACAGCTCCATTGACTTCACACTTTCTATACTGCATCATCTTCTGAAGATCTGGTCCTAGACTACTGAATGTTCTTTAAAGAATGGCTCTTTCTTTCCTGAGGAAAAACTTCTGTGGAGGGACAAATGTTGTTTTTATGTCAGAAAGCAAGTTTGTTTCGAATGGCTCCAGAGTCTGGTACCCCAAAGAAGGTCTGTTGTAACGAAAAGATGGTGAGACTTTTACATGCTTCCAGGGGAAAGCTAATGAGTAGAAGCATAATGTGGAGAAGAAGAGTGCTGTGCCATTAACGAGGCAAGTCATGTGTTGCTGCTTTGGCATTGTGAAGGTATGTTGCATGGGGCCGCAGACTGGCACAGAGGTGCCTAAGCTGGGGGAGTGCTTCACTCTGGAAGTGGGGGTAGTGTATAGCTGCATTAGGAGCCCTCAGCAGCTGGCTTACTGGCTTCAGTGTGGATTTCTATGGCTCTGTTAGTGCTGGTGCCTGAGCTTAAAAGCACTGCTTTTGAATGCAGCAGATCACTGCAGTGTTAGGAGGTCAGGCACCTGAGTTCAGAGTGGAAGGCTTCAAATCTATATATTCTCCTGCAAGCACAGAAGAGTGCTATGATCACTGCATGCTTAAAGCTGCCTCAGCTGTAGGATTGTGTGAACTGTGCAGAGATTTATGCACCCCATGTATGGTCCTTCACAGAAAAGTGTTACTGACACCAATTGCCCTAATGAGGGACAAAGTACTGTTATGGATGAGAGACTGCCTAGACAGAAACTCAGAGGGAGAAAAATATTTCATTAAAGGTCAATATTATGTATTGACTAAGTATCAGTGGTCCTTTACTCTCAACCTTTTTTCTAAGATATGAATAAAATTGGAAAATCTGACAATAACGCATGATAACTTTGGTTAATCAAAGTCAAGAGGAGACTGAGTAATTTCAGCATGAATCAAACTAGGTGGAGAGGCAACATGATACCTAGTGAAATTAAGAAATATGAAGAGAGTAAAGGGAGGGGTAAATGTTTTTTGTTCTGAATTAACTGTTTAAAAATCCAGTTTTTCTCTTCCTTGGGGGAACCCCCTTTATGTATGCATCTGACTCTGAGACAAGCAGATGAATGAGGATACATTAAGAATAGAATAGTGAATAAAAGAAATTTCTCAATAACATTTTATTGCATCTGCTAATATAGCAGGGAATACAATATTCTGTGGTCTTGAGAGTGTGTAATAGCACAGAGGAGAACACTCCTGAAAGGACAAGAAAGCTCAAGAAGAATAGCTGAGAAAACATGAGACATATGAAAAAGTTTTTGTAGAAGCTAGAGTAGGAATTTTCAATCTAAGATGGTTGTAGTGATGTTAAAAGCTCATAGTGCAGACACCCCCCTGCCCCCCAGCAGCCACCCAAAACAACCAAGCAACAAACTCCAAGAAATGTTCTTGATACAGCTAACAATTTGGTAATGCTTACAGACATGCTAGAATTAAGTACTACAATGAAGGAGAGATTTTTAAGAGTACAGATTTTCATGCTTCAGGTATAGGCTGACTGGTGGGGTTTAGAAGACTTTCCTTGAACAAAGGTTTTCCCGGTTGTGTACTGCAAGGTTTTTGAAGGGAGATATTCTGTTAGATCAGATGGATGGTTTGTGCCATCCTCATGTTTTACTTCACTAACTAATTATGACTTGGTCATTAAACGAAGCAGAATCTGTCAGTCTGTAACTCCAAGTGGTCACTGAACAGCCCATTTTCTTCACTTTTCTCTGAAGCACCTTGGGTTGCCTCTAGGATGCCTCTTTAGGTGCAATACTGCTGACAGATTATAACAATTCTCATGATCTTTGTTTTGTTTCTTTTGATCTCTTCTAACAAAGTACAGCTTGGTCAAAACAACTGGAAAAAAAGTAGAAGCCATTAGTTTTCTCATAATTTTTATGCAAACCTATAAACTGGCTTTGGGCATTGCTTATAAAGAATAAGCCTGGGATTGCTTTAAAGTTCAATATACCTCAAGAACCTCTTTGAAACTTATTTCAAATTAAAATGAAATCTGAACCCCTGTGAGGTTTTTGGTAATTTCGACCTTTGTTGCAAGAACAGCTCTAAACAAGTAAATTCTCTTTTATAGCTCATGAACTAACTGCTATTGTACTGCTTTATATTATAGTCCTTAAATTCACCCCATGCAATCTCATTGATTTCAGTGGGAATTTTCTTTGAACATGGAGTTAAATAGTCTTCAGAATTAGCTCCCCCATGAATTCAGAATATTAGGTATCAGCTCAAGTTATGCTGAGTGCTGTCAGTTTTCCACCTGTTAAAATTCTTGGAGTAGATGCAATGAACTTCTTCAAACTTGATGTGAAAAGTTGCAAGTAGTTTGAATTTTCTGCAAATTGGGGAGTCTAGGAGTTTGGTCTGAGTTTGTGTAGGCTACTGTATGAGAATCTCTTAAAAGAATGGAGTTTTCTGTATGTCCTTCCACATATATTCCACCCCCCCCCCCGCCCCAACCTCTTTGTGTTCTGCATTTACTTTGATGTTGTGCATTTGAAAGGGAGAACTAACTCTGATAAATGAGCAAATGATTAAGGCAAAGGCATAACAAAGCAGCCCAGCTTGACAAGGTTCTTTGACATAGTAACAGACTGAGTGCCTACAGGACTTGTCTGGGATTTAGAAAAATGAAAGTGACTGATTTCCAAGTGGTAAATGTCATTCAACTTGATCCCACTTGTGAAGACTGCTACCAGGTGGTGTGTTTTTTTCCCCCTGAAAAAGTATGAGGAGAGTTTAGGTGCCCAGGTGTGTGTGTGGTGATGTATGCTTGTGTTTTTGAATATAAAAAAAGTCATTTTCTGTGCTGCCCTCAGATCCTTCTGACATGATGCGGATGGTTAGATGATTCTGATATGAATTTGCATACTTGTCCCCAACCCCCACCATTTCAGGTTTGATTTGATAGTTTTTCAGTACCTTTTTTTTTTTTAACAGCTGAGCAAGATGAAAGGATGAAATTTATATACAAACTGAGAAAACTCTTCCAGGAGAGCTTTGAAAATATAGTAGCAAATTAGCCATGTGTAGAGGCCCATAGGTATCAGTACAAGATACGTAAACTTCACAGCTTCTGGTGAGTTAGTCAAGGAAAGAGCAGCTTGTGAGTCTGCCATGCTGAAGAAGATACAGTTTGTTTTGTTTTCTAGCTGAATGCCTTATGTATAGTATGCCCTTGTGAGCTGACGTTCTTGTAGCCAACTAGAAATATTTGCTGTATCTCTTATTTCTAGGAGGCATCAGTTCTGTGCTTTTTGACCATACAGTACAGTATGTACATGGATGTCATGCACAAGGAATAAATCGTGTACTTTGAAAGTACATTGTAAATGCATTGTTTTTAAAATGCTCTAATTCCACTGGATAGATTGCTTCATTTTTGCTATTTGCTTTTATCCTTGCTACTATCTGAAACTGCTACAGGTAAATCTCCCCCTCAGAGCTGGGTGAAAGCCGGGGGGTGAGATCTTCGGCTAGCATAGATCAGTGTAGCTTGTCTGGTTTCACAGTGAAAAAACCCGACTTAGCCCTGCTGATGATCTCACTCTTTGAGAACATTTTCTTCATGAAGAAATGTACTTCAGTCTGCCTTCATAACTGCATTATTCCCCAGAGATTATATATAGTGTCTGGCAGGTCTGTAGCCTGGTTTCCAGCACAATAACATCTTTTACATCTTTTCTCTCTCTTCCCTCTTCACCCCCCCACCCCCCCACTGGGCAATATGACTTTTTCTTTGTCTAAGACATGCTTAGATCACTCCTTGTTTTAGCAGTTGGAAGCATAAAGTATTGACACAGAAACGAAGCTGAAGTCTTACCTGTGGGATTCCTTTATTGGGCAGTGTTGTAGCAGAACACTGGAATAGCTTGTTTTAGCTCAGAAATTTCCTGGAATATACTTTGGCAGTAAATAATACAACAGTGCCTAATTTTAAAGTAAGCATACCTGATAGTGATTTTTGTATTTGGTGCTTCACTGGACGAACTGCTATAGACTTTGTATTCAGTATTACTTGAAACTCATACCAAACCTGCAAACATGGGTTTTAGCATATGATTTCCAACACAACTGCAATGAAAATATTTTCTTAGTGTAACATATAAGGCACTGAAGATCCGACTCCAATGGGCAAGAGTGTATCACAAAAATGCCTTTATTGTTACAATATGACTAAGGGGTGTGTGTAGAAATGCTGTGCTTACCTTACTTACCTGCAGCAGCTGTGGGCCACCCAGCCTTTGTCCCGAAAGCCAGGAGGCCGCTGTGGTGTCTGTGCAGAAGCTGCAGCTCTGTCCTGCAGGGCTGTGGGTCCACTGAGGTGGTACATACAAAGAACTGCCACTTCAACCTGCCACACTTGACAACAGCAATCGAGTCATCGATTCCCCTCCTGCTTGGTTCCCTCCCACAGTTCCCCTCCCACCTGGATGCAGCTGGGGCAATACCTCTGATCTCTTCTCTCCAGCATGTCTCCATCCTGCAGTGGCTGCCAAAAGTATTTTGTCTGAATAAGTGGGGAAATTTTTGTTACATTGATACCCAAAGAGTAACAAACTTTTTAGATTACAGTAAGTTTTTCTTTCTCTTCCTTTGTTGTATGAGTATACAGAATTTATCCTCTCAAACTTTCTTGTGGAGGTCTCAGGAGCAGATATTTCTACAATGAAAGCTAAGACTTGCTATGAAGCCATATGATCTCAGGAGCTCACACTTAATGAAAAACACAGTATTGTGGAAGCTATAAGTTGGCAATGCTGCAGAGCAATTTCTGGCCAATTAGGACATTGCATATGGACAGTAAGGTCCTGGGCAAGCAGTGTCTCATGACAGAGAAAAGACTTGCAACAAAGCTCAGTTGTGGAGACCTTATCTCTAGTGTTTAGCCCATTGTTTCTGAATGTGCACTAAAAATGATGATAGTCACCACGATAATGTTATTGCTTAAGGTCTGCCTAAGTTCTTAATGCAGTTAATCGATTCTGGAGTGGCATGCTGTATTCAGCATGACTTGAGGATATGTGGGAGAGAACTAGATCTCTTGCTGGTGTTTGTCAGTGAGGATTGCTTTTTATTTACACACCTGGAGTTATTTTTTTACTATTGTTACACATTTATACAACAAGGAAGATATTTATGTGATGGGTCATGAGGAATTTGCTATATAGCTAGTTAAATTTTCTGACTCAATGTGGACTACACCCCTTCCCGTATTTGATCACATTAACTTACTGCTTGACAGAGAAGGAGACATGTTTCTTGCCTCAGAGCACAAACTCAGTAAAATGAGTATAAATACATTAGAGTTTTAATTCTGGGGTCTTTTTTCCACTTATGACTTCCTCTAAAGATGTGTTTTCAAATCATCCAGTTCTGAGTATGTGAAGATGAGTCTGGTTGCCTTTTGTTTCCTTCTTGGAAAGAAATGGGAGGTTACAAAACTTTTGTAATAAAATGATACTGGGGAAAAGTTGAGAATCATTGACCTAAGACACAACAAGGAAACTTTTCTAAACGGTTATGTGATCTACTGATTGGAACCACATGTCATTCCAGTGTGAGTGTTATAACTTGGTATAATCTCAGAGCACTGTGATTTATGCATGACACCATTTCTAAATGAGTACTGGTGTTTTTTTGAATCACTCAAATAGAAATGCGTTTACCGGAGAAAGCTCTGAGAAGAGAGAAATCTAAATGACAAATCCTATGGTCTACCCCGAAAGAGGTATTTTCCTGGTCTTCATGCAGCATTGTTCACTAAAACACAAGATGGACATGGAGTTCTAATACTGCATTTCTCAATCTGTTTGACTCCTGCTATTACATCCTGACTTTGATCTAAGAGAAACTGAGCTGTAAATGAGATAACCAGTTGGAATAAGGGCAGGCAGGGTTTTCTTTTTGCAGCTGAGAAGTGATCCAACAGCAATGTAGTGTCTTGCTTTGGTAGGGGGCTAATCTCAGTTTGCTAGGTCGGCAGAAACAATCTGATCAGGCTGTGGTAGCAGGGAAGAAATTCAGCTTGCTCTCAAGTGGCCTTGCTAGGCTTCTGCATGGAGGATTGCTAGATAAATAGCATTTCTGTCAAGCATAACCAGTAAGAATATTAAGAAGTGGTGGCAACCTTAGCTTGGTAGTGGGGATAGTGGGTTAAAAGGACTTAAAGGGAAGGGTCAGGAAAAAAATAGTAGATTTTTTTGCCCCCCCCTCCCCCCCAATATCTTCCTTGGCAGCATTTGGCTTTTCTTTGTTTCCATTTTGTCTGTCCTTTCTTCAAATAATTGTTTGTTATTTTTTTTTTGTACCTCCTGCGGTCCTGCTTGTGACTGCCATTTACTTCCTTCCTCCCATCACTGGTGTGATACACCAGAAAGGAAAGTATGCTTGCTTTTGCTTTTAAACAAGTGAAAGTGTTACTGAATGTGTTGCTGGCTACTGAACACTTCTAAATTGTGGTTGTTAGTCATTGAGTTGCACAGTAGTGCTTAAATTGTACAAATTACTACATGGCTAGGAGTTAAAGACCACATAGTGTGGTGTATTTGGGCAGCTTGTCATGTTTGTAAGAATTTGGTAGACTATTTGAGAACAACACTGTAATGGTTCAATTGTTCTGATTTAATAGGCATTTACTGTAAACAAATACAAATTGGAATAATGTGAACAGAGCAGCTTAGCCAGCTTAGTTTTGCTATAGCCTGTATCTCCACAGAGGAGGTTCCTGCCTGTGTTCATAATGTCATGGTATTGGTAGAATTTGATTTACTTCAGGCCTTGTCCTTTTTATCTGTTCCTGAGACCTCAGTTCACCTGGCTTTATGGAAAAACAGATTACTAAAATATAAAAACAATCTTAGTCTTTTCACCTCTTAGGGCAATCAGACAAGTGTGGATTTTTCCTTTCCTTATGCCACTCTTGTTGCATTGCCTCAGTGGGCCAGTATGTGACTTGGAAAGAAATGGCAGCTGCTATCATTAGGGTAAAACAGCAACAAAATGGAGAAGGAGGTCATGCCCTGAAATAAATGATCCATGCTACAGAAATGAGTGAGAGACAGTAGAGGAGGTGATGCAGGTGTTTGCCTAAAATCAGATGTAGACCAGTGAAAAAATCTGGAAATTAAGTTCATCTCTTGTTTTCCAGAGCAGTTCACACCTGACACCTACCTCCCTGATGAAGCAGGGGCTTAGTTTAGGTGAGGCACACATCTGGGCTGGGATGGTGCTCCTCTGCTGCCTCCCTGTGCTGGTGGTGCCTGGGGTGCTTACGGGCCCCAGCCTCTGTTGGTGAGGGCAGGCTCAAGCCCCAGGTGGGGCTGTCATGCCACCTGGCCAAGGGAGCGGGATCCAGGAGGCAGGCAGAGTGGCTGTGTGTCCCGGCCGAGTTGCTCTCTATCGGTTTGGTATCCCATCACTGCCGTGTATGCCTGCTCTGCGACTAGCCTCCTGCCTCTCCTGTGCTGCTCTGCACTGTGGTAACACCCTGCTGCTGTCACCTTTGGTACCCTCACTATTCCCCTGCTGGCCCCCCCTTCCTCCTGGAAATCCTGGCTCTGGGAGTGCTGGAAGCTTTTGGAGCCCCCTTCAGCCTTTGTAATAGCAGCTCATTCAATCCTTTTCAGAGCACCCTGGATGGATCTTCCCCCTATTTTCCCCCTTTCCTCCTTCAGCCTTGCTGCATTTATGTTCCCCTAAACGGCAGCTTGACCTAGTACTCAATTCAGTCATGTCCCAGTTACTCTACCTGGCCCTTGGACTCCACCATCATTGCTTTTGGGGACTAAGGAGCAACAGCATGTGAGCCATCTCCTCCTGTTTGCCGCTTTTTCTCCATGACTGTATACAGAAAGATGCTCACAGACATCTAACAGAGGAAGTGGGATTAAAATGGTGCTGGGTTTTTAAAAATAACTTATTTTACTGTTTAACACAGTAGTTCCCTTGGGCTCCTTTGTAGTCTACTAGTGAAGCAGAGACCATTGCTCACTTCTGCTCTCAAAAGAGGTTTGGCTACAAAGAGTTTGTGAATTACTGAAGCAGTGAATTATGCCAAGCAATAGAAGACTGGCAGCTCAACTAGTTCAGTCTAAACCAGTCGTATAGAACTTCTACATCCCAGTTATACCATGCGACTAGAGCACTTCAGCAGAAGTTATGCTTCAGTTGGCTAAAAGCAGTGTCATTCTGTTGCAGCACGTAAAGGTTCGGAGAGCACAGCTACGATTCAGCTCCTGGAACATAGATGCTGGCGTTTGTGCATCTTAAAAGCCTTTAAAAGCACCTGAAAATCCTACATTAGTCTTTTAGACTGTAGGACTTTGTGCTATCTCAGTTCTTTACAATGTTCCAGTATTTGGAGCAGACAGGAAATAGGTATCTGTGATCTTTTCTCTGGTCAATACTGCTAATGCTGACTATAAGGGTACTATAAGGACTTTAGTCCTTGCCCTGATTCCTTCCCCTCTTTTTTTTCTTTTGTACCCTTTTGGGGGCGGGGGAGGGAGGCAATGCTAAAACCAGTTTTCTAAAAGCATCCTATCTTTTGTACAGAAGTGGTTACTGTTACAATCCAGCTTTTATTAGGAGAAAAGCCAAGTAACAACTCTTTAGTATGAATAAAGCAAGTAAGTTAGCTGTGAGAGCTAGGTATCTCCTAAATTACCTCAGGTCTGTCTTTGAAAATATGCTTGAGAGAAGACAGACACCCACTGCCCCTCACCTCTAAGATGAATGTGGCACTGGTGGGGACTGCTGCTTTTTCTCTGTGTGTATGTGAATTGGGGTGGAAAGTGAGTCTAGACTGTGGCAAATTATGATTAAATAAAGTGCCCTTCTTGTTATTTCTAATGGAGGAAAATTTCATTACTCTATTGATTTACAAAGATTAGTGTTTTCTTTCTTCTGTCTGTGTGGGTTTTTGTTTTTGTGTTTTTTGTTTTGTTTTTTTGTTTAAAGGCTGCACTGTCACAAGAGTGGTCATTCGCAGCTGCTTATTGATTCGAACCAGGACTGAAAGATGATTGAGTGCTGTGACTTTTTGTGCCCTGTTGTTTTCTTCTTGTGTTCTGGTGGAAAAACAATTAAAAGTGTTCCTGTTCCCAATAACAGCATCTCCTGATACGAACTTAGTCTCTAAATACACTGCTATGGATGGAGATGGAAATGCCAATGACCACCTGACAGCCTGGTGCAAGATTAATGCTCGTCATTTCATGAGTTAGCAGCTATAAACAGTACCACCAGGTTTTTCAGAACAAGGCTGAAGTATTAACTGAAGCTGTAAAACTGCAAACATACAGTAATAAAGAATTATTAACAAAGAAAAGATTTAAGAGTTCAAGTGTGTTGTATTTTTTGTTTATGGTAACCAAACAGCTTGAAATGCATCTGATTAGTTGATCAATGAGAGGCTGTTACTGTGTTTTGGATTATCCTGTCACTGTGATAATGACATTGTGGATGTAATTGGTTCTTTAGTTTGCTCAGTGCATATACATATTTGAATCCATAAATAGGATTTGGATTTGCTAAATATAGATTGGGATTATGGAGCAGTGCTAGCACTGATTGTGTTGCTTTAGTATTCTGGTAAACAAGAAAGGTTTTTCTTAACAGAAGTGTTTCTCCTCTCCTTGGAGAAAACGGTGGGTGATTAAAGACATGACTAGTAGGTTGATGAGGGGAATGAAGGGGGATATAGGTACTCTTCTCCCCTGCCAGTCATTTCTGCCCCCAGGAAGCTGCAGACTTCATGGCCATTCAGTGCTACCTTTTCACTGGAGATGGGTTATGAAGTTACAGTGGGAAGCTCTCCTGGATTCAGCCATGCTCTTGCCCATGTTGCTCTTTGAGATGCTCTTTAGGAATGCCAGGGACCGATCTGCCATGCCTCGCAGGTGCCAAATTGAATTTATGATGTGATAGTTGTAAGACCTTCACAGAAAAGAATGTAACAATAAAACCCCCTTATTCTTCAGATTTTCTTCTTCTTCTTCTTTTTCTTTTTTTTTCCAAGCCCCAAAGTAAACAGATGGCGGCCAGAGCCCAAATAATTGGAAGTAGTGTATCTGTAGGCTAGATCTTGCAACTCCATAGTAACTGGAATGGTTTTTTTTCCTTGTTGTAGGAGTCAGCTAGTGAAGGCTACTTGATTTCCAGGATGATTCCTGGAAAAAAAACCCCTTCTATTGGCCTTGAATTTGCGTGTAGAAAATGTTCCTAATTTTAAGGTTGTCACCCAGTGCTGTCCATAAATCAGGCATTTGTCTTATTCTTTTGACCTTTTAAAGATCTGTCTGTAGGATTACTGCTGTGTGAAAAGAGGGAGCAGAAATGTTATGACAATGTTCTGTGGGTTTCTTCATGCTCAGGAAATTTTCATTTATGAAGGTACATCACAGCTGCACCCAAATGACCATTAAATGGATACAAGGAGACTGTGCAGGTGTGACTTGAAAGCAAGCACTGTGCTACAGATTATGTGAGAAATCCCACTGTTTGGGCTTTTTGGTTTTACAGAACAGAAAGCAAGCCCTGCCATTCTAATTGGATGAAGCAAAATACTTGTCTGTCATCTTCCTTGTGTGTGGGTGGATTTTTCTTTTTTTATATTAGATTTGTTTGCCCTGTTATTTAGTGTTTTCTACCCTGGCAGGTAAGGATTTGTGGATCAAGCTTACATGAGCACTGACAGTTTTGTTGCAAGTAAAACTGTGCTTGTGCCCTTGTCATAAATTATAGTCGCTAATTTGGAAGGTTTAATTGTACAGGATAATTCATAAGACATACCTGTAATTTAAGTGGAATATAACTGCTATGGATTGTAATAAGCAGCATAGTCAAGGAACTGCCAACTAACTGTTGGCTGCTGTTAGTACGTTAAATTTTTTACTCCTATTAAATATAGCATTGATCAATGTGGCTACTGTCACTCATTAGGAGGAATGACAGTGTTGCCACTGGAGCAGGTGTTTAGCTGGAAGTGTACTGTTGTCTCCCTTGAGGAATGGGGCATTTACGAGAAGGCAAAGCAAGCTGCGCACAGCTATAATATTCCTCTGGTTGTCACAGGCTGACATCTTCTCGAACAATTGCAGTAGATGCAGAGCTCAGTGCTAAACAAAACTGTAGTAAACCAAAGAGAAGCACTATCTAGAAAATTGCTGTTGCGATCATGGGTCCTTAGGTGGTGTGCATGGTGAGTGGGAGTCCAGTGATGTGATTTATAGCAGCTGGAAGCGGCTCAGTGTGTTGCACTAAGCTAATGCTAGAACTTCTTCCAGAGCATCTGCTGCAAGTGACACTACTGACTGCCCTGCAGGAGGGGATAGCTAGTTAAGGGGCAATATGGATTTTAAGTGGGAGATATTACAGAATTCTGTATTTCATTATTAAAAAAATAAATAAAATCCAGGGTTTCCAGGCATAGAGCATCTCACTGAAGTTAAACAATGAGCAATGCATTCACAGCTAGAAGGTTTTGGTGGCAAAAGGGAAGCTTGGTGTTGGTTAGACTAAGGGCTGCTGAGTGATCACTTGTGCAAATCAGTACTTAAGACACTGGCTTTAGATGTATCCACCTGGGACAACCTTAGCCAATATCTGTCTTCCTGAATTCTTTTCCAATGCATCATCTTTCTAGTGGTTTGGATGATGAGTCTAAAATACTATTTGCCACTGGAATTATTCCCCTGTGGACAGGAGTAGAAGGGGCGTGCTAACCTCTTTACACTGAGGCTACACCTCCTACTTAGGCTGCGCTGTTAAGGGCTGTGGCAAACCTCTGATTTTCACTGTGCAAGTACTGTGTTCACATATGAAAGCTGATTTCGGTACAGGGAAGAGCATCTCCAATCAAAGGTGTAAAGGGTGGTTTGTAAAGGAAACTGTATACCGTTCTTCAAACCTGCATCTGTGTGAATTGTCCCCTAGTGGAAATTTGCTTGTTTCATCCTCAAGATAGTACCTCTTTCATACTGGGGAATTGTATAGTTTTGTCTTCCAGCTAAAAGAACTCTCTCTCCTGCTCTCTTTGCTTTTTCCTCTAATGTTACATGTCCTTTTGCATCAGAGTTGCTTGAAAAACAGGATGTTGGTTGTTTCCCTGTTGCATTGTTGTTCATGTGATGCTATCTTTGTGTGACCAGATAAATTGAGTACTGTGACACTTCTCTGCTAGCCTTTTAGAAGAAACCAAAACCTGTTTGGTTCTGGGCAGAAGTTCTCATATTCCTTCCCCCCACCCAGTACCTCTGTCCTCCCCTTTTCTGTTCTGAAATAAACAGTTTACTATAGAACCACTCACTCTGTCCAGGAGATGCCTGCCTTTCACTGTCTAACTGTATGGCTCAATTATTTATTAATGGCTTTTGTCTTAAAGAACATAACAGGAGGCGGTTCCTCCCATTCCTGCATTATTATTTGAAAACTAGTAAACTTCATCACTGAAGCAGAAAGGTGCACCGTGTTTGTAATGGTGTCTTTGATCCTTTTGAAATCTGAGATTCAAGCAGCTTCTTGTTTCTCTTGGATTTAATGTTCTGAATAGAAATAATGTGGTTATTAACATGTTTGCTATTCAAATCATTCAAATTACAGAACTTAGGGGAGGTCTTCACATTATCCAATTCATGCATCTAACACAGATGCTCTGAATTGTTCCATTGACTTCTTGCCATTCATTATATAAAGAACTTAGCCTCCTAAATTGCAAGATGTAATACAGAGATACCTAAACAAAGAGGGCCTAGCATTGGAGTTGCTGAAACTCCCATTTAGAATTGTAAGTGGATGCAGCTGGATATTTAATGGAAAATACTCATATTAAAAATCTTTTTTTATCCTTAGAAACTAGCAGTCAAATTGTAGTGGTATATTAGGGGGATATATTCTACACTACTGTTGATGTCTCATTCCTCACACTTTGAGGAAAAGCTATGCAAGTAACAATTTAGTCGTAGGCTTCTAATGTATTTGCATGCTGTACCTCAGATTGTGTAATGTCTTATTTTAAAAATAGTCATCAGTGAGTCTTACAAAGAAAAAAACTTGGTCTGTCTTAATGTTGAAAGATTTTTGCCTTTTTTAATCTATGCACCATATACAGCATGGTTGAGGTTGTTTTTTCCTCCTTGCTGATTTGATTTATTGCTAATTGTTATGTGACGGATATAAATGAGGGTAGAATTGCTTGAAGCCTTCATCTAAACTTCATATTTCTTTGATATAGGATAATGAAGCAGCAAAATGTTTTTTCATGATACTTGCTTATCAGAAGTCCTGTTTAGCCCAGCAGAGATGCATGACTTAAACACTTGCCTGTCCAAATGCACCTGCCTTTGCATCCCCTTGTGTTGCTGCACAATGCTGTGAAAAACTTAGATGTCATTAATAAAGCAAACAGAAATTATGAACAAGTATATTTGTGCCTTTTAGAGTTGGGCCAGGGCACAGTGTGCAAAGAGTGTTTAGTTTTCTGCATCATAGGCCATCACGTGTTGCCTACAGTACATCAATAATGCAAATGTCATATTTCCTATGCCAGCTAAGCTGCATTAGCTACTTCAGGTATTGTAATGTATGGTATCTTGTTTAACTTTTATCTTTCATGCCCTGTAGTTTGTGACAGTTTTCTGCTGTTATAATGCAAAATTTAATTAAAAAGAATAGTCAGAAGGAATGTGGTGTATCTGGTATGATTCAGTTTTCCAATGGAGTGGCTTCTCTGCAGATGGATTTGAGCAAGTATTTCAATACTGTGCATAACTCTCCAGAGCTCTGAAGAATATTGTTTTATTTTAAAATATCAGATTGTCAGGATGTACATTCAGGCATTAGTAGTAGTATGTGAATGAAGCAAGATGGGTACAGAGATGCTAGGATGGCGTGAGAGAAGCAGGAGGCTAATTTTTTTAGGGTCTGACTGAAGAACATCAGACTAATGACTATCTGTCCTAAAGAAATCTTCCAAAAATTTGACTATAGCTGACTTGAGATATTTTGGTTAGGGCTGGCTGAAATCTTTCCATGAAACTGTTCCCTGGTATGAGATTTTCAGTTGTATTAGATTTCATTTATTAGGGAAAACTTAGTATTTCCCGGGAAAATCTTCACAAAATGTGGGTGTGTTTTCTCCTGAATGAAAATTTAAGTTTTGCAACCAACTCTTCTTTGTTGTGATTCACATATATATTTCCCCTTCTCCCTCCCCCCCAGAGTGGAGCAAATAATGGAAAGATTTTTGTAGTGAATCGTAGGCATGGATAGAATAACCTGAAGCAGCAGCAAAATCTAAACAAGTTTAAATATTTAACTCAATGGGGTGAACCCTAGACAGTAAAGGGTGCAGGGATAAGCTGTATTAAGTACCAACACTTCTCTCCCACTTGATGGCATAGCATTATTATCTTGGGATTGTAAGAGCTTAAAAAAAGCACGAAAACTTTCTCTGCTTTCTGGCTAGCAAATTCTGACCTATTTGGAGTGGGGGAGAAACCCTTGTGTCCTGCCTTTAAATACTCATCTGTTGCAGCAGTTCTTGATGGCATTCTTGACGTTGTGAGAGTGATTTGATGCAAATGTAAAATGTTAAATCCTGATCATTAGCCAAGTGCTCAGGGTATAAATAATGAATAAACTTCAGATATTGTGGATTGACTGCCAACAGGTCAATAGAAAAGGAAGGGAATACCAGCTTTTGAAGCTGCAGCATTTCTAATTCCCTATGTATTTTAACATTGTGTGGACATGGTGGTTGCAAAACTGCAGTCTTCCCGAGGTCTGTAGTAAGCTTTTTGTTAAAATCTACCCAATATATAGCCCATGACTGCTAATATAATGGGCCTTGAAGTTCTTTACTGAACAGTGAAGCTGGGTCTGGATGGTGGTCAGTTCTAGCATTTGATTGAGGCAGTAACCTGAAGCCCCTCTGGTGCCTGAGCTCACATTGCCACATCACTGTGCAGTTCTGTGGTAGATGCATCTGAAGCAGCTTCAAATTATGCAAGACTGTACAGTGTCTTATGCATACCTCAGCTTGGGCCTCAGTCATGTTAGCTGTGTCACTGCTCGTAGGCCACTGGGAACAATCTCTCAGCAGCTCAAAGGTGGCATTTCGAGCTCATGGTTGTGCTGATTCCACTTCTGTAGCTAATTTGAAGTCTGACTTCACCTGCTGCTGTGTGATGGCACCTTTTAACAGAGTAGCTTTCACTACAAACTTCTGCTGAAACAAATGTTCAGCAATGGCTGTGTTTCTGAGCCAGAAACATTTCATTGAAAGGTCTCAAGCTTGACAAATGTTCCCTCATCTAAGGTAGAGTTCAACTTCACACTTGGATTCCTAGTGGGTCTCTCCTGGAGCAAAGCCAATGCCAAATACTGAAATATCTTTTTCACTGAAAACTTGTAGTTTGGAAGTTCCTCTCATAACCACTTACATCTGCAAAAGGAACTCACAATATGAAAGAATAAATGCTTTTATAATTTGCCAGAAGTCATCTTGGCATCTGAAACTGATGTGGCTTTAGTCTTGGCCTAGGCGGAAGTTATTCCTGTTTCTGGTAAAAGAAAATGGATATAGTAATCATGTACACTACAACAAAACTCTAAAATAAAACACAAATGTAGAGGGTTCCTCCCTGCCTGTTTTGTGTTTGAAAGAGTTCTTCCATTTTTGGTCCACTTGGTAGTCAGGCTTTGAAAGTGTCTCTTTCTGACATTCTTCAAGAAGAGAGATAATTTGTGCCGTTTGTTTTGTGGGGTAGCTTCAATTTTCAGTTGATATTTCTTCTCCATGAAGGCATGAAAGGTCGTTACAGGCCTTTAATAATGAATAGTGTATTGGTCTGCTACAGTGTAGATCATGACATGATCTGTTACTCCTCCAGGCTCCTGACACCTCCCTTGCTTCCAGTTTTCACATATATCGCATATTTGTATTGAGAGAAGAAAGTGAATTGGCAATGTCCCTGTGGTCAGCCACAGAGAATCAAAGCTGTAAAATCTTCGTTTTTGTGTCAGGCATTATGTTAATATTCTGCATGAAGAGATGCATCTGGGAAGTGAAGCAACAAATCATATTGATGCCTAATTCCTTTCCCACCCCTTAAACAAACAAACAAACAAAAGACCTGTGTATACTGAGCATCCTTACTGGTATGTTTTCTATTAACTACTTAAAGCAGGGATCTGCAGTTTCAGTGTTGTACAGCCTGCAGCTATGTGAGGTCTCCGTCAGTCTCCATCTTTCTCTGGCTTGCTGTTGCTTGTGCTGCTCCTTGAGGTTTGCGTTGGCCCTCGAGGCATGAAGGAGCAGTGTCTGGAGAGCTGAGCTGGGCTGTCCCCACCTCTCGGGCACCATGACACCACTCGTTGTTCCAGTTCTTGGCTGTGCCACGTTGTTGTGCTGCTCTTCTCCTTTGCTAAGGTGAAAATGGGTTCCTGAATTCTCCAAAGCCAAAAATGATTCTCTTTTCTCAGTAACAACATGAAACTGAGAGAGGTATTGTGGTCTGCTCTTAAATATATTTTCTTCTCTTCTTCCTACCTTCCTTCCTTCCTTTGCTCTCCTTCCTTCCATTTTAGAACTGAGGAGGTTCAGCAGGAGCAGAGCCAGTCGATCGGGGGAACCGAGTATCCCCCTTTGCTCCTCGCTTGTTCGTTGACACCTAGAACGCAATGTCAGGTCTTGGGCCCCCTGGGACAAGCAGGAAGGTGATCAGCTGGAGTGAGTGCCCTGAGGTGGTTGGGAACAGGAGTGTGGGCCCTGTGAGGGGAGACTGCAGGACTGGCTCCAAAGTGGGTTTAAGGAAGAAAGACTTCTTGCACTGTGAGTATGCAGGTCTGCCGCTATGGCCTCATGAGAGTTGACAAGCACAAGAGGTCATTGCACTTTCCCACTGTATTCCTGTTACAACATCTTAATATACTGCTTGCTTTTTTTGCTTATAACATCACTGGCTCCTTGTCAGTGTGATTTGTTGGAAGTCCCACATCCTTTTCTAAATAAACACTGCTTAGCCAGTGGTATTTTCTTCTGTAATACTGCAGCTGGTGATTCCTTCAGGAGAGCAGTATCTGGTGCCTGTTCCTGCTGCATTTTCTCCTGTGCTCAGAAGCAGCTCCTCCGATATCTTGTTCTGACTAATCTTGTGTTCTTGTTTTCACACAATGTAATTAAGCTGGCTGATCTACAACTCCCATTTCTATCCTCCTTTTATAAGATAGAATATGATTTTTCATTTGCTAGTAACTCATTTCTCCTCCTAATATCCTTTTACAGTTCTGAAATTTATCCAACTTGTTCCTTAAGGAGTCAGATGAAGTATATGAAACAGCTGATATGAAGAAACTTAACCAACCTAAACAACTTCTAATAATTTCCTCTCACTGCCTTCTAGGGTAATTATGTTTTTGCTGGTGGTATTAATTGCACTAACAACTCCATCTTGTTAATGGGGACTTAAATAAACCAGGCTTTACGCTCTTTGGACTTCCAAATGTAATTTGCAAATTTTTTTGGCCCCTCTGAGTACCAGCCCTGCACTTGATTCATTCTTATGGCTAATCTGCTTACAGATGACTTTTGTTGTGCACTCTGCATCTCATTTCATGACTTACCTTTGAGATGTGTTGCATATGCTCAAAGTGAGCATTGTTCCTTCTGCATGCTTTTTTCTTGTGGTTGAGATCAGTGAGGCAGGTTTCATTCTGGTAGCTTGCCAGGCTGTGTGTGACCCTGGGTGCTGTAAAGCACATGGGTGGAGTGTACTGTAAATGCACATGTGTTTTGGTGCTATATTTGGGTTGGAATCTTGAGTACTGTCTTCAGTGGCACAAAGGTGCTTTGAGAGCTGTTTAATTTGGATGGAAATTCTGGATTATATTGTCACTGTGATGGATATTTCATATGCTGAAAATATTGGTTCTAGCTTTGGCAGAATATGATTTAATCTTAAGCTGATTTTAAAACTACAAATACATGGATTCTTACTCTTTTTTGGGGTTTTAACAAATATTATTGGATATCTTCAATTTCAGGGCAAATACCATTTTTGTGTTAGATTAGAAATGCTTGAAAACAAGGATTTCTTACATCTGAACTTTTTTCCTCTTAACAGCCATGGTTAAGCTTCTAAACCATTGCACAGTAATTAGGTTTATTGCAATGTGCCTTGGTGTAGACTTATTTAAATTCCTAACATACAGATCTAATTTTGAATCTTGATGGCAGAGAGAGAAAGAGAATATGTAAAAAGGTGTTACACTTACTAGTGTTCTGTCATTGGAAAGTGGCAAAACAAATAAAAATCAAACCACACTAAGTGCAAGGGTAATGTGCATTGGGTAATATGCCTTTTAGCTTCTACTGTTTATACAGTGGTGGTTTTTATTTTTTCAATGTTATTAAAAGTGATGCATGGTAATTAAAATGTGCTAGTTTCTCCCTTCGAAGTAAGAATATGTATCCTATCAAAGAGCAATTGGATGATCTTAGGTAAATTAATTCTCTGCATTCAGACATGTTATCTTCTCCCTGATTCATATGTTGCTATAGCAACAATTGACTTCAGAAGGCCTGACTCAGCTCCCAACGAAATATGAAATGTCCTGTTTTCTCTATTTCTAGTGTAAGTCATGGAGGTGATTTCAGTTGCAATAGCTGATCTCTAGAAATGATTTCTTTTTTAACTGGAAAGTAAAACAGTTTTTTTCCTAAGTTGAATACATTCCCTTTCTTTGCTTATGTTTTTACACTATTCTTATTAGTGTGAATAATTAGAGAGTTACTGAATGAAAAATATAAATGTAATTTTAAAGGTGATTTTTAAAAGGTAACTATGCTTTTTTTAACCTTGTTTCATTTTCAAATCTGTACTAACTTCCATCTATCTCTAGAACAAACATCGAACAGCAAAAAGCCTGCATATTTTTCTTCAGGCAAAGAGGTTTGAGACTTAAATGCCTGCACTCACCCCCATCAAAAAGCAAATAAGTTACTGTTCTCGGCAAGGAAAATGGAAATGAAAATAAAATGAACCAAAACCCCTTTGACTCTGGCTGTGAGAACTTGTGCATTTTTGGACTAAGAATGTTAGAGTATTCAGTATAATAAAAGAATATACTTCACATACGTATATATTCTCTCAGGAATATAAATATCTGTTGTGGGCTTCACAAAACAAAAACTGGACACTTTCTATTGTCTACAGAAAATATCCAATGTATCCTTCAGTGTAAGCTCTGACCTTTAAGTGTGAACAAAATATGCTCTTAAGGGGAGAGAACTTCTGAAAGTAAAAAGTAAACCCTGGCCCCACTAAAATCTAATACTTTCACCCAGTGTGCTTACAATAAATTAATTTTCTTCCTCTTTATAGGTCTAAAGCAATCTCTCATTGAAGTAGACAAATAGTAACCAAAGGTAAGACTTACTCTGGAAAAAATAAATAAGGTTAAAAATATATATACATATATAGCAATGCTTCATATTTTGATTTCTTAAATTCTGCATTAAATTTGATGTTATACATCCCCCCCGATGAGTGCAGTAAATCAACAGTGAATCAGACAACTGAGCCAGATTCTATATGACTGCAGAGTACAGTAATAAGATTTTTCTTGTTAAAACATTTAACAGCTAACTGGGGCAGGAGCCAGGTCAAAATCTGCTTCGTTCTTGCAGAACTGCATGATGCCTGCAGTGTGGGAAGAAAAAAGTATACATTAGTAATGATAGAGAAAGAAACAGTGAAGTGCTTTGTATAAGCCTAGAGAATGGCGTACCTATGGATCACTTTTTTGTATGGTCGTGCTTCCAAGTGTTAAAGTCAGGAAGTTGTGCATTGTAAATACTGCAATGTCCACAGCTGATTTTGTGCCACTAGTATGTAATATTTTGCAAAATAGATTCCTAATGGCATATTATGGAGTGGAAAGCTCCATTTGCACTATTGGGATTTTGGGTTCCCTGCCAGAAGGTTTGTTCCATTGTAGCACATCAACAGGAGAAACCTCTTCCCCATGACCCCATGATACTAGCTTTCAAACTGAGAGAGACAATGCAGTCCTCACAGATGTCCTCTCCCCTGTTAGGTTCCTTGGGGAAGTCCAGTCATGAAGGGCTATATTGACGTGAATGACCATGCCTTTGTGTGTGGAATAGCATGCTTTGGTACTCCTTCTTGATATGGTAAAGTCCTGGTAAAAACATGGCTGATTTATCAAAAATAGTGAGTGTAGTTACTAGTGGTTATAAAAGACGAGCAATAGAAAGAAACAGTCTGGTCACATTAAGATTGCATATGAAAACTTCCTATCATATCCACACAAAACTTCCAGAGATATCTTCTTAAGGTCCTTGAATTCTGTGTATATTCAAATTTTCTTCCTGAAACACTGAGTAGGTTTGAACTATTCCCGTTCAATTATGGGTGTCTCTTTAGAAATGCAGGTGTTACTCTGACAGACCAGGTGACATCTACTGTACTTCACTGACTGCTTAATTCCTTAGTTTGCGTGGATAAACTGCTTTTTCCCTTGCTTGTGAATGACTTTCAAGTGCTACGGGTTGCTTTCCACTCACCCTTATTTTATCAACCCATAAATTGACAGAACTATAAATGGATTTAATAAATACACTTTATTGCTGCCTCTTGACTGAGACCAGGCGATGATAATCAATCAGTCTGGGGTGACAAAACCCAGAAGGATCTTGCAACAAATAGCAAAACTAATTGTTCTGCATTTGCAGCAAAATTGCTAGTGATTGTTAGTGAAAGCAGACTATTTTTCTTGATGTCCCTATGTCAAAGTTCACAGCAAATTTAATTATCAAACGGGTATTTCAAACTCCTATGGCTTTTCACGGAAGAAAGACTTAAACCTGTAATTTGTGTCCTGTTTATGAGGCAATGACCTTGCATGGACTTTGCTAAGTATGCATTTAAGTGTTAATTTTACAGCTTTTCACTGATTATTAGCAGAAACAATTTAAACGAGGTTCTAGTAGAATTATTCCATTAACTCATCATTATGAACTTCTAACTGATGCTCTAATTAGGCAATGTTTCTAGTGGGAATATTTAACTAAATTAAAATTGGGACAAATATCTTCAACATGCTCAGTAGCACTTACTAGAAAATTAATATGCATCCATAACATGCTCAGTAAACGGGCTAGCAAGGAAATTCCCTGAAAAGTAGGGTGTGGTTTTCATGAACTTTTTCTAATATCACACCGATAGTGAGATAATATGCCTTACAAATGCTGAAATGTTCCTACTTCTGCATTTTTTTTTTCTGTTGGAATAAAATGTTTGATGTATTCTGTTCAGAATTTTCCATAAGCTTTTTTGGCAATGGAAGGTTGTCCTGCTGATGGTTTCTTCTCTTTTGTGAAGAAAACAAGTACATAAGGAATTTCTATGAAATGAATGTTTCAAGTTTGGACCAGGTGTCTTCTCAGTGTCTTCTACCTTTCCAAAAAAGCAGGTGAAGAAGTTGTGTGTGTGAGAGGCAGGGGGGAGAAGTTCAGTGCCAGGATTAATTTGAAATTTCTCTTAAAACCTTTCATCTGCATTTCTTTGCTTATATTTTTTTCTACTTGAATACTTGACAACCTTGAGCGGTGCTACAGTAGCTGGGCAGAAAACAAAAACTGACCGTTTAAAACTCATTTTTCCTCTTGTGCTGCTCTTGGTGCCTTGCAGTTGTGTAATGCTGTGGGTGACCCAACAACTTCTTCTCCCTGCTTGGGAGGACTCTGCCCCAGGCCACCTCTGCCTCTTCCTTCCCTTCCTCACCTACTGCAGCAGCATCAGATGGGGCCTGTGGGTGCAAGAGCTTAATATCCCCACGGGAGGATAAAGCGACCATTACTGAAGATGGTATCAAATTGCTGAGCTGGCCAGCTGTGACACAGATGTGACCCCTAAAATAAATCAGCTGGTAGCAGTCTGGTTTCTACCCCCATGCCCCTGAGATTAATGCCAGTTGAGTGGGTTTTGGAAGTAGGTGAATTGTTTGGTCTCCCGCACCTTTCTCTCCCTGCTGCTGCCGCCTTTCCTGTGGGTGCTGCGTCCTCCTCCTCCCCAGCAGATGTGTGCTTCCCTTGTGCCCCAGCACAGACATTCCCTGCAGCAGGGCATGTCCATTTCTGTGATGCTAAATGACGGGATCAGAGGGATGCGCTATCTCTGTACCACGGCCAGAAAGGTGCCTGTCGGGGGACAAGGGTACCTGTGTGTGAGGTGTGCAAGTCCAGGCTGTGTTTCAGGAAATGACCATAAAGTAGTTTTTGACTGACTCTGAGACTGTATGGGCTTCTTTGAAGGGATGATTTGCTACTCATTAAGCATATATGCATATAGGGATGGCAAATTAAAGTTGCATAGGGAACCTTAACTCTAGAATGACTTAATTTTCAAGTGCCTAAATCTGCAAGGCAAAGTTCTGTTGAAGTAATGCTTATGTTGTATACGAATATGAATGTATGCACTTTTAATGAGGATTCATGGAATTGCCAGTAAAGAATCATAAAATGCACAGATCCTCCAAATCTCTGAGCTGGTAGTAGCTATTCTTAGAATGCAGGTGAAATCGCTGCATACATTACCTATAATATAAATTATTCAGCCTGATAGTATGTATATACATAGATGCACACACACATTTTAGAAAATGGTATAGGGTGGAATGTGGATACATTAATTTTTCTCCAAGAGTCATCTGAATAATTTTATATCCTTGGACAGTTTCTGTGACAAATTCTCACCCTTGTAAATCTGTGCTAGCTTTGCTGTGTTATTGCATAAGGTAAGCAAGCATCAGAAATTCTGTTCTGAGATGCTTCTGCTGACCTGTCAAAATTAAATTGCTGTTTGTAATGCGGTGAGATTAACGGACTATAATTTATACTTTTTCTTATCTAAAAATTCTCAAATGTACTAACCTTTGGAGTAGGGAAGAGTGAAAGCCTGAAAACAAAGGGGGAAAAGTACTTGCAAGGCCTAGTATACATAGGGGTTAGCACTTTTTTTGATGTAAGGTGTAAGGTGTTGTCATTGCATTGATTTATTTTCTTCAGCTAGTAATGCCCAGAGGGCCAGTCTTCATGTGGCAAGGTGTGAAAGGGCATGTAGCAGAACTGGGACAGGCCTACCAGGATGTTATAATAGTCCCATTTGCGTAGCGGTTGTGTCTGTTTATGGTTCATTAATTTTGATAGTACCTAGCCTGCTAGTTTCTTCTTTCAGCCTTCCCAGAAAAAAAATTGGTTCTTTCAGGTTATTCCTATTATAAGCTGACTGTATGTTCAATGTTGAAACAACTGTGCCCCCCCATCAATATTCCATTTATAGGAACTGCCCATTGTATTGAAAAGTATGAACTTCCCATTGCAATTTTGTTCACATCTTACTAAAAAAATTTCTAGTAATAGCTTATGGCATTTTTTTCTTCTGTTGGTATATTTGCCTGTGTGTGTGTGTGGGGGGAATGAAGTTTGTGTGCAATAAATGCTGTTCTCAATTGTACTCATGAACAGGTATCATTAAATAACTAAACTGGCATTCATCTTCAAATATCACAATTTAATTACCAGCCACAAGCTTGAGACAGTAAAAAGGACTGTTTGTCATCTATGCTTCTGGCAATGACAATTTCTGCTTAATATATATATATTTTTTTATGGCTTTGTCCAGTTCAATTTTAAACCTCTAATTAGCAATACAAGGTAAATAAACTTTTATTACAAATTATGTTTCTCAGTGGGATCGTAAATAAATTTGGAAAGTCAATCTGCAATGGAAAAAATGCTATCTCAAGTATTTAAGTGCAGTGCTTTATAAATAGCACTTACCTATGGACCTAAACTCAGTAGAAGAATATTTATATTCTAGGTTTGAGGAAGTAGTGCACCTGGATGCCAGAGCAGGACAGAAAGCAGGGAAAATACTCTTTTTGTGCAGCATGCTTGTGCAATATGCATGTTTCTGTCCTCTTGCAGGATATGTATGTCGAGTGGAGTTAGGCAAAAGTGAAAGCCATATGGAGCTAGAAGTTTACTGTAGGTTATAGCTCTTCAGTGGGGCTGCATGGCTATAACACTGTAATCATGTACCACTAAATTGGGTCCAAGCTATATGAGGATAAATAAAACAGCAAACATGCCTGAAACAAAACTAACTAGGTGTCTGTATGCCTTGGTTCTGCCTGAAGACCCAAGGACCACAGAGGGTGCATGTCCTGGCTAGTTTCCAACTCCATACAAAGTCAGGTAGCTCAGAAGTACATAGGCAAGGGCACAGTGAGTCTGACTGTGCTCATGAGACGTCCTCACCATGTCCCTGCTCTGGGGAACTCGGGTCCGGTGCCAGGCCAGTTAGTTGCAGTCAAGGTGACTGACTGGTGCTGGTGGTTGCTCATTTCTGGAGTTTGTGCAACAAAAGATAAGCTGGAAAGCTGGGGAATAAAGGAAGTGCAATGGGAAAGCTGATGTCAGGATACATGACAACAGTATCTGTTCTTTCTGTCTTTGGAGAATGTGAAATAAAATACACATGAAGTAAAATCTTGCCCTCCATCTGAGAATGTTGTATTTCACTCAACTGGGACTTTTTTGATTGTGTCATAAACCCATGGCAATGTTATCCACACTCCTATTATAAATATGTATCAGTTCAATGCTGCTATAATAAAGTAGACTTTTTTCTCTGCAAATGGACTCTTGTAGCTTTACTGACTTTGCTCCTTCCCTACTTTCTTGCTGGACAAACCTGGGTGGTTTTTTTGTGTGGTGTGTTTGTGTTTTTCTCCCTTTCTACAGTCTAATTAAGAATGCATTGCAAAACTGGATGTGCTGAGTAGGTTGTGGATTCTTCCCCTTATGGATTCTAATAATAACAATAAGATGGTACTGAGCATGTCTCAGGAACCATGTTAAAACTAGAAGGAAAAAAATGCTTAAGCTAAGCATAGACTTAAAGCTGTCGGTTACTTATTCTCCTGACACATGCTCTAATTTTGCCTGACATTTAGCATTTGCACTAGCTGCCTGAACGCTGCATTGCACTCATGAATGAACTCTTCTGAAGTACAGTCTTCCTAATGCTGCATTTTCCCCCAAAGAATTTATTGTATTCTAGATATTTTTATTGACTGACTTTATTTTCTCATCTCATTTAAGGAAAGCAATAGGAAGAAAAGAATCTTGATGATTGAGTATCCTCAGTAGAGGAAAAGAATAATGTGAGAAAAGGGGAATAAAATGCTCCCTCAGTGCAATGCAATGGAGAGCTGCTGATTTAGCATTGAAGGAGATGACTTGCTGGCAGGTTAGCTGAGCTTGCAGGGCACGCTCTGCCAAGCTGGAGTCTGTGCTGGAGCGTTGGTACTGCTCCCACAGCCTGTGCAAGCCTGGGAGGGGCCATGAAAAGATACATGATTTAGGCTACCTAAGAGTTAAAGTAATGGGGAGGAAGGCTTGGTGAGCTATGAGCCTCTCTTATGGAATTTCTCAAATTTGGTGAACTCAGAGGTGGACCTTCTTCTTGCATCCTTCATCCAGTTGATGGGTGCAATCTCTTAAGTCAAAACCATCACTTCATTAACTCCTTTGTTTGTTCTTATAAAGGCCACTGCAACAACTGAGCAGGAACAGGAATTTATTTTCTGCTTCCCCTGCCATTAAAATGACTGAGTTTCATATTGCATGCGTTTAAAATGGCTTTCCAAGCAAGCTGTTGAATACACTTATGAGTGAATAGAAACAGTAATGAAGTTACTGAAGTCACCTCAAAGTGAGCTGAGTGGACACAGGTTTGTGCAAATATTAGCGAACATAACCTTTCTTTGGGAAAACAACACAATTTCTATGGCATAAGAGCTCGGTTCTGTGCTTCAACTTCCTTTGTCTCTTCTGCCATTTTGAAATGTCGTTCTCCCCAGATGAGTGCAAGGTCATTGTTTTAATTTTGCTTGGCCCGCATATGAGTTGCACAAAGAGAAAAGGATTAGAGAAAGACTTTTAACACCATTTGCATCCCCCCCCCCCATGCTGTCATACTCTGTGTAAACACCAGGGAAAAACTGCCTCATAGTTAGGTTCTAGATTGGGCAATTGTAAGAATGAAGGAATCTGCTTTCTGGAACATCAGTGCTTCTCCTGGTAAATGTATATTTTTGTTTGCGATGATGATTTTAGCAATTAAAATGTAATTAGAGACTAAATAGGTAAGAGTAAAGCAGTAGTCTCAGTGTCATGAGAGGTTTCTAACTCCTGGAAGGGTGTTAATCCTATCTGAGAGTCTTAGGAAGAATATGCGGTAGCAATTATCTGATTAACAGACATCAGGGTCTACTTTCTGCAGCTGCTTTTAGTTGATCTGTTACAGTTATTGGAGGCATATTTGCACACTGCAGTAACATGAAGGTTAGCTTGTGAGTAGGGCAAGGCACAATTAAAACTGCAAATTGAGACCTCTAACATTAATTAGAAAATCATTAACTACCATTTATGATAATATGCCATCATGTCTTCCCTTCCCCCTCTTGCCAATTTATCACTTTGCAAAGGACAGTGCAGTTACATTACACTTGCATGCAATCTCTTTGGAGGTAAAGCGACACTAATTTTGTCCAAAACTTCCACTAGCATATGCCTTTTCCTGTTGAGCAAGGTGGGTGGGGGTGAAGCTGAACCTGTTACATGGCTAACAGGGAATCAATCTCCCTGTTGTGACCATAGATGCAGTCTGAGAAGGGGGCTGCTGTTTTCCAAGCCTGCCCTCAGCCTGAAGGCTGGAGGCTGCATGTGTTTGAAAGATGGGAGGTTCAGGACATCATCTGCTTGCCCAGTAGGTTTCACACCTACTTGTGTGTTCTTGTGGCTAACAGGAATGCAAAAGAGATTTTGGGTAAAGAAGCAAAAACTGGGGGTCTCTGTCAATATAAATTCAGGAACAACATAGGTGCTGCTATCCAGTCCTGCCATGAGAACGTGTTGGACTTCCTAAGGATGAAATAAAATGGGAATTATAATCCCCAAGTGATTAAGCGTTGCTCATGCAAACAAAACCACTCACATGCAGATGATGCCAGCAAGCAATCCTGCTGCTGTTAGCAGCAGTAATGACAGGACTGAATAGGCCTCAAAATAAGTTGAATATTCCTCCTGATTAAACCTGAGGCTCATTGGTAGGATAATGTGAAATAGCTTTTACAGACACTTGTGTCTAATGGGAATGTGAAAGAAAAGATGGGCACTGGACAGAAGGAGATGTCTGGGGAGAGATTTTGGATAAAGAAGCAAGCGCTGGGGGTCTCTGTCAATATAAATTCAGGAGCAATACCTAGGTTCTGCAGCTCATCCTTCTCTTTCTGCTACAAATATCATGCCTTGCTAGCACTTGTCTCCTTGATGAGATTGGTCCAATGTTGTTCAGCATTTTCTCTTGTGTGGAGTTGTGCCCTAACATCAGAGGAAAAAAGTAGGAGTCAAAAAGCTTTGAAGTATCTTTTAATCCTGGGACATTAGAAGGGCAAAAGAATCCTGAATTGCAACTTTTACCAAGTTACTGGTTGACTGTGGCTGAATAGAGGAAAGCAGACTTCATTTGGGGGTCACTCTAGGATTAAGGCTTGAGTCCCTATTCAATAAAGAATGGGGGTATTTCATTTTAAATTTGGAATTAGATTTTCTCAGCAAGCATGACTTATTTTAATTTGAGCAATGTTCAAAGAGACTGAGCATGACCTTCTCGGAGTATACAAGTGGTTGTCTTGAATTCAGTGAAAATTTCCTTTACCTACTTATCTTAAAACTTGGATGTTTGCAAGACTTGCAAAATTTTTTTTATTGGGAAATACAGTAGAGGATATCTGTGAACAGGCACTACAAATCAAAGTATATTTCTGATCCACCCACAAGTGGCATGCATATTACCTATTATTTCTCATAATATGTTTTCTCATTTCATGGACAATATGAATATTTAACAGAACAAGCTTGCAGGTTTTCAAGGCACTTCATTAACATCAGTGAAGGTAGGACAGAGCTGTTTTAAAAACAAACAAAAAACCCCCTAACCAAACATAATTTGTTATTTTTTCATTTGTTTGGCAAAAAAGACAACCCACTGTTCCTGTTTGGAATGACAACAACCTTTCTCTGAATTGCTGATAATTAAGAAAGACATGTTCTGAGGGTGATTGCTGTTTCATGGATTTTGCTGTGATTTGGGTTTTTAAATTATTGACTTCTAAAGAGGTTTTGA